>NW_004524593.1:24078887-24081693 GCF_000260255.1 Octodon degus | reverse complement strand
CACAGACTTGGTCATAGCTGAGACGGACTGTGCTCTCCTGGCCTTACCAGAGCAAGGTGATCCTTGTCTTCCTGGGTTCTGGGCTGGGTTGGAGGCGCTTGGCCCATGCAACCACATAGGTATTCTTATAATGATACCCTTTTTAGAAGCTTTCCGATGACTGTCCTGCCAAGGGAGGCTCCAGCTGCTGACCACAAGGCAGATGACCTTGAGAGCCAAGCCCTGGTCATAGGAGCCCTGGTCATAGTGCCCGGTGATGACCCAGGGCTACCACTTGATTTCTGGCTGAGGGAGACCCTTGATGTGGGCCTTCAGGTAGGGTCTTGCTCAGCACACCTGGTGGGACCTCGCAGGTTGTGGGCAGTCATCAGGACCAATCTCAGCCTGCTGCACACGGAGGACAGTGCTCTGAGTGGTGCAGCTCTCTGAGGAGACAGGGTGCTCTGCTAATGCACTGACAGTGTCAAGGCTCACATTTGACCGTGTCATTCCCCTCAGTGGTTTTCCTGAGGGGACCTCCCCACTGGTTTTCCTCTGTCCCTTCCTGATGCACACAGTGGAGCTAAGGCCAACAAAGTCACACTATAAAAGAATAACAGGTTCTTCTTCGGTTTAGACCATTTGTTACCTACACCTTCTCAGAGTAAAGGTGGCCCAGGGCCAGCGCCCTGCACAGGGTGTCCTTGGAACCAGAGGGTTGGATACATATAACCCAGAGGGACCTTGCCTTAGGTACAGCCATGTCCTGCTGAAAGGAGGGGACCCCAGCCCCAGGCAGGAAAGTGGCAGGAAGTTCTGCTTCTCGTGGCCCAGGGATGAGGTGTCCTGCGGACATCCAGCTGCACTTTAGCGTAAGAGCCCTGGAGACGAACTTTGGACACCACCGCCTGGCCCAGCCTCAGCTCTTCAGTTGCCAGGGGTACACTCAGTCACCTCCTTCTCACTTTGGGGCTCTGCAGTCCCTCAGTTCACTCCCTTGAGACACCCTCTCCCCCTCCCCCAGGGCTCTGGGCAGTCGGATGGATTTCACACATTAATGTGCCATCCTATTTTCTACATCATCTGACTTATTTAGGGACTCTTCAGAAACTTTCCCCAACTCCTCATCTTGGTTCTGCCTTGGGTCTTGCTCCTCAGGGACAGCCGCCCTCCAGGCCCAGAGCTCTACCCACAGTGCCTCCCACTGGAGACGTGAGTCTCCAGGAGGGAAGATGCAGGTCATTCAGCATTTGGACTCACATGCCAATGAGGGAGGACAAATGGCAGGAGGAAGAGAACGGACGATGCCACAGTAACGCACGTGGATGCCATGGCCTTTCTGTGTGGGCGCAGAGGTCCAGGCACTGTGGCGCCCTAACACCAGTTCCTCTGGGCACTGGGGCATCCTGGTCTTGGCAGAATGGGTGGGGAAACACCTGCCTGGCCTGGCTTTCTCTTACTCTGTACTGATTTGCACTCTTAGAAAGGGACATAAGAAGGGTTTAACTTATTTACAGAATTCGTAAGATTGATTAAGAGCATGTAAGTGAAAGCATTTTGTAAATACAATGCACACTTCGAAACCCACATCGTAGTGGTTCCACTGTAAGAACAGTCTTAATATCAGTACCAGAAAACCGAGCAGCAGTAGTGACAGCCACAGACTCAGAGTTCACCACATCAGCACCCTGTGGAGCACAGTCACAGCACACGCTCAAGTTGCAGGGCACACACCAAGCGCAGACTGCACCGCGGCACACACGGCAAAGCCTGCAGATGATGCACACCTGAATGTCCTCAAGGATTTGGGGCTGTTGGTGGAAGTGGCTCTCCTCGCCACTCCTATTGTCTTTTATTTCCACATGATTACCAGATAAATTTTAATAACCAACATAGGCATTAAAGTTGTTAGCCAAAAGACGGTGTTCATTTTATGTATTTTTTTAAGAGCAGAATATATTTATTGGGGGAAAGAAAGCTTCTCTCTGAGAGAGGGACAGAAGGGGGGCCCCAGGTGGGTTGTCCCCAGGAAGAAACAGCGCTCATTTTAAAATGAGCACAGAAGACAGTGATCCTAACTGAAGGAGGTCTCGTCGCGAGCCGGGGACTCCAGCAGAGGAAACTCCAGAACACGGCCACTCAGCCCTGGGTCATTGCACCCAGGAAGGACGCGGACGGAAGGCACAGACAGAAACTGCCAACGGTTATTGCAACAAAAAGACCGTCATCGTATTTAAGCGAAACAAGTACAACTTCTTCTTTGCTCCTCCTTAGCCCGGGAAGCGTTCAAATCCCTGAGACACACTCTGCCTCTGCCCACATGGGGCCTGGTGAGCAGCAAACTGGAGGCTGTGGCCCACAGTCTCTCCCTTCTCCGGCGTTTGCTCAGGGTCACTCTGCTCCTCACTGAAACCACCCACAGCTTAAGGAGAGCGGAAGGGAGAGAAGCCAATGGTTATAGAGGCAGAGTTGGCTGAGCCAGGATGGGAAGGCGCAGCCCGGAGCGCGGCCAGCACTGTCTGTGGAGACAGGTATCTCCGTCCTCATGTCTCAAGTCCCTGTCTTTCTCCTGCCAGTGACAGAGACATTGGCCTGGAACGCCGCTCCCTCTGTCGCAATGCCAGGCAGAAGCCACAGATGTCCAGCGTGGTTGGGGACACTGAAGCTCTCACTCTCCTTTGGACTCTCCTCATGGCAGCACGCACTCAAGCAACGTGTGCACTGGACTCCAAGGCGCTTGGGATCTGCCCAGCAGGGCCCAGACCCTGGCCCAGGTGAGCTTCGCGGTGTGACCTCCGCCGCCGCCGCCTCCTCCTCCTCCTCCTCC
>NW_004524593.1:24063429-24078581 GCF_000260255.1 Octodon degus | reverse complement strand
CTCCTCCTCCTCCTCCTCCTCCTCCTCTTCCTCCTCCTCCTCCTCTTCCTGTCTGAACAACGAATACAGGTGGGAAAAGGAGTCAAGAGAGCCTGCCGCAAGTCTTCTGAGAGCGGAGCTTGGGGAAGTTTCCCAGATTCTGAGCGCCTGTGACAGCTGTGTCCTGCTCCTGTTCCTCATGGAGCACACATGGGTCCTACAAACCTCAGGCTCTGCACCTCTGTGGTCCACTCAGCGCTGAGCCCTGCCCAGTGCCGTGCCCACAGGACCCTGTCAGGGTGCTGTGGATTGTGACCACCCCTCCCTCCTGTTGTCCACCTGGGGCTGCTGGGTGTGGAGCCCACGCCGCCCATGTGAGTCGTGCTTTTCCCCAGGCTGCATACTTAGTTCAGGATTCTGAGTCCCCAAAACAAACAAGAGCCAGAAATAGCACTGTGACTGATTTGCAGGGATTATTAGCCTGTTACGTAAGTGTTCACTTATGCAAGTGGGAAGCCCGAGGAGAGCGCAGCACAAGCACGCGGTGTCCAGGCTCGGAAGCCAGGCAGACATCGTCTTCCGCCTCTCCTGCTGGGCTCGGCTCAGGCAGCGCCAGCCCACAGGCTCCTGGAGGGTCCCCTCAGGGAGGGCCTTGCCTGCCATGGTCCCACAGCCTCCATCTGGCTCTCCTCCAGGGCATGGCTGGGGCACGGAAGACACTGCCAGGCAGAGGTTGGTGGTGGCCCTGGCACTGCCCACCCTGCCCAAAGCCAGGGACAGCAAGTGTGGAGGGAGGGCTGAAAACAGACCCAGAAGCATGCAGGCCCACGATATCAGTGAGCCGCCATGCTTTTCGCTCAGTTTTCTTCTTGGGTTCTTGGCTTCACAGCTTTTTTTCCTGGCCCAAAGCAGACTTGGCTACATGGAGAAGGCTCAGGGCCCACCCACCCTGAGGACCTCCCCAGCCACCGTAGCTTTGCCTAGTGTCAATTGTGACCAAAGTAGCCCTGAAACTTGTGGGTTCCTGAGGACAAAAGATCAGTCCAATGCTGGGAAAAACTGGGCTCACTTCCCAGTTGCAGCTATTGTGACTGGTGTGACCACATTAGGAGAGAGCCCTCCATCCTCACAGGGACTACAGGAGTCATCTATCTTCCCGTCATTAAGGGTGCTTAGAAAGATACAGAAAGCACTTAGAAGCTTTTCTAGAACCACTAAGGGACTCTGACCACGCACACAAAAAATGTTCCTGTTTTCTCACATTGTGCAACAAACAATGTAAGTTAAGCGGTACCTAAAAGCTTAAGAGGAAGTGACTGAAGTTTGTTTCTCACCTCACTTCAAAGCTGAGCCTGCCTACCTTAGCGTGGGCTCCATGAAGCAGCTAAGACAGGGTGTGTGCGTGTACTTTGAAAATTATAAATTGCAACTCAAAAGCAAGCTATTACTATTAAATAACAAAGTCATTTACTTCATCCAGCAATTATTTACTAGGTCGTACTGTTTTGCAAACATCCTCAGGTACCAAGCCTGGGAAGTGATTCAGCCAGTCTCCAAGGCCAAGCTCCCAGCAGGAAGCAGCAGTTCGGACCACCAAGGTTCACTGGGGCTAGGGATGGGTGCAGATGTTGTGGCAGTGCCCAGGTTGCCGTGGGAGTTCCCCAGGTGATATGAGGTATGAAAAGGGCATCCACCTGCCTGTGGGCACAGGGAGAAAGAAACCTGCTCGACAAGGACGCATTCAGAACAAAGGCAGAGCGGGCACGGAAGCCCAGTGGTCGGGGATTCACCCACTGCATCCTGGCTGTTTCCTGGCTGTGTCGCGCGTCAAATTGATTAGTTTTGGAGTCTGCCTGGGGCATTGTGTGGCACACTTCTAGGTGTGTCCAGGGGCCATGGGGGCATGGCCTTGGGGACTATATTTGGTCCTGGGTCCCTTGCACTCTGGTGATCCTCCCTGATTCTGCTTCCAGCTCACCTAGAACTAAGTGGCTTTGTTCAGCCATGCACACCCCCATGCTGCTTCTGGCTTAGAGCCAGCTGACCATGGCTGGAGACCTCTGGAGCTATGATACAAGCATCTCTCTGGCTTTAGGCATTGGGGCTTTTGTCCAGTGCGGAGAAAGTGACTGACACACAGCTTGCCCACTTCTACCGCTGCATGTCCACCATTTCCAAGCCAATACTGGCTTTGCTGCCATTTTAAGAATACTGTGGTTAACTCTCCTGCTGTCCAGTATCTGCTGTCCTACGAGTCCTTTATTTTTTGTTTCCTTCCTTATTTGTGTTTTTTCCTTCCTCTCTTATCAGGAAGACTTTATGACCACTTTGACTAGCCAGGCTGAGAGAGACCCAGCTTTTGAAATTGGCCACAGAATTAAAAAAAAAATTTTACCCAATAATTGCTTCTTTTAGGTGTGGGATTTCGTTGTTAGCAACCAAAGATAGCTGAAGACTTCTTAAAGCAATCTTAAAAGAAATTAATTTTACATAGATTCTCTCCTCCAAGCAGGACAGAGTGACATTCTGTCCACCCAGGCACACCTAACAGTCGTCTCCCCAGTAAGTGAAATACATGGTACTCATCACAACTGCTGAGTTTAGGCCATTTCAAATGGCTTCTACTACGGGTTGGAGCTGAGTGTCCCCCAGGGCCATGTGATGAACCTGAGCCTTAGAACCTTTGGGGCTGCGGCCTAGCCAAAGGAGGCAGGTTGGAGGGGACCTAGTGGACGCCGGGCCCCTGGCGCCTCCTCCCCTCCGGGCACACGCCGGGCCCCTGGCACCTTCTCTCCTTCGCCCCCTCACTCGCTCCCCCATGAGGTGGCAGCTTCCTCCTCTAGATCCTCCACTATGCTCCACCTCACCACAGGCCCAGAAATGGTGGAGCCATGTTGTTCCAGAGGAAGCTCTCCATGCTTCTGCCCAGCCTAGACTCCGTGCTTCTGCCTCAGACTCCCCCACCCACATGACTTGCTGCTATAATAGTCAGATTTCTTGTTGCTGTCACAAAACACTTGATATCCACAGCTTAAAGAAGAGAAGTCTCTTTTGTCTACACTTTGGTCCACAGATAGCTGGCTCCAAGACATAGCAGAAGAAAGCTGCTCCTATCACAGTGGCCAGGCAGCAGAGGGCAAGGAGGCCCCAGGAGGGAGGTGGGCCCTCCTGGCATGGCCCAGTGACTGCCACCTCCCACCAGGCCCAACCCCTAGTGGCCCATCCATCAATGAACTCAGTGGACCGATCCCTGACAACCACAGCACCTCTGTGATCAAAGCCGCTGCCCAGAGCCCCACCTCTTGAAGTCCAGACACATGAACTACTTGGGTTCCTGTTGTGTTTTATGACCAGCATGTCGAGGTCAGGCAGGTGTGTGTGTGTGTGTGTGTGTGTGTGTGTGTGTGTGTGTGTCAGAGAGACAAAGACATACAGAGACAGAGACAGAGACAGAGAGATATAGACAGAAACAGAGACAGAGAGATATAGACAGAGAAAGAGACAGAGACAGAGGCAGAGACAGCTTAATCTTTGTGAGCAGTGTGGGGCCCAGGCCACATTATTCTGGTCAGCCACACAGGAGGTGTCTGAGTCACATCTCTGGCCCTCTGACAAAAGGATTCAGATTCCCATTCTGTAACATCTGTGAGGAAAATGAAGAACAGAAAATTGAGACTTTGAATCAATCTCTGTCAAGAGACGCCTTGGAAATAGAGAACGAAATAGAGTGCTCTTGACAACAATCCACACTCAACTAGGCAGGGAGCATAGCATTGAATAGTCCAGCACTTTACTTAATTAATCACTAATGAAAAACAAAGCTTATGAAGCCATTTCCACTGGCTCTGTTGGTCTCCGCCCTGGGTGCAGTTTCCATCTCGGCTGGCACTTGCTGCTTCTAGCAACCCTTGGTGGCTCCTCATGCAGGCTCTCTTAGAAGCCAGGTGTCGGTCCAAGCAGACGCAAACCAAAAAGGAGCTGTAAGCCACTCACTCAGTTCATGAGTGCTGTTTGTCATGGCATTGCCTGAGAAAAGTAGAGGCCGCTTGACCCTTGCTTTGGGGACCAGAAGGGAGATCAGAGGGGTCAACTGGTTTACATAGCAACATTGGCTGAGCAGGGCAGCCCCATGCAGCCACCATCCCCACCACACCTAGGTGGTTCTCACAGCATTTTCCAAGGGCTTAGGAGCAGATGTGTCCATCAGGATGAGGGCGCCACCTGGGAAAGAGCAGATAACACCTCTAGGGACCCTGAGATCCAAGCTGAGGGACCAGGAGGTCGTCCCAGGTGGAGATGGTGCGGCTGGGATCTGGAGTGTCCTCAGAGACCCCATGCTGAGCATCAGGGTCCCACTGAGTGTGGTGAGGAGGATCCATGGATCCTGGGGCGTCCACCAAGGGGCCTCCTCCTACTGTGCCCTCTCGCCTGTCCTGAGACAAGGCAAGCAGCCTCCTCCCCTGCAAGTCACTGTACCATCGGCCAAGGGCAGCAGGGCCAAGCGTCATGGGCTGGGCCTCCGCAGCCCAAGCCCCAGCAGCCCTTCCTCTTGCTCAGCTGTGCTCTCACTGTGAGGAAGCTGACTGACAGGTGCAGACCCAGGTGCAAGCCCCACCCCAGCCAGGGAAGACCCCTTGATGGGGGCTCCAACAAGAAAACTGGTGGAACCGAGACACTTACTGGACTAGAGGATGGCAAGAGAGTTTGGGGAACAAGTCAGAGCTAAGCAGCTTAGAAACTAAGAAAACAAAGGCAATTATCCACCCTAAGCACACTATATAAAGTTACACGCCCAACATGTGGAAGGCTGAGCCATCAGCAGGATGTCTACAGCCAGTGTGGGCCATGCGTGGAGCTGGGCAGAACCACGGGAAAGCATACCCAGAGACCCCAGCCCTGGCAGCACTGAAATCCTTCTATCCCACGAGGAAGTCAGTAGTCACGGCTGCAGTGGGGTCTCCACATGTTGCAACACCTGTGCGGCATCCAGAGAAACCAAAACAAACTTCCAGTAGGAAAGGCAGAGGAGCTGAGGGTGATGGTTGGGGGTTTGAGGAATGAGAGAGGGATAGCGGGGGGTGCACTGCCTCACCGCAAGCCGTGGAACCTGCGGCTTCTGAGATGTGGCGTAATAAGGGGTGTGTGCGACTCGCTGTTGGCTTATCATTCAGGGTGCCAGAGGGACTGCCGGAGCCCAGTTAGACTTGAAGTCCAGGTAGTTGCCAAATAATTTCCTTAGTTTCCGCTATGACCTGAACATTGCAGGTGTACACTTGAACTTAAAACTTATTTGTTCATTTGAATTTCATATTTAGCTGCTGTTCTGTACTCCTATTCGCTAAACCTGGTGCCCTAACTGTGAGGATACCAGGCCGCCAGCCACCTGGGGTTCCATGGCCTCGAGGCTGGTGTGACCCCGCTGTAGGGACTGAGACGTGCTTGGAGGTGCCTGCTGCCCGGCTATACTTCTCAGCGCCATGCCCTGAGGCTCTCCGCAGGCAAGATGCACCTGTGGAGGATAATCCAGAGAGCAAGCATCTGGGTGTGCGGAGGACCTGCTCCGCATCCCTCTGCCCCTCTTCTGCTGTAGTCACTGCGGCTCCAGGAAAGGCCCACCACCCTCTCTGTGCTGCACAGGTGGGAGCCCTGTCCACTAGCGGCAGCCTCCTCCCGGTTTGCTGGGACTTTGAATGCTATCTTTTGCTTTCTTTATTCCCTACCGTTCCCCTCGAGGATGGTTCCCCCATAGCTGTCACTGTAGGGCCACCCCGGGGGCCATGTGATGAGGCTCTGCAGGTGTGGTGCTGAGGCAGAGAGGAGTCAGACCAAGGAGCCTGACCAGGAATAAAAGCAAAGCACAGATGCCGACAGCAGCAGCCCTGTGGAGTCCAAGCCCACCTCCTTCCTAAGCTTTCTGAGAAGATTCCTCAAGGCCGGGGAGACCTGTGTGACAGTGTCATGGTGACCAGCCAGGCTTCCTGGGCCAGTGGCCGTTAGCACAGAAACTGCGAAGACAGCTCTCTCCCCAGCAGCGGGCAGGGGCAGGGGTCCCCCTGGCCTTGCTGGGAAGTGGCCTTGCCCCCCCTGCCTGTGAGATGAGCAGCTGTCTGCCGCTGCTGAGGGGAATGAACTGTCCTTTTCTGGGTCTCTTGCCAGCTTGTCAGTGTCGCTGCCAGCTCTGAGGAGCCCAGGAGATGTGGGAATCGAAAGTGGAGGGGAAAGCAGAACAGAACAGAGCCCTCCCCTCTGGTCTGAAGATATGTGCTTAGAGCAACCTCTTGGCCGGCTGCTCTGTGTGTGAGCCCCACGTAGGAAGGGTGGTGGCGCCCCGGGCACCCACAGCCTCCAAAGCAGTGCTGCCTTGTGGGGCTCAAGAGTCCTCATGGGAGGCTGGGGAGTGCTTGGCATGACAGTGCTCTCGCAGTGCTGAGGGCTGGCCTGGCTTGGACTGCCCTGCTGCCAGCAAGGTGGGCTCCTGGGGCCAGTGGCCTCTGCGTGCCTCTGTCTTCTCATCTGTAAAGTGGGCTCCATGAGGGCATCTTCCCTGTGATTCTGCTGCTGCTTAGGCCTCACACTAAACATTCTCTAACCAGTTCTTTGCACCTCCCTCCTTCCCCACCCACGAGCCGGGCTGCCACAGAGCGCACTAGGACTGTTCTCCCCCAAGGCAGGTGGGCTCCAGGCGCAGCAGATCCCATGCTGTGAGGAGAGCCCAGCCATCAGCCCCTGCCAGCTGCTGGTCAGACCCGCGAGCACCACCTGCTGCCTCTCCCTGCACCTTACGACCCAGAGCTCTTTGCAGGAGGATTTCTGCAGCCCCTGAATGGAGGTCAGGAAGAGTGTCTTGCCCTGACACAGGGAAGGCTGTCTCTCAGGGCCACCAAGACCACCACTTCATGGACTCACAGCCCAGCAGTTGCCCCACCTCTGCTCCACGGGGCTGGCACACTGCATTTGTGACAAAAAGCAGCAGTTGGTTCATTCTGCTGCCCATGCCTGCTTGGCCTTGCTGTCAGGACCCCTATCTTCATTGGTGTACAGGGGGCCAAGTGGAGGGGGCCAGAAGGTCACAGCTTCCTGAAATGACAGGAAACCTTCCAAGTCCTGCTGTGGATGCCCAGGTTGAAGACGGCACCGAGCCCCATAGGCTGTGTTCTTCCCTGCACAGACCTGTATAAAGTTTAATTTATAAACCAGGCACAGTAAAAGGTCAGTGGCAGTAAGTAATGAAATGCAATTGTTATAGCAAGCCTCTCCCAGTCCTCGGCTCGGCCCAGGAAGTGTATATTTGGAATCCCATGAAGAGTTGTTGGAATTCCAGTTATTTCCAACCTCCCTCTTCCAGTGCAACCCGTGGTGAGAGCAGAGACCCCGAGGCGTATCCGCCGCTGTGGGCGGCCAAGGGGTCCTGAGTCCAGCCGCGACGACGGCTCTCCGGAACAAAGGCCTGGTCCAGGCTGAGCCCTGCTTTTATTCACCCTGCAGAAAGGAGTGTCTGGAGGATGAGTGACTGTGATCCTGGCGGGGAGCAGGTGAGCGCTGTGAGCTGGGCTTTGTGGGAGCCTGAAGTCACCTCTGCAGTGTGCAGAGAGGGGCGCCAGGAGGAGTAAGCTGCGTGGCCCAGCTAGGTAGCAGCTAATGTTTTAGCGTCTTTGGGGTCGGTCCTTCAGGGCTGATGCGTAACCTTTTATGCCCTGGGAAGTCCTAGCCTCTTATCGCTAGGCTGATGGTGTGCAGCAGGCTCATGCATGTTTTATTTGGGAGCTGCAGGAGGTGGGGAGACGTTGCCCTTTGCCTTGCTTCAGACACTATGTGGTAGCACCTCAGCTGGACCGATTTGCATTGCTTAAGGCCAACTGAGAGGATAAGAAAAGTCCTAGCCAGCTCTGTACACATCAATACATGAAAATAGGACCAGGTTTAGCCAAAGTGCACATAAGAAGAGTCATCCAGTTGCTCCCCACAGACTATGACAACACATGGTACTGAAAGTGCCATAAGTGCCGACAACACCCTCCTTTCTCTTTAGGCGGTGTGAGGTGATCCAAGCTCCATGCGACCAGATGGAGCGAGATGAGTGACAGCCATGGGGCCACGGTGCTTGGCCACTATGTCACCATGGGGGGCACTCACAGCAGGAAAGCCCAGTACCTCAGCCTTTGCCTGCTAGCACCCTCAGCCCCTGCGTCACAGCACTAGGCCTAGATGCCCCGGCTAGTTGCTGCTGGGCAGCACCACTGGCTGCTTCCTGGCGTTGCTGCCAGATGTCACTGCTGGTCAGCACTTAAGGTTACTGGTGTCAGGGACTCTTCAAGACTAACAGCCCTGGTGTTTACAGCTCTTAATACAGCAACTGACCTGTTCACACAACTGGGACAGATTTCTGAAGCCTTCAGGGCCCAGCCTACCCAGCTGTGAATCAGGAGCGGATTTACCAAGCCGCTGGAGACAGGCTGTCGCTGTCATGACCTGGCCTCCACACATGGAAATGGGCACACTGCAAGGAGTCCTGCTAGGCACAGCCTAGAGGTATGAGGGGTATGCTGCGGGTGTAGCTGAGCAGGCCTGTGACGGCCACATCCGGCTCTGTCAGTCAGTCCAAGAGCACACTGGGCTCACGCTGAAATACCAGAAGTCACTTCACATTAAGCACGCTGCCTTTGTCCACACAACCCCCCTGCAGACCAGAAGCCTGTCCTGTGTTGGGCAGAGCCCTGGTGCCCACCCAGCCCAGCTGCCTCCCCCGTGCAGCTCAGCCTCCCACCAGCCCTGTAAGAGCGAGGAAAGCTTAGGGTGACCTCGTCAGGACCAAGCCCCCCACCCCGACTCAAAAGCAGCTTCCTAGTTTGGGTTTTCAATAACGTTTTTTCCCCATCACATAAATTAAAAGTTGATTTATCTGTTAAGGTGTTTTGGTTTTGAGCCACAGGAGTAAGGGGAAGAGTTATCAGAAAGGCACCAAGGAAATGCTGCACACACCACCTCTGAGATGTGGCATCGGTGGCAATCAGCAGTGGGAACACCAGCACAGGGCTTGTGCCTGTTCTGGACACTGCCCTTGCACGTGGGATGATGGCTTTGCCTGTGAGTCCCTGCCCTGATCCCGTGATCCTGCAGCTGTAGGCCACATGCAGAACTGTGGCTAGGGGCAAGCGCAGGTGTCCCCAGGCCCTGGGTTGTGGGAAGCCCGTTCCTGAGGGATACTCTGCCCACCCCCAGCACGGAGCAGATAATGTCCACCCTGTGGCTATCCCACAGGGCCTTCTCAACCAAGGACAGAGCTTCTGTAGGGCGTGAGAGAGGCAGCTCCCAGGAGCTCAGCACTGTGTGCTTGCTGGCAGCTTCCTGCCATTGCAGGAGACGGGGCTCGTCCGCAGAGGAGGTGTGTAGGTTTGCCGGGGCCACAGGCCCACAGGAGTGTGGTTGCTGTGGGCCTGAAGCGGCATCAAGGTACAGAGAAGCTGCTCAGCTCCTGGTGAGAGGCAGAGGAAGGGCTTGGGGTCCCACTGTGTCCCCGGGGCACAGAGACGCTCACCAGACCCTGCCTCCTGACGGCCGCACCTCCCGAGATCCTGGACAGAGCCCTCATCCTCCAGCATCTGAAATCCCGAGGCTGGCACCACTCAGTGCTCAGGTGCAGCTTGGCAGGAAGGGGCTGGCAGCTCAGGCATGGCCACGCCAGCCTCCACCCTCAGAAACCCGCTCTTTGACTCAGGATGGCTTGGCAGCTTCCAAAACAGGCTGCAGCTGCAACACACAGGAGGTGGGAAAGGCGGGGAATCAGAGGCTGCGAGGCCACGCAGCCCTTCTGCAGGGCTCCAAGGACCTTTGTGCCTCAGGCAGACTCAGTGCAGTTGGTTTCACCCGCCGGATCTTGTGCAAGTTACTTACTACCTCTGGGTTTCTTGCTCACAAAATAATAAAGAAAATCGCTATAGTGTTAGACAAGGTAACGCACACAGAAGGGCTTGCAAATTGTTTTTCTTAATAAACATTCTCCCTTCCCCTCCCCCTGGAGAATTACGGTAACTAAGGTTCTTATATGTTCAGTAAGCTAGTTTGTGTGTTTCTGCATAATTTTATATATTAACAACTATGTTATGCAAGTATTTTTAATATTGCTGAGAAAGCTCTATAATTACTTTTAATAAAAATTTTAAATGAAGTTATTTTATTTTTAAAATAACTATTTTTCAATGGAAACTGAATTATCAATGAGCATTTGGAGTGGCAGAAAAGACTGTAGCATGATTTCTGGACTTATGAGAAAGGAACGAGTTAGCTGTGCAGAGTGGAACCTCGCTGGGTGCCCACTGTCACACTGTGCATTTCTGCTCCTGTGCTTGTCATCTCAGTGTGGAAGCTGAGGCAGAGGAGCCAAGGAATTACCCAGTGTCACACAGGAAAATCTGTCCCCAGGCACAGCCAGCTGATTCAGCAAAAACTCGCTGTGTCCACGATCAAGGGGCCGCTGGCGTATATGCGTCACCCGCAGGGCTCCTACAGCGTATCAGGCAGAGTTGGCTCTAGACCCCTCATCCCTGCTCCAGGACAGGGGTGAGGCTGAGGTGGGCACAGGTGAGCTCCGTGAGGCACAGCCAGGACCCCAAGCTCAGGTGGCCCCGTTCCACCCCACAGACAGGCGTACTTGTCATTGCCACCAATCTCAGTGCACAGAGGAAGAGAAGACAGGAATCTGCCTTCAGCCCTGTGCAGTCTCAGGAAGAGAGGACTTCTCTGCACCTTCCTCTAGAGGGAGGCTAATAAATCCGAGCAGAGTGGTGCTAGGGCAGGGATTTGCTGCAGTCCCTGAAAGGACCAAGGCATCCCACAGGGCAACATTTTGCTGAGCGGTTTCCCTTTCTCCCTTAAGCCACCTTCTACTCGCTCTGAACTATGGACTGGAGGGGAGATGAGGGGCTCTGCCTGCGCCCCAGGGCTTGTGATGAGGGGGAGGAGGCTCCGCACACCCTGTCCACACCTGGGGCTGCGTGCAGAAAGGCGGAAGACCAGAAGAGCGAAGAGCAGCTGCAGTCGGCCTGGAAGACGCAGAGAGGCCTCTTCCACTCCCCGGTAATCACTAATCACCGCCTGCTTTATGCTAAATAACATAAGCTCCGGCTGTTCACTTATTTGCTCTGGTGCTAGGAAGGAAGCCAGGGCCTCACAGTGCTCTTTCCAGCTAGGTTTCAGCCCAGTCCCAGCTGTTCACCCAGCCCCAGTTTCTGTTTCTAAGAAAACAAGCGACAGTTAAAAAGATGACAATGGGCCCCGGAGAGAGCCCAGTGGTCTAAGCACCTGCCAGGCAAGCGCAAGGACCTGGGTTCTAACTCTGGTACCACATGCCATGCTGGCCCCGCCCTGGGCACGCTGAGCCAGCCACCGAGACTGGGCCTGGTGCCACACGCCTGTAATCCCAGTGCTAGGGAGGCTGACCCAGGCAGATCACTAAGTCTGAGTCTGTACCAAATGCATCATTTTTTTTTTCAAAAACTGTTGACAACATGCAAGCCTCAGAGGGAGTTGGCAACCGGCTATGGCCTGGGTCAATGTCCCCGAGGTCCCTGTGGGGAAGGCAGCTCCCAAGGGGGCTGTGTGTAAGGAGCTCAAGGTCAGGCAGAGGCAAAGGCCACCCCACAAGCTTTTGTGAAAGCAACAGAGGAAGGTATAAGGCTTAATACGTGGGTCAAGCAGACAGAAGGTGATGCAGCCAATAAGGCCATCTGTAGGGAACAAAGAGAAGCAGACCTTTTATACAGGGAATGAAAGAAGGCAGGGGACATTAGGCGAGATTTTAATAAACATCAGTGGTTCTCTGGTTGTCTTGCACCCAGTGAGCAAAGTTATTGAGGCATCCAGTGTAAAATTTTGGGTGTCTATAGATGTCTGGGGGATCAGCAAGAATTCTTGCCCTATCTTACCTCCTTTAGGACTTCCTGGGGGCTGGGGAGGTGGCTCAGTGGAATCAGCACTTCCCTGGCAAGGATTTCCTGTTTGTTGATAACAGCCTCAGGGTTGAGCTGAGTCTCTCCTGGGAACAATGGCTTAGAGGGTAGGTACTTAGAATCAGTTCTGATTTGTGCCTTACAGTGCCAAGGTAGGGGAGCTTAGGGGCCTGGGAGGTCACAGCACAGCCCGGACCAGCCCAGCCCTGTCTCTCCTATGTCTCTGTCTGTCTCTAAGGTGGGCAACTTTGCCTACCACACACTCCTGCCACGAGGCACTGCCTGAGAGCTAAGGGGCTAGAGGCCTCAGTGGGGCCTCCAGGACTGTGCTCCAGGGTGAGCCTCCTCTCTTTGTGAGCTCATCTCAGACCTCGCCCTACAGTGAAGGAGAGTGGACCGCCCGGGGCAGCCACTTGACTTGTCACTACGGGGAGCACTTCTTACCTGTCCTAGAGCAAAAGCAGCCAAGGGGGCCGGTCACCCATGTGGAGGGCTCCTCCAGGCCTGGATGGATGGCTCCGCAGGGGACAGACACACAGCAGCTCTTAGGGGGAGACTGAAAAACACACATATTTGAGCCCTCAGAGTCCAAGGCTGCATGAAGTAGTGAAGCACAGGTCGGCCTTTGAGCTGGAGTGTTTGGGTTATTTTCTTCTTTCCAGAGCTTTGCAGGTTGAACTCTGAGCCTCAGCCATGACTGACCTCTTAACAGTGCACAGATTACAAAAGCAAAATATGTGTGTTTTTCCTTCTTTAACATGCAGATTAGTTTTTAAATCCATACCCATTTTTTAAAATTGGAAAATAATAGTGGAAATAAACCAGGCCAACCCAGTCTTCACAAATACTGCTGATAACTATTTACTTTCCTTCTAGGCTTTGCTCATGTAGGTCATTTTTCCTATTACAAAATGTAAGTGTGTCCTCCGTGTGGTTTCTCCTTCAGCCTCCCCCTAAGAGCTGCTGTGTGTCTGTCCCCTGCGGAGCCATCCATCCAGGCCTGGAGGAGCCCTCCACATAGGTGACCGGCCCCCTTGGCTGCTTTTGCTCTAGGACAGGTAAGAAGTGCCCACCGTGGATGACAAGTCAATGCCTTGTACACAAAGCTAAACTTGGCTTCCAGCTAAGACAGACGTAAATGCAAACGGCAGGAACAGCCGCGTGCTGCTCTCCAGACATTCTGCCTGCTCACCTCTCCTTGTGGAGATGCACACACAGGACCCAGGCCCCGGGCTGCTCTAACACGCCAAGCTGGTTCTGCCCACAGGCCCAGGCCCTCCCTCTCACCCAGCATGCAGCTCTGCACAGTGTCACAGCATAAAATACGGGCAGAGTTTGTGGCACACAGGGTTTCCCGCTCCTTCTGCCGCCTTTTCCAGAATTTCAAAACTTTGAACTTCATGAATTTGCTTATTTGTACGACTGCTGGACTTGGAAAACTTGTGATTTGTGCTACTAACATCCACTTTCCCTTACCGCAAGCTTACGTATTTGGCAAACATCTACTACTTGTCTTGGTTTTTTTATTATTTGTTTGTTTGTTGTTTTTTGGTTTTTTTTTTTTTTGGTTTGTCTTTTAAAAATACCCAACTCCTTATTCTATCAAAAATTCAGTTCAGGATGTAAGGCTGGATATTAAGTTGTTTAGTACATGAAATAAGAATGAACTAAATACTCTCTCAAATTCCTGACTACTGACCTAAATCTATTTGTTGCAGATACAACCTCACCCATGAAGAAATATGAGTTAAAATTTGCTTTCTCAATTCAACCCAGGCCCAGTGTGTGAATGGGACCACCCGGGGCCTGCTGGATCCTCATTTGAGCCAGAGCTCAGTCTCAGCATGTGAGTAAAACTTCATCCATCAGACAGGCCCAGTGTGGAACCCTGGGGCAGAACTCCCTGTAGAGAGGCTAGAGGCAAGACCCACCCAGCTGATTCAGGAGCAGAACATCTTGCCGGAGTGGCACAGAGGGTTCACCTCCAAGGGCTGCAGTAGGAAGAAGTGGAGCACAGCAGCCAGACCCGAGCAACACCCACCTAGATGAGTTTGAACATGGTAGATCTAGAACTGGTGCTAAGGTAATAACTCTATCGAAGCTCTACATCAAAGATCAGAGGACAGTGCTATAAAAATCACAACGAGAAGGAGCAAAATGCATTCTCAGGCCCTGAGCCCACCCAGAACAAATGCAGGAGACAACAGCATAGAAGAAATTGGAAATCACATACCTGAAATATTTGAAATAATAGCGGCTGAAGTAAAGAAACAACTGCAGAAAGGTAGAGAGGGAATCAGATCAGAAATAATTTATGAAGTTAAAAAAAAAGAAATGATAACTATAATGAAAGAAATATTAAGTGCTTCTAAAGAAGACACTGATAAAAAAATAAGAGCACAATACAAAAATGATGGAATCCTTGAATGAGCAATATAGGAAAGAAATAAAATGCATGAAGCAGATTCAAAGTGATACACAAGAAATTAAAATGTCAGTCACAAGCTGGCAAAACTATTTGAATGAAAGTGAAAATAGACTTTCAGACCTTGAAGACACCATTGCAGCTAGTGAAAAGGTAAGAAAGGATCTCTTGAAAACAGCTAGGATGCAGGAAAAAATAATTCAACATCTGCAAGACAATGCATAGATGAACAACATAAGACTAATAAGCATCAATGAGAAAGAGTCAATACAAATGATATAGAAAGAATACGGACAGAATAGCAGAAAACTTCCCAAATATGGGGAAACAATCTGACATTCGGAAACTGAAGCATATAGAACTCCAACTAACATCAACCCAATGAAAACCACACCCAGACATATAATAATCAAGATCCCAGGAATTCAGCACAAGAACAGTATACTAAAAGCCGCTAGAGGAAAGAAACAGGTCACATTTAAAGGAAAACCCATCAGAATAATGGCAGATTTCTCTTCACAAACCATCAAGTCAAGAAGAGCATGGAGCAAAGTACTATACGTCTTGCAAGAAAACAAATTCCAACCCAGATTGATAGATAGATCCTGCAAAACTCTCTTTCAAGTATAATGGCAAAATGAAATACTTCCATGACCAAGAATAACTGAAGAATTTCATGATGACAAAACCAAAGACATACTACTAAAAGATACTCTAGAGGGGCCGGGGAGATGGCTCAGTGGAATAAGTGCTTCCCTGGCAAGTGCAAGGGCCTGAGTTCAATCCCCGATTCCACCAAAAAA
>NW_004524593.1:24060196-24061399 GCF_000260255.1 Octodon degus | reverse complement strand
GGCTGGCTGGCATGTGGTGCTGGGGGATTGAACCGCGGTCCCTGTTCTTCGCCAAGCTTGTTCCAAGTAGGTGCTTTAGACCACTGAGCCAGCTCACCAGCCCATCTTTAAGATATTCTGTAATTCTATCAAAGTTTTATTTAATATCTCTCAACATTTTTCTAGTTTTCCACATATACGTTGTTCAACTTTATTGCTCAGGTCATATGAGTTTTATATGTGCACAGCTATTATAATCAGAATCCCGGTTCTCATTGTATTTTATAGCTTGTTTAATGTGATGAAGGGAAGTTACTGACTTTTATGTTCTCAGTCACGTTGCTGAGCTTTTTATGCACATATTTTTTATTTCGCTCTTTGAACAGATGCACCCCTAGCTACAAAAAAAAATTACTGCATTGTTCTCCTTCATGATGTTTGTGCTGTTTCCTTTCTATTCTATTCCTATACATTGGCCAGAATATCTCAAAAAATGATGAGGATATGAACATCCTCCTTTTGTCACTAGCTCGATGAAAAGTTCTTCACTATCTTACTTTTTAATGTGATGTTGGCGATGATACAGAATGACATTTTTAAGCAGATTAAGAAAGTTCCCATCTATCCCTAACTCTTAAGAGTTTTTATTAGAACAGGTGCTGGATTGAGTCTGCAACCCTGAAGTCTTTCCTCGCAGGCCCCTGGGGGACGATTACCCCACATGAGAGCCAGCTCCGCGCGCTGACCCTGCTGCCCGGTGATCCTCACTCCCTGTGGTGCGGCGACGGTGACAGCAGTGCTGTGGTACCGCGGGGGCGCCTGGAGCCCTGCAAGGCAGCCCCTGGGGAGTGCACGAACGGCCCTGCGATTCACCCAGGAACTCCTGGGCCCTGAGAGCACCCCCAGCCCCCACCAGGCCCGAGCCTGGGGAGTCCTGATGGAACCAGAACTCATTCGAAGGGCTGCGGTGTCTCGGTGTCCGGCGAGCCTCAGGCTGGTACACGGTGCTGCACTGGAGCCTTTGTGTGGCCTGGCCTGGCGGGCTCGGTGGGAGGACATGGAGGCTGCACCGCAGATGTGAAATAAGCTTGGCCGCAACTCCCAGACTCGACATTTAGTTGATGAGGAGTTGTTATGGTTCGTGTCTAGTTGTCCCCCCAAAGCCTCATGTAAGTTATGGGGCAGACACAGCTGGAGGAGCAACGAGGGCCCCGAGGGGCGGGG
>NW_004524593.1:24039802-24059137 GCF_000260255.1 Octodon degus | reverse complement strand
GAGGCTCAATCTGTTAAAACCAGCTAGCCCAGGCTTTCTCAGAGGCGGAGAGGGTCATCCTGGACACCACAGCGCCTGCCCCCCGCCTCCCCTCCAGTGTCTTGAAACCTCCAGTAACTGTGAGCTAAATAAACCTTTCCTTCCCTCATTTTGAGTGTTGGGTATTTGTTCCAGCAACGAGAGAAGAGTAACTGAGACAGGAGTAGGCCTTCTGTGAAGAATTTCCTGGTCTGTCTCAGCATCTTCTAACGGCTGCAGCCAAAGGCCGTAAGGTGCAGATTGCCCACTTCTTTGTCAGTCATTCAACGAACACCCATCTGCTCATGAGGGGTGTTTTCCAGCATGGGTCTTGTTACTCGCCAACAGTGATGCCAAGAGGGGGGAGAGGACTGCTTGGGAGAGGGTGCCAGGGACCCCGTGGAGAGGAGGGCGGCGTGCATCACTAGCAGGGCCGCAGGGGCAGGGGAGGGGCCAGGAAGGTAGGAGCAGGAGGACAGTCAGCCTAGAGCTGGCCGCTGTGGGCTCTTGCAGTCGCTTCAGGGGAGGGCCATCCCGAGTTCTTGAGACTTGGGCCCTGGGGACCAAGACACGGCAAAGCTGGCCGAGCGTGTGGTCCCGTGAGAGTCCAGCCCGCACAGACTGCTGTGTGCTCATAGGCAGCCTCTGCTGGTCCAGGCCTCAGGCCCCTAGCCCCTTGGGAAGGGGTAGCAAGACCCCAACACCAAGCAAGCAGCTCCGAGTTACAGGAGGGAAGCACCGCAGCCAGCAGCACCAGAGTAGGGGGGACCTAACAGGAATTAAGACAAGTTGTACACCTGTACCAACTTCCCATTGGGAATGTGGTCATTAGAACTCCAACTATGTGCTAATTAGAAGAAGGAAGAAAAAAACAGAGCTGGGGCAGCCCTGAGGGCCCTGGGTGGACTGGCTGGAGAGGCTGCCAGTGCTGGGGGCCCTCTGCAGCCTTTTCTGTGTGGCTCTGGGGGTAATGGGGTGCAGACCCTGGGGTGATGCACTCCTCCCAGGTGTTGGGGTGAGCCCAGCTCTCTCCAGAGTCCACCAACCTCAGGCCTGCTCGAGTCACCCCTCCAGGAAGCACAGCTCAGCAATGCCCAGACTTCAAACAATGAAACGTAACAAAATTTCAGCTTGATTTTCATATCCACTAGATGGAATAAGAAAATGCCAACCTCCCCTTACGGCTTCTCAAACTCACATTGACACCTTTTGGAAAAGTGAAATAAAATTAAACCCTGTTCCATCTCCAGGATACCTAACTGCTCCATAAGCTCGGTGCTAAGAATCACAGAACTGTCTTTTTACACAGATGGTCAAATCCTTTCTTTAGCTCTGGCACGGCTTCTGCTATCCAGAGCAGTATAAAGCAGCAGGGACCTTCCGGTCTTGCTGCAGCCCTGCTCCTCGGCAGTGGAAAGGAGACGATAGGCTGGGCAGTGCAATTCCAGGAGGCAGGGCCCTGGGGCTTACAGCCGGAGGAGCCGGTAGCACAAGAGCAGCAGCAGAGGAATCACGGGACGCGAGATGCTTTTCATCAGAACAACTCCAGCGTGTCACCAGATCCGTCCTCTGCCCAGGCAACTCATCCGAGTCCCCTTCCAGCCTGTGGGGAGAGCTCTCTCCCCCGCATCTGCAGCTTGCTCAGGCAACTCTGGACCCTGAGCTGACTCCCGTGGGCCCAGTCTCCGCTCCTTCCCCCATGCACTGCTCCTTGCACCCCTCCTCCACTTCTTGGGTTCTTGTGATGCAGCTGGTCCCTCCTGGACAACCCAGGGTCCCCCTTCCACCTGTCTCATTGCTAATCCCAATTCCACTTGCAATGTGAATTTCACTTGCCATGTGGGACAGCACCTTCGCGCTCCTGGGAGCCCTCACTCGCTCCCTACACCCCCAACTCACCTCAGCTTCAGCCCAGTCCTCACCTCACAGCCAAAGTGACCCCATGACCAACCACCCCTTTGCCTCTTCATAGTTCCCACAGCCTGCAGCACTCCTCCGTCTCCACAAACTTAGTTTGCACGTGTGTCCTATGGGCAGAAAGCCAATACGAACACAGGAGTCCAGCGAGGTCTCTGTGCCACCGTCACCCACACTCCAAGGTACCCTCCCCCCCCCATGAGGGTCACTGTCTGCGTCACTTTCCCGTTGCTGGGACAGAACACCGGACACCTGCAACCCAAAGGAGGGAGGGTCTATTTGCACTCCCAGTGTCAGAAGGTCAGCCCAAGGTCTGCTGGTTCCAAGGCAGAAACGTCGTGTAGAAGCTGCTCACCCCGTGCAGCAGGGACACAGAGAGAAGGGAGGAGCCCGGGGGGAGAACACAGCCTTCCTGATGGCACCCCAGGCTCCCACCTCCCCAACCAGCCCTGCTGCCTCACAGCTGTTTCAGCAGGGAGTTCATCATTGGATTAACCCACGGATGTGCACAGCACTCCTTACAAAGCTCACCTTGAACCCCCTGAGCCTTTGGGGACATCCTAGAACTAACCCTTATGGACGACCGCCAACCTCCGTCCACCTTTGCCCACTGTGAAGGCTGACCCCTGCTGGCGTGCAGCGCCCACAGCCCCCGTCCCAGCTCGGCCATGCTCCCCATGCCTGTGCAGGCAGCAGCTCCTCAGGAAGGAAGCTGCTCCTCCTTCCAGTGTTCCTCTTCCTTTCCTAGCACAAGCCTGCAGTCTCGGATCTCATAAAGTCTGCATAGCGCACTGTCATAGCTGCTTTCTCATTGCTAGGACAAAATACCCGACAGCCACAGTTAGAGGAGGAGAGGTTTATTTGGGCTCAGTTGGTAGAGCTTTCTGTGCATGGTTGGGTGGCCCCAGGGCAGAGTGGCATCAAAGAGGAGAGACAGTCCATGACACAGTGCACAGGGGCAGCTAGCCTCGCTTCTTTTTGTCCCATTACCTCTCTCCAGGCTCTGAGTCTACTGATCAGTGCCACTCACACGCAGGATGGGGCTTCACTCTTCAGTAAATCCATTCAGCCTCCCAGAGATATGCCAATCCAATTCGGGGCTGATCCAGGGTCACACACCCTTTGTCTAATTTCATATACCTTAGATCTGATCACCTCCAAAGAGTTCCACCTACAAGTGCATGAAGCTTTGCAGGGACATTGAGATGCAAGCTGGAACATGCACTTCAAAGATAGAACTCGGCTAAATGTGGGAAGACTCGTGGACCTGCTTAGGCTGCCTCTCCAACTCTCCAGCCTTCAGCTGTGTCTGCCAGAGCCCGGGCTCACCTGTATGGGGCTCTGCTCCAGCAGCAGGGTGACTTTGCTTCTGCCCCAGCCTCCCTGGCCCCGGACAGAGGTAGCTCTGTGCTTGGTTCTGGGGCTTTGGAGTAAGGAGGCAGGAAAGGGACATGATGTACTTCTAAGGGCTGGGGTTCATGTACCTACATCCCCTTCTTCAGGCAGACAGAAGCAAATCTGAAATGTGGTGTCTGGTCTTGCCTAGAGCCATCTCACTCTGCAGTTGCTCCAGGACTGCATTTCACAGACGTCCTGGCTTCTGAGCTGCTGGGTCAGTGGCTGGGCCTGACCTCACAGGTTCTAGTTTGAACCTGAAGGCATGAAAAAGGACCCAGGCTGAAGGCTCAGTCCTGGAGCTACTGAGAGGTGGGGGATCTCAGGAGCCAGGGCCTGACAGGAAGAAGTGGTCACTCTGGGAGGAAGTTCTCCGCTGGGGACCTGTGTGATGCCCGCTCTCTGGCCTTGGGATAGGAGTGGCTTTTCTCCCCATGCACTCCACGTGATGTGTGCCCACCACAGGCCTGTAGCAGCAGGCCGCAGACCAGGGACCACAACCCCAACTTCGAGCCTCGTCAACCCATCCTTTAAGCTCCTCTCCTGGATGTTTTGCTGAAAGGATGGAGAGCTCACTAATGCTGGCACTGGTGGTTTTCAGTGTGGACTGGCTTATTTAACCCTCTCTTCTCACCTTTATCAGTGAACAGGAGGAAAGGGGTCTATACTCAAAATGCTGAGAGAGAACCTGAAAATGGTAAGTGCCTGCCCACAGCTGATGCCACTGCTGAGGAGCTGGGGCTCCCCAGAGCCCAGTGCCCCGTCCATAGCCACGGGGAGAAGGGTGGTGCCACACCCAGCAGCCCAGAAGAGCAAGCTAGGCACATAGCTCCCTGCTCCTCCGTGGGATGGCATTGCCCATGGGCACGACACTGCCCTTGGGCATGTGTGCGCTGAGGCCCCGTCCGTGCCCAGGGCCCATCCTCCCTCAAAATTGCTGGGGTCAGAGTTCGAAGCCCTCAGTATGGGGCTTCAGTGGCCTGGCTCACGTACCAGCCAGTGACCCAGGAGGAGGGGACACTGGCACCTGGGAGGCACTGGGTGCCTCCGTGTACTGCCTGACCAAGGCCAAGACCAGTGACTACCTGAGCGGCCTGGTTCCCAGCCTGACTCCTGGGTGTCTGAACATAGCACCTGCTAAGCCCCCACTGTGGGGTACTTGCAGAGATGGGGACAAAAATCATCACTCTCGGCTACAGACTTCTGTGGCAGCAGGAACCAGAGTGTCCCTCTTGCCCTCCCATGAGCCTTGAGCCCACTGTGGCCCTTGCTGGTGGTCCTTCTGGACACTGCTCTGGTGGGGAGGACAAGTGCCACCCACTACACCTGGGCCCTCCCCACAGCATGGAGCCCCAAGTCTGAGGAGCCGCTGTGCTGCTCAGTCCTGCAGTCCTGTCCCCTCCAGCCCGCCCCACAGGGTCCTATGTAGCTGGGCACGGAGTGTCTGTCAGCATGCTTCACCAGCCGAGGCCAGAGCCCTGCTCTGCTGCTACACCCTGTACCTCCTCTATCTGGAGCTATCTGGACTACGGTGACACTGGCCTCTGTCTTTCTCTCTTGTGCTGGCTCAGGGAATAGGGCTATTGCTCAGAACCCCAAGACTGGATAGTCAAGTCCAGGAGACTTGACAGCATCCCCACCTCATGACTGGCGGCCCTGCGGGAGCCAGCCAAAACAGGAAGCCCCAGCAGACTGAGGTTGGAGCCCCAAGAGCTGGGCCCAGCCACTCTAGGGACAGCGCTGAGGGACGGGCTATCAGCCACCTTCCTCAGAGAGCGGCCTCTCCACAGCCCCCAGGCATTGTGCTTTTCAGACAGCAGCTGAGCCTCTAGCCTGAACTGCTGGGCCCAGCCTTTCCCCACACTGTGCTCAGAGGGGAGAGGGGTGCAGGTACCAGCAGTGACGAGGGCAGAGAGCCCGCTAATGAACACGGCTTATTTCTATCCTCCACTTCCCACCTGAGACAGCGCTATTTTGGTACTGGTCAGCCCTTCCAGCCCAAAGCTGGGCCTGCTGCCGCAGGGGCACATGGCCTAACCACACTCACCCTCCCTGGGCAGCACAGCTGGGGCTGAGGACAGGGCTGTGAGCAGGGGGACAGCAGCCAGGGCTGCAGACAGCATAACAAACCCAGGACTTGGACCCACCGGAACAGATCCTGTCACCAGCCACTTCCTCAGGGCCTGCTTCTGGAAGCATTTGGTGGGGACTCAGGACTAGGCACCACCCCTGGGGAGGAAGTGGAAGAGGGCCCCCAGCCCCCAGCCCCAGCCTCAGCCCCAAGCTGCTGCTGGTGCCAGAACCCAAGGCTGCAGTCACTGTCCAGCCCTGCATGAACCATGTCCCTGCTTGGATGGACTTGGAGATGGATCGGCCCCAGGGCAGAGCAAGCCCAGACCCCAGAGTCAAGCCCAGCCCAGCCTGGCCCAGCGGGCCTGGGGCATGCAAGGACGTGGGACTGTGGAGCCAGCCCCAAGCCACCTGGAGCTGTGGATCCTGGGTGATCTCCCTGGTCCCATCCCCATCCTCGTGGCTCCCCAAAGGGTCCTACCTGTGTGTGGTTTGCTCTACAGGAGCCCCTGCCATAGCTGTTGCTCTTCTCAGAAACCCAAAGAGAAATGGGGCCAGATCCTGGGCTGGAACCCCAGAACTGTGAGCCAGAGTGACCATACTCTGCCGGAGCGATGGCCTTAGGCACTGGCAACAGCCGTCACCGAGCTGATGGACAGAGCTTCTGGTTGGCACAGTGAGGAAACCGCAGCAACCGTGTGCTGAGAGGAAAAGCCCGAGCAGTGGGAGCTCCATGTGCCCAGCGGGCTGGACCTGGCCACCTGGCCTGCAGGCTGTCTTCCTGGTCAGCACCACCACCAAGCAACACTGGAGAGGCCCAGGTGTGGAGACTCTGCTGCCCGGCTCCCTTGCTCCCTCCCGTTCATGGTCTTGTGACTACAAAAACTGCTCGGGGGAAGGAGCCCAAGTGGGCCTTCCTCTCGGGAATCCCCGCTCCCAGATGGACGCCTCGTGGTTAGTGCTCATCCGGCTGCAAGTGGAAGCCAGTCCTATGTAGACAGCCCTGCTCGCAGTCCTCGGTCAACTGCATCAGCGCAGACCATGGCTGGCCTGGGGCAGAGCGCACAGCCACAGCGACCCCACGATGGGCACACGGAGCTCCCACTGCTCGGGCTTTTCCTCTCAGCACACGGTCGCTGCGGTTTCCCCACTGTGCTGACTGGAAGCTCTGTCCATCAGCGCGGTGACGGCTGTCGCCAGTGCCTGAGGCCATCAGCTCCGGCAGAGTGTGGTCACTCCGGCTCACAGCTCTGAGGCTCCAGCCCAGGATCCGGCCTCATCCCTCTTTGGGCTTCTGAGAAGAGCAGCAGCTGTGGCATGGGCCCCTGGTGGAGCGAAGCGTGTGGAGGACCCATTAGGAAGCCAGGAGGATGACCACGGGACAAGGAGACCACCAAGGACCCCAGAGCGCCACGGTGGCAACACCCCACGGCCAGGCACAGACTCTAGCAGCTGAGGCCACAGCTGAGGCCACAGCCAGGAGGACTAGACAGGACCACTCGGCTGTAGCGGCAGAGCCGAGGTGCAGTCTGAGTTCTGGCCAGCGGCAGGGCTCAAACTCTCACTCAGGTCACCAGACTTGAGTGCCCCCATAGAGCCCTCGCTGGCCAGCACCCTTCTACCTGGCCAGCTTAGGGGTCCCCTAAGTGCTCACAGGTGCCCCAGCTGCCCACTGCCTGGACAGCTGGAGTCGCCAGTGCCCCACAGCCCCAGACCACCCTGTCCTGTGCAGCCCAGTTACACTTCTTGTTCTTTTTTCCAGTGGGGAAGTTGCTGCTGTGCCTGGCTGACTCAACCATTTAAAAGATCGTGATGAGACCCAAACATGCCGCACCGTCCCCGTCCCTTTGGGAAGCTGACATCTGGGAAGATGTAGCCACCAGTTTGCTAACTCAAGCAGCTCGGCCCTGAATTGCCCTCCCTCTCACAGCTGAGCTGGGCTTCTTTTGTCTATAGTATGACAAGCATTTAAACAGCAGCAGCCTTAAGTTATCCAGACCAATGTGGTGGCAAATAGAAATCTGCCTCTTTCCTTGATTTCTTTCAAGATGAAAATGGGTGTCACCACCATCAGAGATTACTCTTCACAAATTCTGTACATCCAACAAAATCAGCAAAGCATGTTATTGATAATTAACTGATTAGCATCGTCACTGGGAGATGGGACATCCCTGGACCTGGAGTCACTTTTCTCTGCAGCTGAGCGTTACCCCTGGCCCTGACTCAGCTCAGGTTGGGTCCTGAGCTGCGTCTGCCGCTTGGCAGCTGAGAGAGAGCACAGTCCTGGTCTCAGTTTCCCCGCCTGTGTGTGTGGCAATGGGCTGGGGCCTCACCGATGTGAGCTTTGGGAGGGCCGAGGAAAATGACCCAGGCATAGTGCCAAACACGCTGATATGTGTCTGTGAAGTTACAGCCATTCGTGTTTTAGAAGACCAGTCCTGTGTGAGATATTCTCTCTCTGAGGAGCATCCCCCTAGTGAGGCAGCCTCCTTAGGTACACCACCGCCCCATCGGCCTGCGGGGCCACATGGTGTCAATCCAGCTTCCTAGGTCTCCAGGGGGATGGGTCCAGGGGGCCGTGCCGAGGCCCCAGGTGCTGAAGGCCTTTGTGTAGGAAGTGGTGTGGCACTGCTGGGACCCTCGCATGTCCACCCACCAGCTGCCATTCTTCTCAGGAGCTCAGAGTGCCATGTGCAAATGCTGCGTGAGGACTTGTCCCCTTTATGATTCAGGAAAATGACAGGGCAGTTTGACATGTTCAGACAGGCGCAGTCTTTTCTTTTCAATTATTTCCAGTCAACATCAGCAGAACCCACAAGGGAAGGCTAGTGTTAGCTCAAAGGGTAGCGGGCAGGTCTGTGCTTGCCCATCGTGGTCAGGACGTCCAGCCGGTGTCCGAGCAGAGTCTGTATGGCACAGCCGCCATTCCTGTGCCTGCACTACACAGCTCTCCTTCTTCTGCCCCGTCCCTGTGATCCTCCCTCCAGGCCGCACTCCAGAGCTGCTGCTACCCAGCTCGCCTTCCCACAGGCAGGTCACCTGCCCCAGCTGAGCTCTCCGCAGATCAGCTCTTTAGTCCACTACTTGTTGGGACAGAGATGGGAGCACAGTCCATGGTGAGCGGCAAGAAAACAGGAAGTCACAGTGGGTCCTAACCCTCCCGAGCTAGGCTCAGGCCATCTCCGACTGGTAGTCAAAGTCCTGTTACAACCGCAGGAGTGGCCACATAGGGAAGTCCTGAGGTCCCTTGCTGCTGCATGGCCCGGTGTCACCAGGGTGCACTTGGGCCCTTGTGTTAGCCTCACACCTGAGCCCCTCACCTGACCCCAGCGCTCCAGGGATTTTACCACAGTGTCGCACCTACTCCTCTCTTGTTTTGTTCCTTTTATCAAGTACATACTCTTTTCCAGATGGTCTCTCAAGATCCTTTGGGAGTAAGAAGCGTGCCTTACTTATTCTACTTCATAAGCTTCACCACACTGTCAGAGCTTTAGGAGACATAAGCCCTCAGTGAACGCCAGCCGGCACGGAGCGCGAAGCTGAACACTGTGACGCAGCCCGAGTCCTCGCCCAACAACCCCCACGGGTGTCTGCTGACTGGGCGAGTGAACTCTCCTGTCTCCTATTTACACACGTTTGTCTCATTTGCCAGCCTGGTTTTCTGAGAAACAATTAGAGTATAAGAGGATGAGACAACAGTGCGAGGGTGGGATGAGATGCGGGGTGTTAAGCACCAAGCCTGCTTTGTGTGGGCACTGCTGGCTTCCTGCCCCTCTTCGCTGGCAGAGGGAGCTGGCTGCATATTTAGAAAACATCCCCACAGCCCATCCTCTCAGATCTTCACTTGAGTCATTTTCCAAAGCCCCCGCTTCCTCAGGAGCTGCACAGCCGGTACCAGGGCAGCCACATTGAGTAAAGGAAGCTGCAGGGTGGGTCTACACCACTGGTCTCAGAGGAAACCTGTGAATTCTCTTGGCGCTATCTGCTGCAGTCTACACAGGCAGTGTCCTCAGCACTGTCACTCGCCCTGCCATGGAGGGAAAGCGCAGGACCCCGACTGGAGCCTGCTTAGCACTGCAACAGCCAGTTCCGCCGGGCTGAGTGTCTAACCTGGGGCCCACCCTGTTCCATGCCATCCGCCTCCTGGCCACATTGGAACCTGACAGACAACTCCCTGAAGACTCTGCTTCAAGGCATCTGAAAGGAATGGCCCAGAGACCCAGCCGGGGGCCTCTCACATTGGCCCCTCCACTTCCACCTTTGTGAAATGGGTGTGTGATTTTGCAATTAAACGCAGCCACTTAGATAACGCACTTCATGTGCTGCATGGACTCAGCACTGCTGGATGCTGCTGGCCACTGCAAAAGTGACCAGCGTGCGACAGGTCTCTAGGAAGCACGCACGCAGTGGCCACGCTGGGTGGTGAACACTCGAGGAGAAGCGGGGCTGGAACAGCGTAGGGACCACGTGGCCTCGTTTGCTACTCCTGCCTCCTCTGCACTTTTGCTCTCGGTGGTTGTAAAACTGTGCCTAAGCAAATGACGTGTGGAGGCCATGCTACGCCCCAGAAATCACACCCGTGTGCAGCCTGCTCTGCCTCCAGCCCAGGTTCCGATACTGTGACTTCTCTCCCACCCTCTTGGCTCAGCCTGGGGGAAGCTGTGTGCCACGCTGCCAGAAGGGCTGACACTCGGGGTGCTCGGTCTCCCCCAGCACCCAAGGAGGGGCCTCTTAGGAGCAAATCCCCAACCTGGCCAGGATGCCTGCAGCAGCAGCATCCTCTGCACTCCCCTGTGTTGTGGCTGGGGACCGTGTCCTGCAGGTGAGCAGCTGGAGTGGGGAGGAGGGTCCTGCCACAGAGGCCACGCACAACCACGCAGGCTCCACTGTCGCTGAGCTCCATCTCCAGACGGGAACCCCACCAACCCCGCCCAATCTGAGGTTCAGCTGTCAAACATGAGGACGCCTTGAGCACGGGGAGGACATGAAGAGGGCTGTCCATGGCACAGTGAGGCTGGCGGCACAGGACAAGCTCCTGTGCCAAGGAGGCTTCAGGAGTGAGGAGGGCAGGGAGCTGGCTGGGCCCTACTGCTATGTGGGTGGCACTGGAACACAGGCAGAGCGATAGGCCCAGGACTCAGAATGAAGCCCGGTGTCACAGCGCAGCATCAGAACAGAGAGTCCCCGAGCAACTTTGCTTTCCCAAGGAACACTTGGGAACTGCAGAGGCCCGGAAGGGGGCCTGCGTCCCCCCAGACACGTGGGCCTGCCCCAGCTAAACGCCTGGTGCGCGGCAAGGGCAGCCTCTTGTCTGAGTGTCCACCTGTGTGTCTGTCTGAGGGTCACGGCCCTGCCAGCACAAGACAACATTCTCCTAAAAGCCACTTCTCCTTCTCAAGAAATAGCCCATGGCCCACAAACGCAGAAGCCAGAAACAAGCCTTTCCACCCAGCCCTGTCAGCACTATCTTCTCACAGTGTTTCTGAAAAGCTATCTCCACCTCTTCCTGGGCTCAGAACCTATCCGAGTCAGGGCTCAGGTCCGGCGTGCTCCACCCAGCTCACCCTGGCTCCACATTCACCCTCCGTGGTTGTGACCCTAGGCAAGGAGGAACGCTGTCTGTGCTGCACCTCCCTGGCAGGTAAACAGGAAGTCATCATTCCCCGGACACACAGAGGAATGACGGCAACAGTGGTGGTCGCCCTGAAGCGCGTGGAGCGAGCTCACCACACAGCCCGCACCACGTGGTTCGCCTCACCTGGGCCTCCTCAAACTTTCCCACATGCCCAGAGCTGCTGTGCTCCCTACCCCGGCTGCACCGCTGTCTCCATGGAAATGTGCTGACCACGACCCCCTCCTCCCACAGCTCCTCACCTCAGGACACCCCAAGTCCCTCCCCTGACCCTGGCCTAGTCCCTCTGACCCACCCAAAAGAGCCCAGCAGGTGGGAACAGCACCCCTCAGCCAAGCTGGTAAGAGCTGCCCACCAACAGCTGCCAGTAATGAAAATGCACTACCATTCCTGAGCCCATCTGCTCCCCGAGAAGAGTCCCCTGAATGCAGCTGGCTGGCAGAGGCCAGGAAGACTCTGAAGACACAGTCTTGGCCCCTGGGCTGTGTGCAGCTACAAAATAATCAGAGTGACATGATTTCACAAAGTCTGAAGCAGCCCATAATCAAACACATGGCAAGTGAATTACTGAAGAACTACCCTGACGGATAGCAGGGAAACTGCAGTGATGTCTGAGGTGGAGAAGAGAATGGAATTAGGGAGGCATTCAGCGCCACTGGAGGTTCACAGGCTGAGGTCTCCGTCACAAGCTTTGCCGACGACCACGCTCTGATCTAAGAACTCAGCGTTGAGACATCTGACTAAAATTAGTGGTTCCATGTGGAACTCACACTGGCAAAGCGATAATTTTAGAAAACTGACTAATAAATTTAACCTTGTTCATAAATTTTGTACAGATGGTCATTGATCTCAGCAAAAATAACTTTAGGAAAATGAAAGTGGAAAAATTTGGAAAGAGTCTAACGTTGCTATGTTAAAAAATGCCCAGGGAATTAAACTGGCCTGGAATATCTTTCTCAGGAAAGTGAGTAGCACAGGAACAGTTCTCATTTTATTTATTTTTTATTTTTTGTATTTTAGGGAAGGGTCTACAGAGTGTTCAGGGTCTCACTATTAGATCAGACTCCTAGTGATCCGCCTGTTTACAGCCTCCCAAGAGCTGGGATTACAGGTGCACGCCACCATGTCCAGTCTCAATTGCCATCTCAGTGCACCCCAGGGGCAGAGCCGGCACTGCAAGCCTGGGGATTGAACCCCTCGGGTTCCTGCGCCTGCTTGCAGGTGCTTTAATCCACTGAGCTATTTGGCCGGCCCCCAATTCTCATTTTTAGATGTGAGGTGAAATGTTGATCCAGGGGTCAAAACCGCATACTCAGACACTTCCTGCCCTCCACCGGTCGGCTGCGTCCAGGTGATACTCTTCAGGGGAGCAGAGCTGACAGTGCCCTACCTCTGGTCTTGCAGGCTGATCCTCTCAGGCTAGCCCTGTCAGCTCAGATCCCACTGTATTTTAAGCATCTCCCTGAAGCAGAAAAAGTCTGCTCCATCAGTGATGGCTGTAGTGTTGAGCCCACATGTTGGTATAGGAGTTTCCAAACTGCAAACTGACTTCATGTGAATAATCTCATTCATATCCATATCACCCTTGAAAATTACGCATTAAAACTCTCACCTCACAGTTGGCAAACTAGGCCCCGGAAGGTTGAAAACATGCCTGCGCACATATAACTGAGGAGAGGTGACGTCAGTTTAGCCCTTCTCACTCCAAGACCGCGGCTCAACCATGATGCAAGATTTGTGGATTAACATCCCAGCCCCAGCTGCACACAACCTGGGGCAGTCATCTGTGTGGGGGGCCTGGTGCCCCCAGCCACAGTGCAACAGGACAGACCCAGGAGTGACTGGGACCCGGGAGTTCCTCTCCACTCCTCGCTGCCCCAACACCAGCCCCCTCCCTGACCTCTCAGGAGGGGGCAGACGTGGGGGGGGGTAGGTCGTGTCCCTCACTGAGGTGAGGGGGTGGCAGCCCTCCTGTCACCAGCTGGGCTTCACTTATGCACTGCCCCTCCAAGCACTGGCCCAAGAACCCCCCAGTTCTATACATAGTGGAGTCCCTGAGTCACATCTGTCTGAGCCCTACTAGGAGCCAACCTGGGCCCTTTAGGAACCAGGGATCACAGTGGTCCCCAAATGTGGCCCTGCCCCCATCCTGACTTTCCCAAGCCAACAAACACTGCCAGGAGGACTGGCCTTTCTCTTCCCTTGACTGAGGGTTACAGTCCGTCATTTAGGGATTTACTAGAGAAACAGATATAACATAAGATGTATACATGTATAAGAGACCACAAGCTTGGCTTATGATGGTCAGCCACAGAGTCAGATGAGGAAGCGTGCAGAGGGCGTCTGCACACTGGACACTGAAGGATGCGGTCCAAGGTCTGGAGCCCACCGCAGTGTCCTGTGCCAGTCCTTATCAGGAGGCCGATGGGTCTAGGACGGAAGGCCAAAGGATCCAAGGCAGAATCCGAAGCGCTATGCTAGAAGCCCAGCGACACTATCCAAGCTGAAGGCGAAAGCCGGAGCTCCTCCGAGGAGCAGGAGCCCACCAGTCCTTCCTCATGTGCCTTCCACCACCCCGAGGATGAGCCGCCTCACGACAGACCTCTACATCTCACCAGGAAGCAGCTAGCCCAACACCACAGGAAGGGCAAAGGGGCGGCCCCACCATTTCTGTCCTCCACTCTTGAAGCCTTGCACCCCTTGAAACACCTTCAGCCTGGCCCGTGGCATGGACTCTAGCCACCTTGCTCTGGAAAGGTTCCGACCTCTCACCCTCCCCTCAGAGCACATGTCCAGGAACTGGCCTCTCAGAGCACGTGACCTCTGGAAATGCTGGGAAGTGACAGTGCTAGCACCTGCCCCCAGAGCCCGGGGCCTCCACTCTCCATCTGGGGCGATGAGGGCTGGGGCAACCCCACCGCGGCTCCCGCGGGCCTGCCACACATCCCCGCAGGGGCCACAGTTCCACTGAGGCCCTCACACACCCGGCCACTGCTCCAACCTTCTTCTGCCTCACTTCTGCACTTTGCTACTGGCCTCCTCAGGGTGACTGTCCCTCCCAGGCCTTTGGGACACCCCTGGGAAACCTTCCTAAAGCTCCAGACTGTAGGCTGTTGTCACTGCAGCAGTTCAGGCAGGCTGTCCCATTCAGGGCCAGGTGGCACGCCTCACCACAGTTTGAAGACAGGACTGGCATTTCACAGGCAGCTTGTTTCCTCTCCTTCCCCTATGCGAGACATCAGACACATTCCAGCCTGAAAGGCGAAGATATTTTTCTGGTATGTGGAGCATTTCTGAAAAGGACAGGGTTTCCAGCTCAGCCTGGGATGCATCTGAACAGCAGCATTGTGGTGGCATTTATGTCTCTTTGTTGGCTGGCAGGACAAGACCATCTCCTGGGACTACTGCATCTCAGAACCAAAAGGCCAGTGTCTGAGGTCCCTGAAGTCCAGTGGGAAGCTAGATCTGCTGCAGGGAACATGGCTCAGGGACTAGGAAGCCATAGGCAGGTGGGGATTGGGCACAACTTGGAGCTAGAGGGAGAAGGCGCTGTTGTAGAGCTTGTGTCCTGTGCCAGGCTCAGGACAGGTGCCTCTCAGACACAGAGATGAGCCCTCATACACGGGGACAGGGGCTCACACACATGGGGACAGGGGTGACACATACATGGGGACAAGGACCTCACACACAGGGAAAGGGAGTCACATGTGGGAACGGTGTCCCACGTGGGGCCATCCCTCACAGGCACAGGCTTCCTCACATGAGGACGTCCAGGAGGCAGGCAATAGAGCAGAGTGGTATCTTATTCCCTGCGGGATTCGGCTGAGGCCTACATGCTGCTTGAGGACGTGGAGCCTCTGGGACAAGCCTGTCTAGGGTGAGGCGCTGGCCCAAGGACAGGCCCTAGGTCTAAGCCAAGAGCTTTCCTGTGGTCAGCAGAGACAGTCTCCCAGCCCTACAGGCCATGACTACCTGCTGAAATCCAGGTGTCTGTGTCCCCACAGCCCCAGTGGTGACAGCCCGGTCCTGGGCTGCTGGGAGGTGGTGACTTCAGGATGGGGGTGCTGAGGTACGGGGGTGCCCTTGGGGGCTTAGAGACCTGTCTGTTTCTCTCTCTTGCTTTAGTGGTGCAGTGAGCACCTCTGCTCCCAACGTGAGGGGCTGCATCAGGCCCAAACCCACAGTGGCAGGCCGGGCCACACACGCAAGTATGTCACAGCAGAGGAAGCGCCTGCCATTCCCAGAGGGAGCACCCCCTGAGGCTCAGGCACACACACGCTCGCCCTGCCCCGCCAGTGGGGCATCACTGAACACCAGGTGTGGACGGGCACAACCCAACTGCCTCAGGGCCTAGTGTTCCCCTGTCCACAAACTGAGTGACTTAAGAAGTTTGGGACCTTAAATGTACCTCAGTGACCAGGCGGTGATGAGTTCTGACTTTGTTTTCCAATGTATTTATACTTACATAATGGCTTTCACAGCTGTGTGTCACCACTGTTTAATAAAATCCTTGACTCTGGATCCTGTTCCCGCTCACAGTAGCCTCCTTCCAGCACAAGTGGACACTCAGGGCCCCAATGCCAGGCAGAGCTGGGAGGAGAAGGAACAACTGGGGTGGGTGGGCGCTGCCAGGAGATGCATCTGTTGGGCAGTTCTGACTCCACCTCTACTCAGCAGTGAAACCCAGCCCCAGGCATGCCCTGGGGTCATCCCCTTCACCCACCCCTGACAAGGACAGGGTGGACACACACCCACCTGCCCTCAATGCCCAGCTGCCCATGCTCCCAGGACCCCCATTCAACCCTGTCTCTGTGCCTGGGACCAGCAGAGCCCAGGGGCCCTGGGCATGTCCCTCCCCTTTGCTCACAGTGACCCAGCAGCCCCAGGGGCCCTGGGCATGTCCCTCCCCTTTGCTCACAGTGACCCAGCAGCCCCAGGAGGTCCAGTTTGGGTCAGGAGGTTCCATAGAGTCCACAGAAGAAAGGGTTAGGAAGCAGGTCTGTGAGGATCCAGGGTGAGTGCCGTTAATTGTTGTCAAAGCACTGTGCAGCTACATTCATCTCCTTGTAGGAGAACGAAACTGTCACAAGCGTGACTACTTTATTCAACATCGGTGCAATTACCAGACTAAAAATAGGACAAAAGGGGAGATTTTCCCTGGGGAGCTGAGCTCTGTCACCCTCCTTGTGGTGTGGCTGGGACCATCCAGCCCAAGATGAAGGGAGAGGTAGGAGGAAGGCACGCTGCTCCACTGCAGTGGGAAGCTTCCTGCTGGCTGCGTCCCACCGTCCTCCAGCTGGCACAGGCTGGCACGCCTGGCGTGCAGTTGGCATCTCCCCAGATGCAAGGCTCATAGCCCAAGCCTTTGGACCACACACCCCCAGGTGCCTGCTGTGAGACTCCCACAGCCAGCAATGCCCTCTCCAGGGACAGTCACTCACTCTCCCAGCATCACTCCGTGTCCTCTGTCCCATCCCATCCCTCTCCCTGTGCTGTGGGGTCCAAATCCTCCATGGCTCCCAAGTACTTACTGTTGGTAGCTAAGATGGAAATTGAGAGGCCACCGGAAAGGGACTGGGCCCATGGAGTCAGCGCAGAAAAGGAGACGTTAACTGCAGAAAAGGAGAAGCAGGCGCACAGCACCCCCGGGACAGACAGTGCTTGAGACAGCGTAGCCTTCTGGCAAGCCTGGCGTCAGATGCACCGAGGAAGCCGGGACACCTGCCTGGCCCCCTCCCCCACTCTGTGTCAGGAGTTATAGGTGAGGGGCACTCCCACGCTGCTGTCCTATCAGGTCAGTGTTAGCTACACGGCTACACTTGCAACCCCACAGGTTGGCCTCAGCGTGGCCTAGCACGGCCCAAGACATGGTCATTTTCTCATATAAAGCCCCACAGCACCAAGGTGGAGACCCTCTTTCAGGCCTCCTCCTGTCCTTCCCTCAATAAACCTTTCACAGTCTAACTGGTTGACACGAGCTCCACACATCTGACCTCTAACAGCGTGGAGTCACCTTCCCATGACCTTCACCTCTGTAACCTTGTCTATTCCTGACTGACCTCTCCCTGAGACAGAAAGTTCACCCACTCCCACCAGGCTCCCAGAGCTCCCTCTGGTCATGGCAGTGGAGGGAAATTCTGGGTACATCTCTTCTACCCCACAAGAGCTGCCCTGCCTGGGGCCCCTCTGAGAGACCCTCCACAAGATGCCTGCACCCCCAGATCTTCCCCAAATTCTTCTTTGACAACAGCTCCACCAGTCCCACTGGAGCAGGACCCTGAGCTGCTCTGCTGGCTTTTGGAGTGAGGCGAAGGACATGGGTTTTTTTAAGTTAGGTGTATGGGTGGCTACAGAGTTAGGTGTACTGCTGTGTGGCTACAGAGAAGCCCTCAGCCCTCACCCTGAGCCTTGGCTTCCCTCTTATGACAGGGGGAGAAGGAGAGCTCGGACCTCACAGCATCCTGAGGGTCCCCAGAGGTGTGGACATGCCTGAAGCTGTGTCGTGTGAACGCAAATCTCTACGTTCACCCTCAAGAGTTAGCACTCAACGGAAGCTGAGGCAGGACTAGGAGGCCTTCAGGAGGTGGTCATAGCCCACCCTTCGCTTGCAAGTGAATTTCCATTCCGCTTGGCCTGTGTACTTGTGCCTGTCAGAGGCCACAACAGGAAGAAGGAAGGCAGAGTCTGGAGACAGAGCAGCTTCAGGCCAGGAGGGAGGCGGCCCTCACCCTGCCTCAGCCACACGCAGGGAGCCGGGTCAGGGCTGCTTGTTCTGGGACGGAGATGACTGGCTTCCAGGGACTGGAGCCTAGCAGGGCGAGACAGCCCTAGAGGTCACTCTGTGACCCAGCGGAGCCACCTGCCAGGACCCCAGGACCAAGGCCACCAGAGTCTCCCCTAGACACCATGGCCCGTCTCTGCATTGCCCTCAGCTGGTCCCCCAGAAGCCTGCATTTTGTTTTCCACAGAATTTTTAGAAGCACAGAACCTTTTGGAAACTTTGTTTTTCCCACCACCTGCTTCTTGCCATATAGAGCAAGTCCCACCCAAGCGGGGCTGAAATGAGCAGCTGGCAGGGACACCTGGCATGAACACGGGGCATGGCATGGCCCGCGATCCCATGACCCAGTGTCGACCGCAGCCAGCACACACGCAAACAGCCATGGGGCCTGACCGTGTCTCACAAGGAAGAGCAGAGACAAGGTAAATGTCACTGCCTGACTCAAACAGCTTAATGGTCTCAGCCTTGTCACCGCTCATGCCTGCGCACCGCACCCACCCAAGAAGGAGGAACCCCAGGAGGAAGACGAGCTCACCGCCCTTTGCTGAACCCTCGTGGGCTCGGGGCAGCTGTCGTGCGGTGACTGCACCGCACTGCTCAGAGGTTTTGCGCGAAGGCAGCTCTAGAGCTTGTCAGCTGCTCTGTCACTGTAACAGTAGAATATACCTCGAAAGGGTGAAGAACAAACACCTGAACGTGTAAGTATTTCAAAAGTCCCATGTTCCCTTTTTCTTCTCCCCGGATCACCACCAACACTGGACACAGCTCTGCCCCTACCCTTCCCCAAAGCCCCTCAGAAAGTCACCTCCAGACCCAGCAGATGGGGCGCAGACACCACATCCCAGCCCTGTGGGGAGCCAGGCTGCTGGGGAGGAACTGGAGTGCCCCCAGGGGCCCTCCATGAACCCCACGTCCATGGCCTGAGGGTGCAGCCCCGACTGGCTCCTGTCTTTGGCAGACACCTTCCAGCCTCCAACTTGCTCCCAGAGCCAGGCGCTCCACAGCAACAGGGCAGATTCAGAAAGCAGCACCGGTGGCTCCGTGGAGTTCAGTGTTTGTCACCTACTTCCAGGGCCACACAACCTGCACGTGGGACGTGAGTGCAGACTGACACATGGGGGCAGCAGCTGGCACAGGGACCCAGGCTGCTGCTGTGCTGTCCTGGTCCTCTCAGCCTGCTGGGCCCTCTCCCACATCCCTCTCTGGCCCTCCTCCGGGCACCAGCGGGAACAGACTCCTTGGCCTCCGCCTCCTCGTCATCTCTGTGGTGTTCGCTCTGGAATTAGGAGCTCACCAATGTGTAGATCATGCTGGTGAGGAAGATAGGGAAAGAGCATTAGTGGGAGCCTAGCAGGCATGAGCCAGTTGCCAAGAGGGGCTCACAAAGACCAGGCACAGGCACTTCTCTCAGTCCCGCCCTGGACGCCTCACTTCCACACCCACGGCGGGCACTGGACACCCCACTTCCACACCCACGGCGGGCACTGGACGCCCCACTTCCACACCCACGGCGGGCACTGGA
>NW_004524593.1:24019392-24039437 GCF_000260255.1 Octodon degus | reverse complement strand
GGCGGGCACTGGACACCCCACTTCTATACCCACGGCGGGCACTGCCACACTGCATGTCACAGCCTTGGGAGAGGCGACTCCAAGCATCCACCCCTACTCTGTCAGCCCAGCTCCCAGTCCTCACCTGCTGCAGCAGGGTGGGGGCTCATGCCATGGCCATGTCAGGGCCCTGTGAGGCTGAGTGGCTTGTGGGGCGGGGAGGTGGGTGAGGGTCATCCACAGAGCCCTGTGATGTGGAAGTGGCCCACAAGGGGCACTGCCCTGGCTGCCGTGTTAAGGACTCAGGTGTTGGGAGCAGGGAACTGGCAGTGCCCTGCGCAGCCCAGGAAGGAGGTGCTCTCAGGCGGATTCTGATCTGCGCCGTCCACTGAGCTTCCGGGTCAAAAGCCCAAGGCGTTTCATAGGGAAGCAGTGTCTGACTCCAAGCAGCTGCGACCCCAGAGCCCCAGAGCCAGCTGAGCCTCGTACCCCATTCCCTTCCATTCATTCTGATTTAATGCCACTGAGCAGCTCGTGCAGGCCCCAGCCCTGCCTCAGAGACCACAGTCATGCTGAGGGGCCCAGCCTGGCTGCCTGAGGCCTGTGGTATGCTGGGCTCTGCCACAGTGAGGAGGAAACCAGGAGACAGTTACAGATGGGAGAAATAACCCTGAGGGCAGAAGGCCAACACCAGGGCACCAGCACCAGCCCCTGCCCGGTCCTCTGCTGAGCTCCTGGGCTGGGCCCTGCTGGCCCTGCCTGCCCCGCCACGCCTGCCCAGTGCTGGACAAGGGATGGGGCCGGGTTCTTTCCAGTTCTGTTCTGTAATGAACAGGGCAGTGGGAGGGTGGTGCTAAGCCAGGGGACATGAGAGGGCCGGTGTGCTCAACCGGAAAGTCACACCGCCCGAGGCCAAGAACCCCCAGCACCCCACCCTGGTTCATGCCCCGCCCTTGACCCCACACTACCCTCGATCGCACCCTGCCCTCGACCCCACACCACCGCCACTCTTTAAACAGTTCAGACCTGGAGCCAGAGAATAGAGGGTTCAGGGAGCCTGACCCCAGGCAGCCCAAAAGGAAAAGTGCTGGGGCTCCCAAGACAGGGTGCAGACTCTGCAAGGAGCCACTCTCAGTGCCTGTGGGCTGCAGACACCAGGGACGGGGGAGCAGAATCCCTCCCCTTGGGGGACTCCAGGGGCCTCCATAAAACCCAAGTACCCACCCTCCTGACCTGGGGGCCCTGCACCCAGGACTGCATGTTGAAAGTATTCCCTGCCCCATCCCACTGACCAAGACCCCTCCTGAGACCCTGGAAACACCCCGTGGCTCTGGGTGCAATCCTGGTCACACTTCAGGAGACTTCCAGCTGTGACACTACTGGCTGGTCCTTGGGAGAGGGGACCTGCTTTCTTAGACCTATCTCCTTGGGTAGTCACACACAGGGGTACGGACAGTGTCCACCTCACAATCCAGGGATAGAGGCCTGCGCTCAGACCCAACCGGTCTCTCGACAGTGGACAACGGATCACCTCCCCTGCCACAGCCCCAACCCAGCCCAGAGGTGACCTTAGTCTAACATCCCCCTCCTCTGCCCAGAGCTGTCACCCACAGCCCTGGGATGCTGAAGGCCAGCAGGACCACGAGGCGGCAGGCAGAGGCCGCCCTCCTATGGCTGTTAGCTGAGCAGCGACAGCCAGGCGCAGCTGCTTGCGACTGGCCCAGCCCCTCCCAGGGGACCCAGGTAACATTAGTGGGTGCTGAGCGTAGGGGGCCAGCACTGGACATACCGCCAGGAAGCTGCTGGGAAGCAGAGGTGCCAGCTGCAGCCCACCCTGACACACAGCCCGGGGGACGCTGCAAGGGTGCATTTGACAGTGCGGCTCTGAGGACGTGCTCCCGACAGGCATGTCTGTGTCACATTCCCCGCTTTGGAAGCCTCCAGACCTGGCCCTGCCCTGTGGCGAGACACCCCTGCCTGGGCAGCTGCTCACCAGTACAGGTAGTAGAAGAAGGAGAGCAGGTAGAAGGCCAGCTTGCACCAGGCCTCCTTCTGGCAGTAGCTCAAGGTGTCTGCGTTCATAACCGCTGGCGGGTCATAGGCCAGCTCCGAGCTGTCGGCCGGGCAATGGAAGTACCTGCAGGGATAGAGGACATGCGTCCAGCACCATCCATGCCACACAACCTGGTCCCCGCATGCCCAGGGTACAGTGGGCACCACTCTAGGGGCTCTGAACACCCCTGCAGGCACAGGTCCTCAGGTCAGAGCCACAGGCATCATGGTGAGTCTGCCCTATGAGTGGTGCTGGGACAGAGGGAAGGAGGTCACCTGGAGCCCCTGGTGTCTCAGGGAGCTGCCAGGAAGAGCCCCTCCTCTCTGACATCAGTGTGGCAGAGGCCAGGAGCCTCCGTCATTGCACAATGCCATAGCACCTGCACTCTGAGATTCGTGACTGTGGATTAGGTCTCACCCCTGCCAGCCCTTGTGTGAGTTCTGAGGCCCACAGGAGGACAGCATGCACTTCAGGTATCCTCTCTCCCTGGACAGAAGGATTGAGAAGCACAGAGACCCAGGCCCTACACAAGGAGTAGGATGAAGAGGAAGCCACGGCCACATCCTCCTCACCAGCAGCAAGCCAGGCAGGAGAGCCATGGGCTAGGGACACTGGTGCCTGGTGCAATGGCTGCGGCCCTGAGGAAGAAGTCTCCACCCTGGATGGGACATTGCCCAGGCCTCAGCCTCCTGCCACAGCCTCCACGATGTGAGCAGTTCCTCTGCCCCATGCTCCCACCATGAAGCAAAGCATCGCTGAAGGCCCAAGAACAGCAGGGCCAGTTCACTGTGGGCCACAGCCTCCAGACAGAAAGGCGAGCCTTTCCTGAAGCTGCCACTGCAGGCATTCAGTCAGGGGAGCAGAGAGTTGAGGACTCACTCATGTGGAGCTCTGCACACCAAGCCATACTCCTTCTTCCTTGCCTCGGACTGCTTCTGCCCCCTCTGTGTTTGTTCGATTGAGCCTCCACCTTCCACCCTCATGAAGGCCCCTCCCTGGTGCCTCTGCACCCAAGGCCCCCCATAACCCACCATCTCCACCTGCATTACCTGGGCCAGGCTGCCCTCTTCCCCAACCTGGACTCCACAATGACCCCAGGGCCTCAAGGCAAGCACAGTGATGTCACTTTCCCCTCCACCCCTCCTGTAGTGTCCCTTTCCTACAGAGCTCAAAATTCCCGCTCCTTATAGACAGACGCCTCAGTCCCCTTAGACCCCACCATGTCTGCTGTCTTTTGTCCTCACCAAGAGCCCGGACACACACTACACCCACGCACACTGTGCTCCCTTACCCTGGCCTCGCACACACTGGCACTTGCTGCAGGTTACAGACACACACGTGTGCACCTCCAGCTCTGTGTAGCCCAGGGCCTGCTCCTTCCCCGCACTCCCCAGCTTGGGGCAGAAGGCACATTCACATGCCGCGCCCCAAGCAGTGTGGTTCCACGTTCTAGTGAGACACCCAGACGAGGCCTGGAGCACGGGCCTGGGGCACCAGGAGGCTGACCAGCTGCACCCCGCTGCTTTGGTCTGCCCACCACCTCCCTTCCACCTGGAGATGATACAGCAAGCCCGGAGGCCTGATCCAACGTGTGGCCATAGCAGGGACAGAAGCTTGAAATCAGTGTCCTAGAAAACCCAGCCCATCTGGTAAGAGCTTTTTAAAATTAAGATATAATTTATAGGCCGTAAAGTTCGCCCTTCCAAAGCACACCGTTTGGTGGGTCTTTGTACATTTACAGGGCTGTGCAACCACTATGCCACCCAGTGCCAGGACATTCCACCCCCAGAAAATGGTGCCTCTTAGCAACCACGCCGTCCGCTCCCTCCCAGACCTCCGTCTCCCTGGATTTGCCTGTGCCTCATATGCAAGGAGTGACACAGCACGTGGCCACAGCATGTGGTTCCTTCAACCTGCCTTGTCTTTAAGGTGCAGCCAGGTACAGCATGAATCCTTCCTTCCTTCCTTTCCGTGGCCAAATAATACTCCATTGTGTGAAGACGCTGTGTTCTATCACATGTCCATCAGTGGATGGGCACTGGGAAAAGCGCGGCTGCTGCTGCTGCTGCACTGACCCAAGAGGGCACCCCCAGGGATGTGCCACCGGCCAGCAACACGGTGGGATTTAAGGAGAGGTTCTCAGAGGCAGGGGAGGGGAGAGCCCATGCTGGGGTGTCAGACTCACCTCCAGAAGTGGTAGAAGAGCAGCGGCATGTTCAGCCCGAGCGTGAGCCACTGCTGTGCGCACAGGAACATGACGCAGAAGAGGCTGTGGATGGAGTACTCGGGCAGCACCAGCTGGGGAGAGCAGAACACAGCCATGGCAGCACAGCCGCGGGGGCCCAGGAGGGTGCAGGGAGGGAGAGGCCTTGGGCACAGGGCAGGCAGGCGGGACCGGGCAGGACAGCGGCATGCGGAGGCTGAGTGGGAGACACTGCAGTGTGGCAGGGGCAGGAGCCACCCAGGGTGGAGCGTGTGTCCTTGTGCAGCGCCTGTGTTCACGTGGAGCCAGTCGTGGTACACACGAGGGCTACAACCCCGGGCCTCACCACCAGGGAGCCACAGAGGGAAAGTAGCAGGAAGAGGCCACGTCTGTATCACACCCCTGCGGGCTTTCTTCCTGTCGGACGGCAGCCTCACAACTCTTCACTCTGTGTATCCACCGCATTGGACAGTGCATGAGATCTAGCAAGGACTTGCTGTAGAACGGAGGATGTGCGTGTGCAGGCACAAATGCTGGGGCTTTCTTTCAGGGACTTGTGCCCTGTGTGTCCACTGGGTCCTGGATCTGTCCTCATAGACACGAGGCACAGCTGCACTGCATGTCACGTCCACACACATAGGCACGGGTGTGTGGAAACACAACCTCCATGTGCCGATCAGGCCGCCATGCCCACTTGGTGCCTCCGCAAGGTCAAGCCACCATCAGCCCCATCCCAGCCTCCTCCTTCCCACCCTGTCTGCCAGGTCTCGGGTCTCAGAACTCCATGTGGGCCCCAGGTGTGGCCAACCACAAAAAAGGGACTGATGCAACTCAGGGCTGAAGCCTGCGTCCCAGGTAGAGGTCCCCCTGTACCCTACTTTCTAATCAGGCCCCAATCAACCCTAGGGCCAGCCCTTCCTGCTGCCTCTCTCAGCTGCTTTCAGGCAGCATCCCACACTGGGATTTCAAAGCTCTGCCGTGTCCCCACACTCGGGAGGAGGAGAGAAGAAAGTGTCCTCCCCTCTAGTCAACTTCTCCCACCACAGGCCACAATATGGACATTCAACATGCCCACTCCTTTTCTCCCTTCCTGAGCCCAAGGGTGCAGGTATGGGAATCATGCTGAGAACCGAGGGAGCGACGGTGAGGGAGGGCAGAGGCGGGCAGGTTCCAGAGGCAGAGGGCAAAGGCCCAGGTTCCAGGAGCAGGTGGAGGAGCTGAAGGTCCCCGGGCCGGCAGCCCAGAGCAAGTGTTTATGCCCAGCACTTTCCCCAGCAGGGGGACCCTGCATAGAGTCCCTTGATAGAGCAGACCGAGGAGCTAAGGCCACAGGACGCAGCAGGATGGGAGCCAGAAACTGCTGTGGGCCAGGGCAGGTGTCCTGCAGGAGGGGGCGTAGAGGGACACAGGCCACTTCTGGGGGCCTCAGCAACACCTCTCACAGAGGCCTGTGACACAGTCACTTTCTTTCTGTCCTGCAGACAGAAATGCTGCCAGGAGGAACCCCTTCCTGCTGAGGACAGTCTGCTGATTTCACCTGGCCCGAAAGGCGGAGGTGGGGCTCATCCTTCTGGTCCGGGTTGTAGAGCAACCACAGGTGGCAACCACTGGGACACAGCCTCTCACCCAGGCCTGGCACCTGGCTCCTGCTTGCCACTGCATACCAGGCTGCCCTGGATTCCCTACGAACCTGCTGTCCTCAGGAGGGGCTTGTGTCAGCCCTACACCGCTCCTTCCAGGGCTCTTGGCTTCTCTCCCACCAATGACAAGGCAGGCTCAGCCTGGGACCACCCTTCCAAGGGGTGCTAATTACCCACTCCCTTCTGCAAGGTGGGAAAATCCTCAAAACAAGCAGAAGAGGGCAAGCTGGCTGTGAGAGGAGGCAGCTGGGCAGAGAGCACAGTCAGCATCGCCAACCAGCGTTACCATGCCCTGGTGCTTTTCCAGTGGGAAATGGTGACGCTGGGTCACGGGCAACCGCAGCCCTGCCCAGTACGCAGCGCTCTGGACCTGCACATCACACATGCATCGCTCAAGGTCTGGCGGAGGAGCCTGAGCCAGCGAATCGCCACTTAGACTAAAACCAAGGCACATAAGCAACTTTCCCTCCTGCGAAGGTGTGAGTGGTGCTGTCTGGGTAGAAACAGCTTTGATTAAGGAGCGAATCTGTGACCAAGGTCACCTGACTGCAGCGGCTCCACTCCCAGTCTGTGATGGGGACCCAAGCATCGCATCTGTCCCAGGGGGAAGGAGTGGTCTGGGAGCTCACCTTATAAGCAGTGAGGGTCTCTGTGGCCTGCTTGACCCCCACAGTCCTTGTCCATCTAAAAGTCCCACATGTTCTAGGGAGAGTGGCCATATGTCCCTGTGGGAGTCACACTGATGAGTCTTCCTCACCCGGCCAGCCCAGGCTCAGAGCTTGCACCGCTCTTCTCTGCCTCACTCCTGTCTTGCCCCAGAAAGCCAGAGTCCAGGGGAATCGATCATCCCAAGAGTCCAGTCGCTGTCCTGCAGCAGCACACATGGTTTGTCCCTGAGCCCCCACGAGGTCAGTCCCCACCATCCTGTGCTAAAAGGCCAGAGACGGTGCCAAGCGCCACAGTCAGAGCAGGCTGTGGGGAGGGCTCCCCAGCTGCTGTGGTCCCTCCCTCTCCTGCCTCTCCTCTTCTTGCCTCTCCCCCGCCCCCGCCCCTTCTCCTCCTGCCTCTCCCTTGGCCTCAGCCCCTCCTCCTCGATGGACCTCCACCCTCCAGCCCTTCCCACCAGGTAGATAAATCAGGTAAATAAATCAGGTAGCAGCACCTTGGCCTGACCCTCCTGACTTCTGGCACCATCCTAAGCCCCTAGACAGCTCGAAGCTTAACCCATTCATTCCAGGAGTCCTGAACTGTTATCCAGAGAGCTGCCCCCGCCATTTGTGTTCACTTCAAACTCCCCTTAGGCTGGCATCTCCCCACTCTCTGTGTCGCAGACCAGGGAAAGGTCACATGCAAACTGGAAGCGCCAAGCTCGAGGTGCCCAAGCCCGAGGCCAGGACTTCACACTGTTGAGGGGCCAGGGAGAGTTCTCCCCATATCCTGGGAGCCACGCAAGGGGCCTGTGAGGCAGTGGTGACAGTGACATCCCCACCCAGTGCCTAGAGCAGCACCATATGGTCCCAGGAGTCCCGGCAATGCCATAGGAGACCCACAGCTGTGACCCACACTGATGGCACAGGGGACAAGGGCAGGGATACCGGGACAGCTGCCCCAGGCCGCTCAGCTGGGACAGCCACTGCCCGGTGGCTCCAGCAGCAGGTGTGGGGCACGGAGATGGACACAGCACATGCACTGTGATGAGTTCTGGCTTAAACCTCCATAGGTGGGGCAGGGGTGCCCCAGTGTGTGCGTGGCGCTGTGCAGAGCTCAGAACCAGCTCAGCGGGGAGAGTGGTACAGCAGGGCGCGTGGGGCACGGCCAGCCTTCCAGAGGGCTGAGGTTCTGCGGTCCTCCAGAGACCTGTCACAGTGGGCACTACAGGGTCACACATCTCGGTGGACAACCTGGCAGAATGGCAGCCTTGGCTGAAGCTCTCAGAGCTGTCACCAGTTACCAGAGCAACCCAGGAAGTTTCTGGGAGAGCTGAAATGTTCTATTTTAAAAACAGCCAGTTGATGGTCAAAGAGCCATATATTAGGAACCAAATAATAAAGTACACATGAAAACTCTTGCCAAGATGAGCATTTTCCCAAAGTGGAAATAATTCAGTCTACAAGGAATATTTTGACCCTGGAAGCAAAAAGATTTCCACTGCGTCCCTGAGGTCTGATTACCTCCTGTCCCTGCCCAAACACTGGCATCGAAGGTGGGCCCTTTCCCCTCGAGTTTCCGCAAACTGCTGCACTGCAGGCTCCTGCAGCCCTGCCAACCACACACACTCATGCACACACACGGCACACACCAAGCGTGAGACATCCCACCTGGACCTGAAAGAGGGGGCTTAATGACACTGCCTCACCTCTGGGAAGAGGACAGTCCAGGAAGAGATGGGAGAGACACGGATACCATGACACAAGACCACTGATGTGACTTCAGGGTCCCAGGAGTCACGGGTCCCAAACCTGCAGCCCATGTGAACCCTGAAGCGGATCACGACAAAACAGTACACTTACAAGCCACTCGGGGTGTCTGCATGGCTGTGGGCATAGCGCTAGGGGACTGCGGGGGCTGAGGCTGAGAAGGGCGTCCTCCCCGCTGCACCAGCCCTCGAGACTCCACGTGAGGGCCACGTGGGCCATGTGGCCCGGTGCATGGCTGCTGCCTGGCTGGGCCAGGTTCAGGCTGGTGCAGCAGGGTCTCAGCCAGGGTGAGGCCGCCAAGGTACAGCAGGCCGGAAGGACACTGAGTCCCGGGGGACCCCCAGAGTGGCCAAGCAGAATGAGTCAGGAGAATCCTGATGAGTGGTTCAGTAGGAAGGAAACTACTGATTTAAGGGGTAGAAAGATGAAAGGTCTATATTAGTAGCAGCAGAAATGAGGAGGGAAGAGATGAAGAAACATTGTTTCATATGTTCAAATACTGCTTTGTCTCAAAACCAGCTGTAGGTGGCTCACAATGTGCTGCTAATTAAGCATGACATTTGCTTCATACAGCTATATTTAGAGTACCTAAAATCACGTTGAATGCATTTGTGTTTTAAAACACTTTTCTCTGGTTTGTTCTGCTTCCTATGCCAGAGAAGACACGATTTACAGATCCTCATCTGTACAGGGCCTGGTGTGCTGGAGCCACACCGACGGCAGGGCGGCGAGGTTGAGGAAGGACAAATACATGACCAGGACATCAGCCCACGGGGCGACGGTGGAGGCCCAGTCCAGGGGAGGACTGGAGGACGCCCACAGAGGCAGACACAGCATGACCTGTGGGCAGGAACGAGAACACTCCAGGGCACAACCGAGGCCAGAAATCAGAGCCCCACTCGGCACAACCCTGGCCCTCGGCAAATGACGGGCAGACCACTGAAGTGTCTGAGAGGAAGCAGATGTCAGGAAGACTGAAAGATCCAAGAGGTAGGGCTGGCCAAAGAGCTCAGTGGATTAAAGCGCCTGCAAGCAGGCACATGGGGCTGGGGGTTCTATCCCCAGGCTGGCTGTGCTGAGGGTGCCCCGGGGCACACTGAGATGGCAACTGAGACTGGGTGTGGTGCCATGTGCCTATAATCCCAGCTCTTAGGAGGCTGTAAACAGGCAGATCACTATGAGTCCGATCTAAGAGTGAGACCCTGAACAGCCCGTAGACCCTTCCCTAAAGTACAAAAAAAAAAAGATCCAAGGGGTGACCTGGTATTTAGTATACACTAAATGTTTAAATGTTTTAATTTTATACTTCTTACACTAAAAGACCCATTCCTGTCAATCTCCCGCTCTTCAAACTCATTCATCCCATCCTTCCTGCCACTTTCTGAAGCAGTTCTGGAAGTCTCCTTCCACGGATGTCTTTAGCAGATGTGATAAAAAATATGGTGAACACCATCCACATAAAGGCAGGCCTCTGCGCAGGTATCGCAGGGTCTCCGCATCCACCACGGGCTCTGGATCTGGGACTCACGTGGCCCTAGCCTTCCCCGAAGTTAAAGTGGCCATCGGGCAGGCGTGCTGAGTGACCTCAGGACACTACAGTAGCCAAAGCGTGCGGCAATCTTACTCACTTTCTCTTGCTTGGACAAAATTTCTGACAACCTCAACTTAGAGGAGAATAGGTTTATTTTTGTTCCAACTTTCAATCCATGCTTGTCCCTCCAAGGCAGACGAAGCACGGGAGAATGGTCTGGCGGAGGGGGGCCACTCACACCATGGCGGCCAGGAAGCAAGGAGAGCAGGGAGGCCGATGCCCCAGCGACCACCCCTTTGGACCAGGCCCCATCTCCTGCTAGCAAGTCGCCTCTAAAAGCCCCAGCTACGAATGCTTTGGGAGAAATGAAGATATAAACTATAACAGCCCTTGATCAATTCAGTAAGCTCCCCAGGACAGGACCCGAGCCTGGACACCTGCGCTTTATAAGCTGCCCAGCAGCCTCCAGTGTGCTGCTCAGACTACGGGACATTACTGCAGAGGAACAAGTTCCTGCGTCGCACAGTCCAGCCTGAGGGCCCAAGTCCGCTGGTCCTGGTGGCGCTTCTGTGCAGGGAGGCCCCTCCCCTACTCTGAGAGCCCAAACTACTTCAACCCCTTTGAAAGGAGACCTGGCTATTGTTAGCAAAGAACAGACTCCTGTATTCTAGCCATGGGCTTTTACTCCATGATAGAGCCACATACAGATGTTGATGCAGGGGACAAGCAAGGAACAAACTGAGAACATGTATGTCCGCGAACATGGAAAGGACTGAACATCAGGTGTGCATTCTGGGGTTGTGGGCAAGTGTGTGTGAACATTTTTGAGAGATCTACAGCATTTGACCTGTGGGGTGTCATTCTGCAATGGCACATGGAGAAAAATGCTAGCTGCGCCGTCCCCTCTGCAGGGGACACAGTCCAGCCCCCCGGGGGGAGCCGGGAACTCAGTGGCTCAGAAGCCTGCAGCTCAGGGCCCTTCCCGCCCGAGCCAGGCCCCAGCACACTGCAGCCACAGCCTTACACTCTGGGTGCTGCCGCACAGCGAGCCGCAGTGTACTTCCTCTCCTCACCACTGCGCAGACAGAAGATTCAGCCTTGCCACAGATCTCAGCAAGCTCTCCCTGCAGCCACTGTTCTTTCCCTAGGTGGGAATGGCACCGTCTTCCCCCAGGGAATGCTTCCGGCTTCTCTCTGGAGTGTCTGAGCCATCAACACCACTGCCCTTGTGCTCTGGGGCCACAGTTACAAAAACAAGGCTGACTTAAACACAGCTCTATGATCCACGATCACCTCTGCTCACCAAGGTGGCCACGCTGGACAAGAGACACCTTGTGACCTGTGGGAGATGGACAGGCCAGCCCAGATTTTACCACACTGCTCAGCACTATGGGACCTAAATGCTGAACTGTTTATTTCTGGGATTTTCCACTCAATATATGCTACCAAGGTTGGCAGGAAACAAAGCAGCAGGAGGAGCTGCTGGGTACAACCACGTGGCTGCGACCAGGAAACCAGTAAAGGCTCCAGTGCCACATGCCTGGCCTCAGGTCTGTGCATGAGACTGTCTATGCCTGGGGCAGCAGGGAAGGGGACCCACACTTTGCCAAGTGAGGACGGGGCCAGAGAATGGTTACTGTGCTCCTCACAACATCCTTGCCTCACCTTCTAGTGGGACCAAGGGCGCGCAACTGTCATAGCCTACAGCACTTAATTCAGGACAGACTACCTGGACACGAACCCTGGGCCCTCTGCCTGCCATGAAAGGGGACACACAGTGAGCTGCTAAATTGCTGAGACACTGATGGGACATTTTATACACCACAGGGCAGCATAATAAACAGCGTCACAAAAACCCTCCAGCCACCATCCTGTGCAAATGCTTATGCCCCCAAATTCCTCAGACTAAACCATACCCCTCTGTGATACGCAAGGGGCTGCTGTGGCAGGGGACCAGGATGAGATGAGCTCTGACAGCGGAGGGCTCCTGCATGGCATTCGAATCTTTGCCACAGCCTAAGAGCTGTTCTATGTGTCAAGAAGCCAGCAAGCTCTGGGCAACACGGTGTAAGCCCCAGGTGGTGATGTTTCCTTATAGGGGCACAGCTGTCAGCAGCCGCGGCCAGGAGAGGAAAGGCCCTCAAGGCCCACTTCCCTCTCAGCCCCTGCCACCCACACTGCTCCCACATGCTCGCTGTCCAGGGACCTACCCTGCGGAGCCTAGCACCCACCCCTGAGGGGTTGGACAGAAACAGCTACAACAGTGACACCAGGTCACCCACTCTGCCATCAGTGTCTCTGTGGACCGCACACAGAGAGCGTCTACAGCTGTGGTCCTGACCTGAGCCTGCCAGGACAGACCCATTAGAATGAGGTCCACTCTCAGCCAACATCCTCTGCTCTGCATGCTGTCCCCACTGCTGGGCTGGCATGGAGAGTAGCTGTCCCTTCCTGAGTCTCCCCAGAGAATCACAGGACTCCCTCCCAGCTGGCTCACAAGCTCTGTTTTTTCTGATGAATGGAAGAGCTGTTCCTCAGCCCAGAGCTGCACCAGGAAGCAGCCCCAGCCAGGGCAAGGGAAGGCCTCAGAAGGGGCTCATATCACAGACACATGACCATGCACGTCCAGTCTCGGGGACAGGAACAATGGCGGTCCATGTAGGGCACACTGTGCCCAGCCACCTGTGCTCACATGCAAACAGCACTTTGTTCCACACCCATGCCTGAATTGAGGGAGAGATGAGCTCTGGGAACAAAGCCAGCCTGGCATGGGCCTGAAAGCGACAGCAGGCAGTGTGACAGCTGCGGGAGGGGTGGCACCATGGAAGCATCCAGAAGGGCAGAAGTCCTACAAGCCACACGCAGAGCCATGAGAGGCCCCAGGCAGGGCAGGGGTAACGATGCCTCCCCTGGGGCTGGGCAGGTGCGGGGTGAGCCTGTGCGCATGACACCCTGGGCATGTGCCAGGGCTGCCACCTGGGAGCCTGTCCCCATCACACTCCGAATGTGCAGGCGCTGCTCCTGCTGTGTCCTGCTGACACCGTGGGGCCCACAGCCTCGCGACAGCCTCAGGGTTCTTCCTTCAGTTCCTGTGGGTCCTAGTGGTGCCAACACAGCCTTGTGCTGATGTCCTGAGCGATGATGGCACCGCACTGAGGACACAGCCTTGGAACTGTCTCTGCCACATGTCCACTGCCCTGCTACACGGTGCTGGGGATCGCTGTCTCCCTTGCTGGGGATGATGCAGATGGAAGGCACCGTGGGGACCAGCAGCCGCTTCTCTCCCGCTATAACTGCTCTGCCCATGTGCAGCCCAAGGTGGTTTCTTGTCCATTGCTGGGCCTTTCCATGTGTCAGGTGACTACCTGTCCCACAGAGACAGCCACAGGATGGCGACAGGGAGGCCCAGGGCCACAGGAAGACCAGTGCCCACACTGGACACCCCAGGCTTGTGAAAGCTGCAGGCAGGGCCAGCGTGGTGGTGTGCAGACGTGGCCTCCAGGGAGAAGACAAGGGCGACTGCCGATAGGGACCAACAAGATGCCCACCAGCCCACAGGGCACAGCCTGAACCCTGCTGAGTGGGGGCAGTGAGCACGGGGGCCAGCACAGGGCTCAGGTACCACCCAGGACACGGCGCCAGAGCGCTTGGTGGTGCGGCCAATTGTGTGGCCTAGAAATAGCCTGCAAGCAGTTCTGCCTCTTCAGCAGGTTGGGAAAGACTGAAGGAGGCCTGGAGGGGGTAAGTAACCACAGGGCTCGCCACTCAACCCTCTAGGGCAAATGACTGCCTCTACTCAGCTCATTTACAAAATCATGGCTCAGAAATTCTCCCTTGGGGACAGAGAGGGAGGAACTGCCTCCCCGGCTCCCTAACCTGGCCTGGCCTCTAGCGGCTGTCTGAGCAGCTGTACCCTAGCTCCCCCAGCAGCCATTAAACCTGAGCCTGGCCGGGACAGCAGGCCCAGCACGGTCGTGTACTCCAGCTCCCCAAATGACTGACACCCGCTGGATGGCAGCCGTGGCACTGCCCACAGACAGGAACGAAGCCCACCCACCATCCTGCCTGCCATCGGGCACCCTGGTCCTCTCCATCTCACCCAGCAAGGGCACCTCTGTCCCAAAGGTTATGAAGAAGATGGGCCCTACCTGAGTGGGCGGCGTCCTGCTCACTAAGCACTCCGCCAACTAGCACACGCAGACCCTGCGAGCCCTGCCTCGGGCACAGGATGGAGGCTGCGCGCTTGATGGTACACGGCTGTGGGATGGGGCTGAGGACACGCAGGGCCCCTTTTACCTGGCCACACGCATCCTCACAGCCAGCTCTCTCCCACCCACGCACGCACACCACACCGTGCACAAGTGTACGTGGACCCCGCCCAGTGAGCATGCAGTTCCCACTGCCCTCACCAAGCCATGGAGGCTGAGGGGACCTCACTCACACCCTGGGGCCGCCAGGATCTGGAGCCCTCCCTGGTATCCCTTTACTCTGCTGCAGGAGTGGAAGCCCTGGCCTTAGCTGAGCACACTGGCCTCCAAGGTGTGGCCATTGCTCCGACCACGCTGCACCCTTTCTTTTCTCCCCCCTACTGCTTGACAGGGGTGACAGTGCCTCCTATGGGGCCACAGGGAATGCCCTGTCACCGAAATGCCCTGACAATGGCGGAGCCCCAGGACAAGGAGTCCTCTGACTGGTGCTGCACCCATTGGCCCCACTCCCTCTGGTGGACTCCTGGCAGCCACACAGCCAGCTGGTGGCTTTCGTCCGCTATTTCTCCACCTGTACCCACAGGTTCTTCCAGAGTAAAAGCTGGTGCAGGGCTCCCAGCTCTGCCCAGGCAGTCTCCTCAGTGTGACTCATGTCCACAGGTGAGAGTCCTCGCCAGGCTGAACACTAGGAGCCCCGGCTGCACTGATCACAAACACGGAGTCCACCGACCCTGTGCCTTTGCTTCCCAGCAGGAAGGCGCCGGCGCTGAATGGCTCCCTGCACCCAGGCTCCACAGTCCTCCATGGTGAGCTGGGCTCGGCCACTCCACCCCTCAGCAAAAGATGCTCATAGGTGCCTGCAGAGTGGGCCCCATCTCCTCAGCACCCCGAGGGAGCAGCCCTAGGGATGACCACCAGGGCGACACAGAGACAGGGACACAGACAGACACAGTGAGAGACAGAAGTGCGTCTTGCGCCCTGGAAACCAGAGGCCCCTCAGACCCAATAGCTGGGCCCGGACTGGAGGAACTCAAGAGATGGTTGTCATGGGCTTGGGGACAACAGAGGACCAGAAGGACAGGACCAAGCTCCACCAGACGTGAGAGAAGAGCCAGTGCTTCTGTGCAGGATCTGTTTGTCCAGCCTGGCATCTGTCTGCGGTCCAGCAACCCCAGGGGACCTGTCACATAGCAAGAGAAGCATCTTCCTTTCCTGCTCACTGGCAAGGAGTTTGCCCCAAGAAGTCTGAACATGAATTGCACAAGAGATGGGTGTCTGAACCCACTGTGAGCTCAGTTCTGGGGAGTGTTACTCTCCACAAGCATCTTCTTTGGGCTGAAGGCTCCTACAATGGACTAGAACTAGAGGGGCTCCTCCAGGAGCCCTCAAGTTCTGGCTGGTGCTGTGCAGAGCGAGAGGGGGTCTGGAGGCCAAGGGCCAGCCATGGCCTGTGATGGGGACAGAGTATAGACTCAGGTGACATGGACATGGTCAGAGCCAGAGCACATACACAGCCTCAGCCTCGCTGAACCTCAGTTTCCTCGCCTGTTCAGTAGGGGCTGTTCATGGCAACCACCCCACAGGGTTGTTCTGGAGACCAGGAGACATACAGCAGTCACTCAATAAATGTGAATGCTTCACATGTCTCCCGAAGGGGAATTCTGACCTGGAACCCCTCTCAGGCAGCCCAGTGGGTGTCCTTTCTTGCTGTGTAACTCCTCAATTAAAGCACCCCTTTCCCTGGAGCTCAAGAGAAGACAATTGACGGCTGAACAGACAGGGAAAACAACTGACAGCCGAACAGACCTGAGCTCAGGTCCCCGGGGCCTGCAGTGCCCAGTCATGAAGGTGCCATTTTCACGCTTTCTCCACGCCCTTCTCAAGAGCTGACACACGCTGGGGTGTGCCCCAAGCACCCTGGGCCCATCAGGGTTCTGGTACACGGTACGCTCAGAGCTCGCCCTGGGCTCCTAGTGGGACAGAGCTGGGCAGCGGCTCCCGCACATCTGCAGTCAGTGAGGTCTGGACCGGCTCAGAGCAATCCACCCAGGAAGGAACCTCCTCCTCCTCCGTATGCAGGGGCTGAGACCGCAAGCCAAGTCACAGGCTTTGACCTGCCCTCAGGGGCTGGTGGGCCCGGCCTCTTCCTCCTCACTGGTGCCCTGGCTCAAAGGCATAAATGCTCCACATGCAGTCTTGCTGTGACGCACACCTGTCCTGCTGAGGCCACTGGACTGTAACCAAAGTACACCTTTCCTCTTTACAAGCTAGTGGCCTTTGATGGTTTGTTACAGCATGGATTAGTGTTAACTCTTGTCACAGCAACACCTTATACTGACCTTTCCAGCTCTGTGCCTTTCAATAACGCCTGCTCACACATCTACAGGGGGCTGGGACACTGGAATTGTCACTGGCTCTGGGCTCTCAGCAGGCTCCATGTTCTAAGGCCTTTCACGCACATGCCTGCCCACAGCCCGGGGACACATCTGTGCTACAGCAGAGCTCACGCCAGTGGGAGAGGAGCTGCGCTGGGTGGAAGGAAGAAGGCAGGGTCACATGGCGAGAGTCCTGTGCATGCAGGGTCAGAATCAGGCTGGGGGACCTGGGAAGGCACCTGGCTCTGGCTGAAATGCTTAGTAACCCCACACCACCATTTTCTTGGGATGCAGGAGGGTGCTGTCCCGGAAAGAACCAGACCCACTGTTCCTGTGGAACCGTGGCATCCCCTGCCAGGCCCAGGTATGGACCCCTGGGTGGAGTGCCTGCTAGGATCCTGCTACTGCCTGCAGAGATGTGGCTGGTCAGGAGAAGGCGGGCGTCAGCTGGACAGGCTCCTGTGGTCTCACCACTGCGTGCTTCCTACCGCCCTGTCACCAAGCTCATCCCCCACCAAGGAGCCTGAGACTCCCGTCCACAAGAACCTCTTCCGCCCCTCAGTGCTAGGACCAAGACACACCTGGGGAATCATGGCTGAACCATGGACCCCACAGTTCTCCTCAGGAAAGTCCCAGATCAGACCCTGAGCTCCACCCAAACAGCTCAGTGCAGCTCAAAGCTGCTGCAGCCATGAACTTATTTATGCCTAAGGTCAGAGGCGTGACCCTTCCTGTCCCCAGGAAGGCAGATCTTGGTGCCACTAGCCACTGCCTGCAAAACCATTTCTCCATTGTCATGAAAGCCCTCTCTAGCCATCCCAGAATCTGGGCTAGGGCAGGGTGAGGACATCACATCTTCTACCACATGTCCTGCCCAGCCCAGGGTGGCGTTGGCCTCTAGCCCATGACACCCCAGTGGTGACAGCTTCGAAAGAAGCTAGAGGACCCGCACACAGAAATCGAGCCCCAAGCACAAGTCCACACCAGCATCTTGTCATCCACACAGCTCCCAGAGGATACAGTCTCTGAGAACTAGAGCTGGACAATCCACTCTGTGCCCTCTTCCTGTCTCCCAAGAGCAACCATCACAGCTGGAGCTGGAGAACAGGCGTGGACACTTCCTGAAGGTGGTAATGCTAGGGGGACCCATGACCCCCCTACTCCTCAGGTGCTTGCAGCACAGGGACTGGAACCAAGATGCCAGACAGAGCAGTGTGCCAACAGCTGTCACCTAAGGGAGGCAGGGGCACCCCAGCCAGCTTAGTACCAGGGCGGGCAGTAGTGTGTGGTGAAGCCTTAGGCAGGAGCAAGGTCAGGGTGTGGTGAGGAGGGGCAGTATCTCGGGGCCTCAGGAGTCCGGGTGTGCGTCCTCCCATCCAACCCTCACAAGCCCATGAAGGCACGGTCCCTGCTGCCCCTGGGGTCACCATGAGACACACACCAGGTACTGCATGCCTCAAGGGTACAGGCAGGATGCAGAAGCGTGTCCTATAATCCCAGCTATGCAGGAAGCTGAGGAAGGAGTCTACAAGTACAGTCCCAGCCTGGGGAACTTATGAGACCATCTTGAAATAAGAAGTGAGAAGGGCTGGGGGTAGCCCAGGGCTGGGCACGCCTGGTTCCATCCCCAGAAGTGGACGATGGTGGGTTGGTAGCTGGTTGAGAATGCAACCCTGCACCTCAGCTGTACCCTGTGTTCTCTGCCGGGCTGGCTCTGGACACAGACATTGAGCTCTAAGCACACACCCATACCAGCACCTTGCTGTCCAGACAGCTTCCAGATGAAGCAGGAAGGGAAGCACAGACTGCAAGGAGGGTGGAGAACCACACAGGGCAGGAAAGGGAGACTCTGGGCCAGAGCTCTCTCCGGTCAGAAATTATTAAAACTATAAGTTAAACCTTATCTAAAATCCAGACATATGTAAAGTATGATCACAATAAAAATGTAGATTTTAGTCGCCTCCGGACACTATTCAAATAAAATGAGTCACTCACTACCACCACCCCAGGGTCCCAATCAGAGGGCTCAGACAGCGGAAGTGTGGGGCCCATTCTCAACCTTCAAGTATACAGCAAACATTCATGAATACCTCGGCACCCCATAAGCCACCCGGCTGCAGTCTGTGTCTCTAGCTCCACTAGGCAAAGTCACTGACCTTCCAGGGCACAGACCAAACATCAGGACCTGCGCATCCACGAGAACATGGCTCAGGGCTGCCCGAGTGAGCTGGGAGACATGCTAGCTGCATTGGGCATCTGATGGTGCCAACAATTCAAACTGCACTCCCGAAGCAGCCTCACTGACCCCAGGGAACGTGGCCTGGGGCACCAGGAGGGACTCAGGCCAGTGCTCCGGGCCAGACTGGCTTCTGCTGAGAGACAGCCCTACACAGAACACAGCGGAGGCTTGTTCTACCCGTCAGTTGGGGACCTGGGTACCCAGGATCCAGGGAGGAGCCCTGAGGCTGCAAGGAGCTGGCCATGTGGCCACTGCACCCACACCCTGACATAACCTGTGCCCAGCATTCCCTGGAGCGAGGCCCCCCCGCCTGCTGTCTGCAGAGGAAACACAGGTGAGCAAACCAGCAGCCCTAGGCTGACTCCCAAGCAGCCTGCTCAGCTTCCTGTCCTTGACTCCAACCTTGGGCAGCCAATTGGTGCAGCAGGCACATCCGGGCTGGCAGTAGGCAGCCTGGGTCTTTGTGCCACAAGCCAGAGTGCCCTAAGGAGTAGGGGCCGGAGTGAGCAGGGTGGAATACCACAGATGCAGGGCGCATCCTGAGCAGAGCTGGAGAAGGGCACTGTGGAGGCCGAGAGCCAAGCACGTCCTGGGCGGTGCGAGTCACTCGGTGGTCAGACACAAGGAGGCCCGAGGCCACGGCTGCGGCCACCAGAGCAGAGGAGCTGCACCCCCACGCCTGAAGGGTGCGCCATCATCTGAGTGCTCCGCACCCGGCCCCTGCGTATTGTCGCATGTGCGTCTATCCAGGCTTGCATTCCAGCACGCGGTAAGGGTGGTGACTGGCACTAAGTTCTGTCTCCCAGTGAAAGGGACCATTCCCAGGACTCTGGAAGGATCGTGATGCAATGTGCGCATGTGCCAGTCCCCACAGAGAATGTGTTCATTATGCATCACAAATATATACTAACAGAAAAAAGAAGGAAAAGGGCAGAAAAGACTAAAACCTTGAGGTGGCGCACCCTTCTGTCAGCACTGGCTTAGCCCTTGGCTTCTCACTCAGGGATCATTCGTGGCCCGTGATGGCAGGCAGTTTTCTGTGGCCCGGAGGTCGGGGACGTCCTCAGGTCAAAACTGTGGATGCTGCCTGTTCTCCTCCAAGGCCTGCGCACCCAGAGCTGTGGCCACTCCTTCCTGACTGCAGAAGGGCAGGCTGTGCAAGCAGCTGGCGCCCGCGACACACGGGACTCCTGAGCAAGCTGCTGCCACTCCAGGAGCACCTCATGCTGGTCCCACAGCCCACAGCCTGCAGCACAGGGCAGACTGCCAGGCAGGACCCTCACAGACCCTGGCATGGAATCAGCACAGGCCCCGGCTCGGTTCCGTTAGGAGCCAGGCTGCAGCAGCACTGCCAACGCCAGCGTCCTCCCACTACGGCAAGCGCCTTCTCTCCTTGATGC
>NW_004524593.1:23981375-24019222 GCF_000260255.1 Octodon degus | reverse complement strand
CTCTCCTTGATGCGCATGCCCAGTGTGAGCGCCTCCTCTCCTTGATGCGCATGCCCAGTGTGAGCGCCTCCTCTCCTTGATGCGCATGCTCAGTGTGGCCAGAGTGGCAGCAGACACAGCCGAGCCCCAGCCCCACAAGCCTCCCCACACCCCACTGACCTTGCGCAGAAGAAAGCAGATGCGCTCGATGTTCCTCAGCCTCTCCCTCTGAGGTGCACAGGGAGGAAGGAGAGCAGAATTAGGGGAGCCCGGGCCACAGGAGAGGAGTGTGACCCCACATGCCACAGTGCCTGGCCTTCCTCACCCTCTGTCACCATCGCCACGCCTGGTGGAGCTCTCTCCACACGCTAAGGCCGTGGCACCTTTTCCTGCAAGGCCGTTGCATTTCCAAAGCCTCCCAGACACCGCCACGTCATCTCCCAGGGCTCACTACCGAGGCACTGGGGCTGCTGGACTCTTGGTGGCAATGAGGTCCCCATGGCCCTAGAGAAGGCAGGGAATGGGACACTAAGCATTCCCTGACTGAACTGTAAAGACAGCAACTCCTGTGTGTCCTGCAGGAGCCGGCAGCAGGACAAGTAGCGTCCATGCAGCTGGAAGGCGAGTCCACCCTCCTCAACACATGGGCACTATGCACACATGCAGGCAGGTTCACGCACACGCAGGCCAGGACATGTGAGGGGGCCACGTGCTCCTTCCGCAAGCTACTGCCCCTGGGGAGCAGCCCCTCTGTGCTTTAGCACTAGTAAAGCTCGCTGGAGAAAGAAAGGGAAAGGAGAGGACAGCCCCATGCTGCCCAACCAAGGGTCCAGCAGAGGGTCCAAGGGCGCCTCCCGAGTCTAAACAAGAACAGGAGTGAGATATGGGGCCACTATCTGCCGTACACAAGTCCAGGTTTAATCCCAAGCACAGTAACCACAAAAAAGGAAAGGAGAAATGCAAACTGCAGGGCAGAAGCACTTGTGACCAGCTTTCCCAGGGCCAGAGCCATCGCCAGGGAGAGACACACTCGAACTCAGATCCCTTTTGGCAATAAACGAGGTCAAAGTGTTTCACGGCCACCAGGAGCAGCATCTAAGCACAGGCCCTCCACTCTCCTATCTGGGGCTGTGATGTTCCCGGGGTGGTAACCAAGGCTTCGTCTGGGGGCAGAAGGCCCAGAGTCTTTAAGGAGCCAATGATTCGGAAGTACAGGTGCAACAGAATTTTAAAACAAAAGCTGGGGCACAGCCTGGTGGTGGGACTCTTGCCAGCACACACAGGGCCCTGAGTTTGATCCCCAGCACTGCAGAAGAGGAGAAAAATCAGAGTCAAGATCCCACCACTTCGCTGCACAACTTGGCCCTCTGCTGTCACCGTGTGCCGTGAGCAGGGCTCCCGCACCCAGCTGGCTGTAGGCTCTGACCTCGCGCTGGCCTTCAGAGCCCCAGGTCGTCTCATCCTGTACCCAAGCGACCTGGTAGGTGTTGCAGGGTAGGTGTGAGCATCTGCTGCCAAGCCTAGAGCATCGGGACGATCCGGGACCTGGGCCAAGTTCTTCCACATTCCGCACTCCAGCTCTCATGGTGGTGGCAGGTGGCAATCATGTGGATTCTAGTGCCTACAGCCTTTGTGAAATACACTGCATTTCCAAATGGGCCATAAGGATATTGCCAGCCCGCAACAGATTTGCTTTACACAGTGGACAGGGGTTTGGCTCTGCTTAGTAAAATCAAAGACTGGAATGAAAGGGGGTCTCAGATGGTATAAACTCTAGTTTCTCTTGGGGTGGCAGCTAGTAGGTGGTCAGGGAGTTAGGCAGGCCCAGGACCAAGTCCTGACTTCCCTATGTGGCTCTGTGCTGCTGGGCAAAAGACACTGTGCTGTGGGCTGCAGGTCGGGGTAAGAAGTCCGCTGGCTAGGGCTGCAGTGAGGATTGCAGGGGTGAATTCAGAGCTCCTAGTGCACAGCACAAACTAAAGTAATCACAGCTCTGTGCTAACCCTACACTGCAGAGGGGGACACAGAGGCCTGGCCCCACGTTTCACCTATAGCTTCCTCTTCCTTCCCCGGGAGCTACAGCTCACGGGCCCTGTCCCTAGTGATTGCCACTGTCAGCCGCCAGAGCAGGATGGCATCCTGCAGGCAGGACCCGTGTTTTCCCATAGCCTCTGGCCAAAACACCATGGGGCTCCTCAGACAGTCAGAAAGCACAGCCAGAAGAGGGGGCCAACATGGCTCAGGGGGCATGGCTGCAAGTCCATGTGGATGCCCTAGGTGAGCCCCACGCTTTGGAAAGCCTTGTGTAAGCACCCAACTGGTCCTGGGCGGGGGCGGGGGCTATGCTGACCCCAGAAGTAGTCAACACTCCTTCTCCCCCATCAAAACTGACATCCCTGCTTCTCCGACCGCCCATTTACCTCCACAGCTTTAGTACACAGCCAGGGCAGAGGGCAAAGCAACATGCGGGGCCAGCCGGCCAGCCAGCCAAGCAGCCAGAGCTCGTCCATGTATGACACCAGCTTCCCCAAGGGCAGTGAGCAGCCTTGGGCCATGCAGCCGCCTGACAGGAACACAGGCTGGTGACAGAACCGCCTGACAGGAACACAGGCTGGTGACAGATCTGCCTGACAGGAACACAGGCTGGTGACAGAACCGCCTGACAGGAACACAGGCTGGTGACAGATCTGCCTGACAGGAACTCACGCTGGTGACAGAATCACCTGACAGGACAACAACCTGGTGATGGAACCTCCTGACAGAAACACAATCTGGGGACAGAGGACCAGGAGCTCTGAGCATTGCCCACCCTCCACAGAAACCTCACACCAGGAACAGGGCAGACGATGATGCACCTGTGTGCTGCTTATGTCGCCTGAAAGTGTTCAGGACATAAGGGGCCTCTATTCATCAGTGACAAGAAACAAAACATAGTGGCACAAGGTCTTGGGGACACAGCACAGCACACCCTTCCCCTGGCTTACAGGGACTTGGACCCATAAGAGATCTCAGATCCCAGCAGCTTCCAGGGCAGGATGCTTCTCAGTGACCTGAGGCAGGTGAGAGGCAGGAGTGCAACTCCCTCAAACCTGCCTCCTTCACAAGCCCCTGGTGGCCCGTGTGAGACCACCTTCCTGTCCCCAGCACCCCTACTTACCGCATGAACAGGATTACCCTGGTCTATGGGGCTCTTAAAGTCCGTCCTGAGCTCGTCAAAGGCAATGATCTGTAACAGAACCACAGAGCCAGGATGTCAGTCTCGCAGAAGCTCATACTCCACCTTGTGGCTTCAAAAGGGCCCAGAAGCAGGGTAGTGACACTGCGCTGCACGAGCTGACACTGGGTTTAGGCATATGGGCTTCATAATTGCCTCCCTTCCACTGTGTAGGCTTAAGCTGCTGGGATCTGCACATAACTTTAAGTCACCTATTCTTTACAACAATATAGAGAAATCTGTGGTGACGCAGATTGGAATTTAAAGGTACAAAAATGTAAAATGTCGAGTCAGCACTTTCAGACCCTTCACTGGAAGGCAGGAAGGGTGTTTATTTTTATTCTGTGTATTTGGAAGAGAAGCTAATTAGAAGGAAGATGGACAGAAGCCAGGAAAAAGTGAGAAAAGGCAAAGCTGTGAACAAGCTCCAGGGGCAGCTGGTCAGCTCCTTGGAGTTTAGTCCCCACTACTCTGGTCTCAGAGGTCCTCATGGACATAGCCTCAAGGCTGCCAAGGAAGCAGGGTTTCCCGCGTCTGAGAGGAGACTGGTGCAGGTGGCCTACTCCAGCCACATGAGGAGCTAGCTGAAAGGAGGCTCTCAAGCCCACAGCTGAGCGCCCACTGTCTGCCATGTGGTACTGTGTGCAGCTGGGGACTGTTCACTCCTAGGATGAAGTAATTTATATCTAGATGCCTCCCCCCCAAAGAGCCTCCTGTGCTCATAAGCAGGATCTCAGAGGAGGACCTGACCATGGGGCACCTAGCTGATGTCCCATTAGGCAGGAGGCTGGCTGGGGAGGCTTTCACTCTGCCTGACCCAGAAGGGCATGTCTCCCTCCCACTGTTCCTTGGTTCTCTCCACTCCTGGCCACCATGACTTGAGCAGCTTCTCCACCGGGTCTCTACTGCCTCACCTTTGGAGCCAGCTGACCATGGACTGAAATACAAACCAAAATATATCTTTCCCTCTTTAAGATTTTTTTTTAAAGTTCTCCTTTAAATTTTGGGTGTAGAGTTTTGTGACCCAATGTCAAGAATGTAAGACCAGTGTGGTGGCTTTCCATGCTCTCAGTAAACCTCTCTACCTCTGCAGTTCGGATCTGGAATTCCCACAGAGGCCCTCTAGGATGGGGTAGAACCTTTAAAAGGGGGCAGTGAGATCAGTGGGGTGTGGCCTAGCTGGGATGTTTGAACCCCATCCTCCCTGGCCCCCTGAGGTGAATGTTTCCGCCAGCTTGGACACAGTGCTATGTGGTACAGGTATGTGTTGGGCCAGCACAGGCCCAAAGTACCAGGCCCACCAAGCCTCTTCTGAAACCAGAAGCTAAAATGAACCTTTTCTCCTTACAAGTTGTCACCCCGTGTATCTTGTCACAATGATGGAAAGCCAACACATCTACTGAGCACGAGTAGGCAATCAGCTGCCCTCTAAGGGGTCCAAGGCACACAGCTGAATCGCTGAAGCAAGGCAGCCAACTCGTGCCTCTGGGTGTCTCAGCCCAGCAGCACTCAGCTGAGAGGAAGAGCGCCGTGAACGTCACAGCAGATGTAAGTGTCCTAATTCCAACATGCCCGAAGGGCTGGAGGAAAGGGCAGCAGGCACTGTGGTGAGCAGACTCCCTCTGCCACCCTCGCTGACAGTGCTTATCCACCATGTGACCATGCCCTCCATAACCCACCTGGCCCCTCTGTCACCTGCACTGCCTCAGTAAGCAGTGGGAATGAAGACCCCAAGGCCCACAAAGGCCCAATCACCTACCCTGGTGCCTTCCACAGGAAGAACCTGCTGAACCCACCCAGACTCTTTGGTCTCTAGAGCTGTGCTGGCCAAGACAATAGCCGCTGGCCAGATGTGGCTATTTAGATTTTGATTAATCTGCAATTTATAGTCATATTTTAATTGCTAGAAACCTACGTCTGTCTGCTGCCTGCCAAGTAGTGTATTTCCATCGCTGCAGGTAGTGCCATCCCAAGCCAGCCCAATCCCTGTGCCCCCCAGAGCCATCGGGTCCCAGCTCCTCCTCCTTTCTCTCAGTGTCCCAACTGTTGGCTACAAATGCCCCCAACCCAACTGTTCTCACTGACACAGGGAGTAGCCACATCTACACTGCAGTGAGTCAGGACCCAGCACCAGACCCACCACAAGGTTTGTGGCACACAGTAAGAACACGGATCCTAGGCTGGTGATATAGCTCAGCAGACTAAGTGCTGGCTTAGGTAACTGCAGGGGCCAGGGTTCAATTCCCGGCACCACTTGCCACCAAGGCCCCACCCCCGGGTATGCTGAGCCGGCGATGGAATCCAGGCATGGTGGCACATGCCTGTAATCCCAACACTAGGGAGGCAGAAATAGGAGGATCACTACCAGTCCTAGCTGCTTAGTGAGACCCTGAACACACATACACACAAACCTAAAAAAAAAAAAAACCACGGATCCTCCTCTGTCCAGCAGCCCACACCTCTGTTAATCCATCCTGCACAGGCTTCCTGCGGCCACGTCACCACCTGGCTTTGTTACCGGAAGGACTGGGGTCCCTATCATGTACCCTACCAGCCCAGACACACTGAGGCCGAGGTGACCCAGCCCTCAGTCCCATGCCCCCCAGTCAGAGGGCTGACGGCACAGGCATAAGGCCCACAGACTCCGATCTGAGCCTGAGTTGGAGGTGCCCCCCATCCACTGTGCCCTAAAAGGGTGAGAAGGCCCTGGGATGCGTTGGTACAGCACATGGCTCTGGGACACAGCAGAGAGGGCACAGTCAGGGTGACCGTGGGGGAGATGCCGGAGGAATAAACAAGAAATGTCAGGAGGGCGCGGGTCTCACGCTGGGGGCTGGGAGCCACTCTAGAAGCTGCTACAGCCGAGGGCCTGCATGGTCAGGAGGCTGACAGGGAAAGCCCTGGGAAGAAGGCCGGGAGGAATCACCTGCAGAGCACAAAGGGCTAGGGAGCAGCCAGAGGCCATGGCCGTGGTGCCAAGGAAGGGAGCCCGCGGGACAAGGCACCCAGAGGCTTGCCACCTTCTGGGCCAGCTCTGCTATCACTGTCCTTGCTCCTCAGGGGCACCCTGCACGCTGCATCTCTTGCCAAGGAGTAAAAGGGAGGGAGGCCTTGCCCCACAGAACCCCTGGTGACAGCCAACAAGGGAGAGTGACAGGAGGCCTGCACCTGCTGGTTTGTCACACATGGCTGACATGGCCGCTGTGGACAGCTCAGGCGGTGAGGGGTAGGAGGGCAGCAGCGCGTCACATCTTCTCCACTGGGCCACCTCAGTCTCCAGCGGCACAGGCCAAGAGAAGCGCGTTGCTAACCTCCTACGGTCAGCAGGCCAGAACCTCCAGAGCCAGGGGCCAAGTAACCTTTCCTCATCCCGAGTTGATTCTCTCATGTATTTTGTTACAGACATGGAAAGCTGCCCTATACAAGTGGTATAATAAAAATATATAAGCTACTGAAAACTAAATGAGAGCAAAAGCCCAAGAGACACACACAGTACAAGTGCTTCACAGAGCCAAACTCGCTGGCTTGAAACTTTGGATCTGAGTTTCCCAGACAGAAGCTCAAGCAAAAAGAAAATCAAAGGGCCAGCCAAATAACTCAGCAGACTAAAGTGCCTGCTTCGACAGGCGCAGGGACCAGGGTTCGAGCCCCAGTGTGTCATGCCGGCCCCGTCCCCAGGGCACGCTGAGACAGCAATAGAGACTGGGCGTGGTGGTGCGCCCTATAATCCCAGCACTTGGGAGGCTGAAAACAGGAGGATCACTATGAGTCTGATCTCTGTAGTGAGACCCTGTAGTCCCTCTACTAAAATACATAAGAAAAAAGAAAGAAAATCAAATCCGTTGCAACAGAATTCCAGTGTCCACAGAGGAAACAGGGACGAGTTCCTTGGATATGTTGCTCCCAGTGTTCACACAGTCATTGGTCAGGCAGCTGCTCAGACAGCCAGAGCCTGGGCCGGTCCTCAGCATAGAAGGGGAACTGCGCAGGCAGCGCCCCACCCCCGTGCTGGACTTGCACCCACAGGGAGCAACCCCAGGTGCACTCAGCAAGGGGCACCGGACCACGGCTGGTGCGACGCAGCAGGCTTGTGGCTGGGAACCAGCAGGACGGTGACCCTGGTAAACACGGTACAGATGATGTTGTCCCCATCCCGAGTGTTTTTCCGACTCCCTCTCACTGGTCTGTCTCACAGCAGGCCTCGGGAAAGCTGGAGAAACCAGTCAAGGTAGCTCTCTGCCAGGATCTAAGGTCGGGGCACTCGGGCTCTGGACTCCACAGTGAGATAAACCACTACTGAGGCCTCCAGGTAGGGTTCCACCTCCTCCCTGATGTGCAGTGGGCAGCGGGTCCTGAAGGGTCGCCACCTCAGCTCCAGGCCCTGTGCCCTGCACCCTCCCAGGGAGGCTACCGCTAGCAGGCTCCAGCTGCCGGCTCTGCCCTCGCCCTAGCAGGCCACCACAGCAGGCCACAGAGGACAGAGCTCTTGGTGGGGCTCGCTCCCCACTCCCACCCGCTGGGCACGGGTGGCAGCATAACTGCTTCTGAGACGCAGGCCACCCAGAGCACCAGTGAAGTCCAGGTAGCACCTTCTCCCATCATCCCTTTACAGCCTGGGCTGCAGCAACCTCTCCTATTTTTCACTTTTTCTGCCCAGAACTTGGCACTGGTCCATCTCTGCCCATAGCTCCCCAGTCACCCCCTTGGCAGACATCGTCATTTTCCATGGGCCAGCAATGCCTGATGAGCAGATTCAAGCCGCGTCTCCTACATACTCTAGAAATACTCCAGTCCTGGGGGGGGGGGGGGGAGCTGCCCAAGACTCACACTCCACCAGCAAGACAGGAAGGGGTTTGGCCTAGAAAGACTTCAGAGTGAGTAGTGCCCAAGCTATGCATAGCTATTCAGTAGAGATGTTAAGAGAAAAATATCCCAGAAATGCTGCTGCAAAATACCTGGCTTCAAGTAAAGCAGCTGCCTAATGAACTCTGCGGGATGAGTTATTTGCAGAGAGTGTCCCCAAGTATAACTATAGGAAGTGACCTGCTGAGAGCAGTTATTGGACACAACCAATTAAATTTTGCAGAACATTTGCTGATTCTTCTTTTAGCATGAGGTTTTAGACTATGGCTAAAATAAGAGTCTACTGAGGCCGCTCTCAGTTTATGACCAAAGGAAAAATGGAAAGGAAAAGTCGGTGCCGTCAGCAGACAGGCGATCCTGTTTATTTAAAACAAAGACAAGCCGTACGGGAAGGAGGTGTGCACCAGATTACCCAAAACCAGTTCACCACCTTTGCACGCAGGCTCCAAAAGAAGCAAGGCTGGCTCGGTTCAAAATGTGCCCTGGCCGTGGGCGGGGGCCAGGCAAAAAGCTACAGTAAGGGCTGGCGGGCAGGAGGCCCTGGGTTTGATGCTGAGCGCCACGAAGAGTGAACTAAACAGCAACGGCGTCCGACCCCTTCCTTGCAGAGCCAGAGAGCCATGGCTAAACATTCTCCCACCAGGAGGAGATGGCTTCTCTGAGGCTGGCATGGGGGAATCCTGAGAAGAGCAGCGGGCACGTGAGAGCTGTCTGTAGTCCCTCTTGTACCTTCCATCTGGACAACTTGGTCCTGAGTCAGAAACCTCCCTAAAGAGCTGCTGACTGGTAGATACCAAGGCTGTGGCCAGAGCCCATTCACTACCAAATGAAAGCCTAACCCTCACCACTAGGCCCTCCTCTAACCCTAAAGCCAGCTCCTATTCCAAACTCTCAACCCTACCACTAACCCTAACTAAGCCTTAACCCGAACCCTAACCCTAACCTAATCCTAACTCCAAGCCTAACCCGCAGCCCTCGTCCTCACCTTAAACAAAAACCCTACCCCTAATCCCAACCCTGCCTAGGGCCTCGAGTCCCCTCTGGATCCATTGTCCCTGGGCCACCAACCAGCAGAGGGTTCAGCATCCTGGCTCATGTATCCACTGAGCTCTTGGTGGCTCTTCCCGGAGGCTGGTTCTTGGTGCTCAGGTCCCCACTGTGTGCCCCCCGGGAACTGTGGTCAGACTTTGCCCCACTGCATGCCAGCCTCAGCCTGGGATGTTAACATCACCCTAGTCCCCTTGCTGGCCTGAGTCCAGGAAGCCACCATATCCTTGCTCCCACCTGGCCAGAAGCAGCACACAGCAAGGTCTGCATGCGGGTTCCCACCTGTGGCCCTGCAAACCCCAAACTCCCAGACCAGCACTCCTGTTTTGCAAGAATGTCCAGTCGCTCAAGAGCATAGTGGAAGATTCTCAGCCTCTCAGATAAGTGTGGAAACAGAGGAGAGGACATCCTACATGGTAGACCAGAAATAAGCTTTTATTTAATGAGTATTGCAATGCACTGCTAGCGATAACACGAGCAGACACAGCCTTGAGAAAGCGTGATAATACCTGCTTTCAATGAAAATATAAGCCAGGGGCCGGGAAGATAGCTCAATAGAATACGCGCTTGCCCAGCAAGCGCAGAGTCCTGAGTTTAATCCCTGGTACCACAAAAAAAATTAAAAAAAAATATATATATATATATACATATATACACACACATATATATACACACACATATATATATGCCAGGCACAGCAGTGCACACCTATAACCTCAGCTACTCAGAAGCCTGAGTAGAGAGATCATGAGTTCAAGGCCATCTTTGGTAAGGAGGAGGAGAAAGCGATGCAGGGAGGATGGGAAGGAAGGGAGAAAAAGAGGAAACGGGGGGAAGAGCAAAGCCAGATACACACCAGAAACCCCACCTGAGGCCCCCTGGACTGAAGGGGTCACTAGGTAAAGGCAGTCATGAAAGCCTTTGTTTGGTTTGGGTTTTGCAAGGGGCACGACACAGCAGAGGACACGTGTTAGAAAATTATTTTATAATGAATCACTCAAAGAATCATATATAAGGAGGGCAGGAAATCCGTCCACACAATAAAGTCCAAAGAATCCAGCTGAGGGCCTGGAACCCACAGCAACGTCCTGCCCGAGTCCAGCTGAAGACCTAGAGCTCATAACAATGGCCCCCACGAGCTCCCCTGGAGGCCTAGAGCCCATAACAGTGTCTCATGGAGGTATATTGCCCAAAGGTCAGTGGTGGAAGCTAGAAAGTCTGCGCCAGCGGGATGAAGGATCTGGCCCAGCAGGCTGAGGGATCCGCACTGGAGCCAGGAAGCACCGCTCCAGGTAAGCACCAGAGCTCCCCCAAAAGCATCACAGGCGTCCTCAGCAACAGTGAGATCCCAAGAGCCCCCAGTGATGAAGGAAGCTGAGCTGCTGTCAGGAAAGCCAGCACGACAACCTTCTCCAGGAGACTGAGCTGTGTGCCATCTTCCCCTCCGGAGTCAGGAAGCGATGCTCAAGGTGAGGACCAGCACAGCCCAAGTGAGCTGAAGCCATCCTCAGTGACAACGAGGTCCCAACCTCAAGGAGAGCAACCAAGGTCACCAGGAAAGCCAGCGTGGCAAGGTCCCCTAGCAGAACAGCCCAGGAGAACTAGGGGCTCCCACCAGTTCCCCGCCAGCCTCTCCGAGCAGCTTCTCTAACTGCCTCCCATCGGCCTCTCCAGTCTCGCCTCTTCTACTGCGGGCCACGCTCCTCAGGTGGCCTCCAGCCTCCAGCACCATGCTGGTTCAGTTCAGCTGGGCGTGACAAGCTGACCACCAGCTGGCATCCACCACAACCTTGTGTGAAGGGGCAGAAAACAGGGACACAGATCCCAACAATAACCCTAAGATTACATAAACAGCAATTCACTTTCATTAAGGAATATTATGCAGCCTTGAGTTGCGGCTAAGCCAGTTAGTGCTCAGACAGACGCCCTTACAAGGCCTAACTGAATTTTAATAATCAGTTGCAGCAGCTAATTAAAATCCCAGTGTTCAGTGAACAAAGCATGATGTGGAAAACTGAAGCCACAAACAAGAAACACCCCACAAAAGCACTGTGTGCACCTGTGATCACAGAAATATGAAGAAACCCTCAAAGAAAAGACACCAGCCCTCAGCCCTGACAGCCGGGAGGAGGGAGGCAGAGCCTACAGCTGGAGGAATCAGAGTAGCAAAAAATTCACTTCTTTAAAAAGCGGAGGTAAGTGAGGAATGTGTGCTCAATTCCATATAACGCCACTGTGAGCTGTGTGGAAACGTGAGCTGCATCCCCCGCTCCAAGGGGCATGATCCTCGTGGCACCCCAACCCCCTCCTGCGTGGCCCATCTTCAGTGCAGGTTATTCACATACTCAGGGAATACTCCCAGAGTATTTCACACGAATACTCTCCAGCCCTCTGACCGCCGTCGCTCTGGACAAACCACCTCGGCACGGGCAGCAGCCCCGGGCTCTCCCTCGTGGTCCCCCCAGTGTGCCCTCCCCTCTCTCTCCTGGGCCCTTGCCACACTCCGCCTCCTGCAGATGTGGGTACCCGGTGGGCTTGCTGCACAGGGCCCCATCCCACCAGGGTCTACGTGGGACCCTGGGTCTGCTGCTGCCTCCTTTCCAGGGATCAGCGGGGACCTGGAGGTGAGCACGTGCACCAGCAGCACCCTCAGGAGCTCTGTGGGGGCACAGAGGGGTCTTTTCTCTCTCTCTTTTTAATGTATTTGGTGTAGGGTCTCACTACACAGCTCAGACTTGTAGTGATCCTCCCGTTTTCAGCCTCTCCTGGGGCTGGCATGATAGCCTGGGTCTTGGTAGCCGGCTCAGTGTGCCCGAGGCCAGGGCTAGTGTGGCATGTGGAATCAAAGCCCAGTCCCTGCGCTTGCCTGAGCAGGTGCTTAGGCCGCTGAGCTATCTCGCCAGCCCTTGAGGGGTCTTCCCAATCATGATCTCCCCACCGTCCTGCCAGAGAACCTGCTAAGCCTCTGCAACACTCATGTGAACAGGCATCCATGAGCAGTGGCTGAGCTGCCAGGAACACTGCTGGCTGCGTCTGCTCCAGCAAGCAGCCCCTCCTGGCCCTGCCCCACACACACCACAAGGAGCCCCAGAGCTGCGCAAAGCCAGACCCTGCAGCAGAGGTGGCCAGGCCCCACTGGGCTTCTGTATTGACACACACTTCCACGCTGGCCCCAGAGGCCTTCCAGGGTAGTAGGCTCATGCTGCCTCTGCTGGCACCCTCCTGGCCGTGCCTACTTGGCATCCCCACTGTGGGAGGCCATTAACTGGTATCTATTTTATAATAGTGTCAGCTGTTTTCTTAAGTTTCTATTCCCCTGCTGAGTTAAGTTTATGGTCCTTCCCACCTTGCCCATTCCCTGTGAGTCACGTGCTATGCCCCAGGGGTGGCACCTTCCCCCATTGCCTAGATACCTGCTGACCCCAAGAGCCGAGACTTCCTCATTCCTACACTCCCTATATATACCCAGCACCTCCCCTAAATAAACAAGACTTGATCAGAATCCTGTCTTGTCTCCATTTCTCGCATCTCCTGTCCTTTGTCCCCTCTTCAATTCCCCGCTCCTTCCCCAGGTGACCTTCATTGACTGACCCGCTGGTTCGGGACACCCACCGGGCCTGAATCCAGCAAATGTCAACCACTTGCAAAGAGCTACTTAGGTGCTGGCGGTGGTGCAGGGCTCCTGTGACTTGGCACCCGCAGGACTCCCTGCAGCTCACAGCGGCTCATAGGCATCCCTTGTTCCGGTGTAGGGGCCCAGTCACCTGCAGGACATGTGGGCTGTGTGCAAAGCTCCCACCACAATGCACCACCTCTAGCCCCTGGAGGGAGCTCTTGCAGAAGCTGCACCCATCCTGCCTGTCGGGGTCAGCAGGAACCACCACACCTACTCATGAGCACATTATTACAAAGTCCCCAGAGCTACAGAACAATGTCATGCTCAGCCGTCACACCTCCTGACTCTTTAAACTGGAAAGCATTCTGCCGGTCAGGCTTAGCATAGGGACCGTGCATACCACAGACAGACAAAGCCAGGCTTCTCCAGACGAGCTTAGCTCAGGGGACACCACGCTGGGACAGGCTAAAGAGCAGATCAGCTTGCAACCAAGGTGGGGAGGAGCCATAGGGTGTCTCTGTTTGGGCAAAGTTTCCTCAAGTTTCCAGAGATCCAAATGAAGCCACCTTGCTTTCAACAGGCCCTGCTGTGAACCCAGCCTTGGGATTCAACATTCACCCAATTAATCAAATTAAGCAGCTATGACATAACAGATTCTGAGCAGGAAGCAAGTCTACACTGCAGTACGGGATTCCTGTTGCTACTGCAACTAATTAAAATTCAGTGACTTGAAGTGACACAAATACATTGTCCTGCAGCCCTGAAGGTCAGGAGTCCAAAGGCCTGGAGTGCCAAGAGGCAGGGCTCAGAGTGTGTTCCTCCTGGCCACAAGGGAAGCCTGCCTCTTGGCTTTTCTCCTAGAGGCTCCCTCAACTGGGCCCCAACATCAGGGCTGTTGTGTCACCTGTGTGTACCCCACTGCCCTCGACCACCAAAGACCTCAAGGTCATCCTGGCCCTGTGTAGATATCCCAGGACAATCTCCACTCCATGCCACGAACTGAGTCACACTGGCAAGGCCACACACTCACTGGCTCTAGGTGCTAGGACAGGTCTTTAAGGACCTCAATTCAGCTTTCCATGGCTGGGCCGCTGGAGCGCAACATAAATAATGGGAGAACCAACAGTTCTGGCCTAGCATCCAGAAAAGAAGAAGCTCCAGGGCCAAGGGCTGGCTCTGTTCACGATGGGGACAAATCAGAACTCTGGACCTTGCCTTTTTCCCTAGGGGATATTGTACAGGGAAGGAAGTACACTGTCTACCTGCAGTGGGGTGGCCCTGCCTTGTGAAGGCAGGGCCTCTGTGCATGACAGGATAGGATTCCTGGGGCTGGATGCTGGGCTCGAAGCCAGATCCATTTCCGAAGGCTGGCAGAGGCAATCGCTGGCCCAGCACCAACCAGAGGCTGTGCGCCTGCCCTTCTGGGTCAGCACCTTCTTGGGCTGCAAACCCCGTCCCACCCCACCATCCTCTGTGCTCAGGAAGGGCTGAACAGCAGTGCCTGGACCGAAGGAGACCTCACAGCTATGGAGTAGAGATGCCCACCCTGCCTGCTGGCATCCCTGCCATGTTCAGACCAGGCAGCTCCTAGCCAACACAGTCACTTCCTCTGTCACCAAGGGCAATCCAGGTTCCTTCTGGTTCTCCAGAACATCAGCTCCACGGCCCAGCAACAGAAGCCCTAAGGCTGCACCGCTACCCACGAGGCTGCGCCCAGAACCTGTGCTCCCGAAGCGCCCACCACCACAGTCACGGGGCTGGTGGGCCTGGCTCCTTGGAGGCCCTGGCTGGCTCTGGATAGGGGGGCAAGGGTTGGGGGACTACAAGGCTTCACTGGTCAGTGGGGAATGAAGACAGCACCCATGAATTAAAGTGAGGACCAGGTGACAGTGGAGAGGGACATGGCTTCAGCTGGTCCCATTGGGTAGGTGTCCAGGTCACAGCCTCTTTGTCCCACCTCCACTGAAAACAGGAAGTCCAGGGGCCACACTCACCTAATGGAAACAAACAGCACTGCAGAGCAGTGAAGAGGAATCCCAAGCAGGAAGGACTGGACGTCGGCTCATCCACAAAGCCAGGCCACCTCAGCTGTCAGCTGCTCTGCCACCTGGAGGGCAGTGACACAGGACAACTGGGCCATGGGGCACGAGCTTCTGGGAAGGGATTCTCATCCCACCCTGGGCAGGAGGCCTCAGGTCTGTAAGTCACTCAGAAACACAAAGGCCAAGTGCCCTGGCCTCTAGGGCCGTCAGACTCAGGGCTTCACTGGAGAGGAAAGCATGGCTTGGACGGGAGTCACAGAGAGCCACACGGGGTCACGTGCAGGACCCACGCTCTATATAGAGCACCTGAGAAAATGGGTTGCAAGGCAGGCCCAGGGTGGCTTCTGAGAGGGAAACCACGCAACCACCATTGTGTACCTTGAAGACAGGCCCAAAAAGCCAGGTGAAGCCTTCCGGGACCTCAACGTGGCCCAGTACAGGGATGGCCTCAGGAATCTGCTGTCCCATTGTGGAGAGCTCAGCTCAGGCACCCGAGCAGTGGGCCCCAGTCAAAACAGACAAGGCACCCAGGAGCAAATCTGGGGAAAATTCCTGGGGGAGGAGGGAACTTAGACATACACAAGGGTAGAAAACAGAATTGCAAACAGGAAATCTGACCTGCTTCAGGGACGGGTGTGGTGCCAAATCAGGAGTAACAGAGTGACTGGATGAGCCTGACTGGGGTCTTGGGGAGGGATGAGGGAATCTGAGACCGAGAGCCATGGCCCCTCGGCAACACCAGCTTCCTTTCAGAAGCTTCCAGAGCTGCTCGTACACAGGCCCCAGGAGCCAAGGGGAGCCTGCGGGGGGACCTGGCACCCCAGCACCCCGACACCCACTGCTGAGCAGGAGGCTGGGCAGGGAATGGGGGCAGAGGCCAGGCTGGGGCTCCAAAGCCCAAAGCCAGGAAGCCACGCAGCCGGACCTGGGTGTGTCGTGAGGGCTGTGGGCACCAGGAGGCCCAGCAGAAGCAGCTGACCAGGGAGGGGCACCTCAGAAACAGGAGGATGATGGGCGTGTGGATGGACAGACGATAGACAAGTGGCAGACAGCCAGATAGACACGTGATAGACAGATTAGCTAGGCAGGGAGATGACAGAGCAAGCACCTAAAGACTCCCGCAGCTTCCCCAGGGCCACGTGCACTGTGCATTCGGGGCTGATGAATGCTGCACGTGCGCCTTTCCTGAATTCAGTCAACAGCTGGCTCTAGCCTCCAGGAAGCCCAGCATCACAAAACCCACAGCAAGGTGGGGGGGGGGGGGCTGGGCTGCACACCCAGCAGGCACACGTGTGCCACGTGGAAGCTCCTGAGCTGGAGGGGACTGTGGTCTGGGCCCAGCTGCCTGTGGGGCTGTGTGGCCTCAACTAGTCACGTCACCTCTGGGTTCCAGGACCCGGCACCCAGCTGGCCCGGGTTGGTGTGCTTCGACTGGGGGTGAGGTGCGCATCCCCTCCCTTTGGCATTGGGCAAACGCAGGGCTCACAGTGCAGCCCTGGGGCTCAGCAAGGCCACTGCTCCACCAGCTCCCAGCAGGGACTGCTGATTTCCTTTCCTACACAGATGTTCTGCTTGGCTCTGGGTATGGGAACAGCAAACACGCGAGGAAATGGGGCTCTGGCTCCCAACAGAACCCAGACTGTGCGGTGCACAGGCTGCAGCTCAGCCTTCTCACCCATAACAGGGTCAGTGCCCCGCAGCCCCTGGAAGAGGCCATCTGCCCTCACCTGCCTTCTGACCTAGGTCCCCTGGCCACAGCACCCTTCCTGGGGCTCCTTGCTGCTTTCCCAGGACAGGGAAGAACTCATTTTAACAGAGGGACCAAGAGAACTCCGTCACCGCTGTGTGGAGCAAAAGACTGGACCGAGCCCTGGGCTGTGTGAAGTTAGGGCTGGGGACCTCCGTGGAAGAAAAAGAAGGAAAGGTGAAGCTGGTCTCGGTCACTGTCCCACCACTGGAATGCAATAATCAACACCCACCACTTTCAGCAGGATTGATTTGGGCTCACACTCCCAACTGTGGTTGGCAGGAAGGGTGGACAGAGGGGCCTCGTAGAGGAGAGTTACTCAAATCAGAGGGAAGGGTGAGCTGCAGGGGGCAGCGTTTCCAGGTCGAAGTGGCCGTGCTGGTCTCTGTAACCGTGACCTGAGTCCCTGAGAGGTGGTCACCAGGTCCGGGGCATAGCCGGGAAGCAGACGTGGCCCTGAATGGCCCTCAGGAGCTTCACCTGGCTCTGTCTCACACACGACACCCAGGGGCTGGGGGAAACTCAAGGGTCGCCAAGGCCCTTTGGAGACTTTCACTGTTTTCTTGCCAGTGGGTGGGTGTGGACATCCACCTGGGACGGGGCCTTGGATGCCTGTGGCAGCGAGCAGTGTCAGTGGTGGGCAGGGAGGCTAAGAGGCTGGGGCCAACCCACAGGAGCCATGAGAGGATGCAGTGGGTGCTCTATGCTATTTTGGCATCCTGTCGCACCAGCCCCACCACTGCCTTTGTAGGGTGCGGCTTTTGTTCCAAAACTGCCAACCACGAGCAAAAAGGCTATCAGCACCAAGCACACTCCTCTCCAGTCAGCACTGTGCCCTGCTAGCCTGGGCTCAACTCCCTGTGGCCCTCCAGAACCGCCAAGAGCAATTCGCACAGGGTCAGCGCCACCCTCTGGTGACGCCTCCAGCGCCAGGCATCTGGCAAGGTTCCACGCACTCCCAGGGACAGTGGCTCCACCCACCACATCCTCTGCTGGATCCTGTGGGTCCGCTTCCAGCCTCCCCGCCCACCCAGACACTGCTCGCTGCCATGGCCAATCAGAACGCAATCCCAGGGTGACCACGCCCACCAGGGGGGGGCAAGAGACCAGTGAAAGTCTGCAAAGGTGTCAGGCAGCCATGGTTTTGCCAGCAAATGTGGCCTGGGCCACTTATCATGGGCCGTGCAGACAGGGCAGGCCTGGACACAGGACCTTTCCAGGCAAAGCTTGCAGCCAGCGTCCCTGGTGAGCTGCAGGACAGACACCAAAGCAGGCTATGCATGCTGTGTATATGTGGAACTGCGCTGCCCATGACACACGGGTGCCCGCTGTGCCCACCTATGCAGTGGTGATCTGGAAAGCCTGTCCCCTGTGCCCCATGCTACTTCTGCATCCTGTGGCACCAGACCATGGCTCCTCAGTCCACTATTCCCACAGCCCAAGTGCAGTTGCTAACCCATTACCCAATGGGGCACACAGGATACATTCAAATATTCCTTATCCAAGACACAAATAGCTCTATTCTATAGGGGCCATCTGGGCTGCCACTGCTAGCTGGCTGTGTTGCTGTCAACTCTTTTTTTAGAGTTCATGAATCAGTTGCCAATAAAGAGAAAAAGAAGTTATTGCCAAGACTGCCTTCTTCCCCTGCATTTTCCCCAGCAGGAAAACTGGATCCCACAGTCTAAACGGACCATGTGAACACAAAACAGAAAAGACACCTAAGACTGCAGCTCTGGAAATGTCAGCCTGTGGTGTAGACACTGCGGAGGAGGGGTGGTGGCAGCCCCACCGCCACAACCAGGCTGAGTGCCGTGAGCCAGCCCACAGCCACCAGTGTGCACAGGAAGGATGGGGGACACAGCACCAGCATCAGCCTCCTTCCAGACCTGTCACCCCCGAAGCACCCAGCTCGCCGGGGCTGGGCCCCAGGTGCTACCCTACACCACAGGGAAAAGAGGAGCCAACCTGGAGAACAGGGTGGGGGAGCTGGCCAGGGGAGACAGGATGCCTGCTGTGGTGCATGGAGGGGGGTTTCCCAGGCAGACCCAGGCCTTGAGCACAGACCTCGCGCTCCACAGTGCCATGCTGGCGGGAAAGGACAGACTTGTGCAGACTGAGGGCCCATGGCACGGCCGCTGGGTGGCAGCGCCCATGTGGCTCCCTGGGGCTTCAGTCAAAGTGTGGGGTACAAGGTACCCAGGAGCTGCCCACACCACACTCACCAGGAGAAAGGAGAAAACAAGCTCTGTCCTACAAGACTGAGTCCGGGTCCAGCAAGTGTGGGGTTCACAGCACTGAACTTGGGGAAGACAGACAGACAGACAGACACCCACCTACACACACACACACACTGAGAGAGACAGACAGAGACAGAGACAGAGACAGAGAAAGACAGACAGACAGACAGACAGAGAGAAACACACAGAGACAGAGAGAGAGAGAGAGACAGAGACAGAGACAGAGAAAGAAGATAGACACAGAGAGAGAGAGAGAGAGAGAGAGAGAGAGAGAGAGAGAGAGAGAGAAACACACACACAGAGACAGAGAGAGAAAGAGAGAGAGAGAGACAGACAGACAGACAGAGACACACAGAGAGAATGGACACTACCTGGTTACAAATCTGGTCAGCTTTTACAAAAACCACTTTTGTGACATCAGGCAGCGAAAGAAGTGAGGCAGTGGCATCCTCCTCCACAGTGTGTCCCGTGAGGGGATCCACCACCCTAGCTCCACAGCAAGAGCAGAAGGGAGCTGTGTGCCTCTATCCACCACCCAGTGGGCAGCGGGACCTGCGCTGACCTGACAGCTGAGGGTGAGGGAGGCTTGCGTGAGCAGCAGCGACATCTGCAACACCGCTGTCCTTGGTAACAAGCGTGAGCCTCAGCCTCGCAGCCGCAGAAGCACCGTCGCTCTTCTTGCCAGTCCCTCGGGAGTGACGGTGCATCACCCGGTAGCCCCTAGTACTGCCTGAGTCGTTGCTGGTAAGCCCCTCCTCCAAGGACCACATATGGCTTCTGGGATCAGAGCCTAAGGCTGAGCCTGAAAGGTTCTGAAGCTCAGGAGACAGCGAGACACAGCAGCCCATGTTCACCTGGATGTCCAGTGCATCCAAAGAGCATCTTGGGGTGGTCCCTGCTGGGCCTGAGGACCAAGAGGCCTGCCCTGTGCCTGGCCAAGCAGGGCTGCAGGACCCTTGGCCTTCCCCCGTCTCCTTCCCTATTCTGCTTTGGATAGAGAAGGCTAGGTGCTTCCTTACCAGAGAAGGGACCTCCCTGGAATCACACGGTGTGGACCCTCCACGGCCCCATCACCCCCCATGCCACCTGCCAGCTCCACCCATGACTCCACCTGATGTCACACAGGTTCACAAGCACCAGCACCCACTCACTCTCATGTCTGGGCCCTGGAATGGCGCTGCCCACATGCAGGGTGGTGTCCCCATTGCTCCTCTGACCTGGGCCAGTCTTGGGAACACAAAGGGGCTTGAGCAGCCCCTGCCCAGCAGTGGTATCCTCTGGGGAGCAGTGCCGGGCCAGGAAGGAACGATTCGGCACCTGCTGCTGCACGAGGACCGGGAGGCCCTCACACTGAGGGCAAGGCAGGCAGAGGGAGGCCACATGGAGTGTCTCCACGGCAGGGCTCCCCGCAGAGCTGGTTCCTTTGCTGGCAGCAGGCAGGGTACAGGGAGAGGCTCAGCAACTAACAGAGGCAGCTTCAGCACAGATGAAGGAAAGTCCTGAGGTGAGTGGTAGTGACAGTCACACAGCCTGCAATGTGCCTCACACCACCGAAACTCCACCTAAAGATGGCTGTGGTAGGAAGGGTCACGTTATGTGTGTTTTCCACAGTGGCATGGCTGTTTGTCAGGCCAGGCACTCACCCAAAGCTGGAGGCCACGGGGAGGGGTAATGCTGCACAGGGGCTACAGTGCACCCACAGACCCCAGAGTGCACGAGGGTGAACACCATGAGGGGCACAGCAGCCTCCCTTGGTTCCAGGCTGGGCAGGGGCCAAAGCAGTGGAGGAGGCCTTGGCGACACAGACCACTTCCTGCAGCAGGAGCCTCTGACAGGGCCTCCAGGCTCCAGGGTGAGGACCCACGCTGAGCACCCAGGATGCCAGTGGACCGCCCACTCCCAGTTAGGGACCCTTTTTAGAGTTTGGAATTTTGGCTTGGATTTAGCCTATGCAGAGAATCTCATGTTTGTCTTTCTATGCCAAATTAAAAACATTCTCTGCTTCATCACTAAATTCTACATTGGGATTTAACTTGGATTGGGGGTGACCCTTGGGGAGTTAGGCAGATCTCAGATGCCACCAGGCAGGAAGGCAGGTCTCAGGCATGTCAGGGGATGCAGACACTGGTGTGGGCACAGTCAGGCCACAGAGCAGCGCTGTGCTACCACCCTCAGCTGTTCCTCTGAGGACCCCTGGCACAGATGGGGCATGGCTCAGAAGCCCAGTTAGCCACTAGGACAGTGGGAGGCTGCTGTCAGCCTCGCCTGAGCCTCAGCTTGCTGTCTCCAATGTGGAGATGCGGGGAGACCTATCTGGCAGCACAAGGATGCCAGGGAGACTGAGTCCACACTGCCAGCTGACAGGTGTCTCCGAATGCCTCTGAGCCTGCCTGACCTCCACTGGCAGAGCTGACCCTGCACTGGACACCAAGCCCAGCCAAGCTGCCACTTGGAGCCATGGCTTAGGGACCACTATCACCTGGAATTCCTGGGATGCTGCTGGGGCCTGTGTGCTGAGCCTGGGCTGGCCAAAGCAATCAGCACAGCCCTGATTTATTTATCCTGCAGCCACTGAGTCCATCAGGGCACTGGGCACACATCCCACATGTGGAAAAGAGTGGCCACAGATGCAAACCAGGGGACAGAGACAGGGACAGGACGTCCCAGAGGACATAGTCTGAGCAGAGCCATGCAGGGAAGACAGTGTAAGCAAAGCCCACCAGTGACACAGACAGGGAAGCGGGAGGGCCACAGGGCCCAAGAGCCGGGCCGGGGCCCACAGGGACAGAGGGGAATGTCTCCGTGTAGGAATGCATGCAGACTGCACCAGGCATCAGGAGGCTGCTCGGCGCAGCTGCGGCTGGGTCTGTGCCTGGGGCCGGACAAGCAGCCATCATGCTCGGGGAGTTCAGGCCAGGCTGGGCCATGACCAAGCTCAGCCAGAAGCTTGGAGTAGAGGTACGGAGATGGGAGCCAGGGACAATGTCCCCAGGATACACTGGCCAGAGCTGGTGGGGCCTCACAGAGGTCACTGGGGCCCGGCCACACAGGGGACCATGGGCTCCAGTCCCCTCCTCCTGTTTGCTCTGCCACATGCTCCAGCCACTGTGCCCAACACCAGAGCCCTGGGGCCACTGTATCAACAGGAACTCTCAGAACTGTGAGCCATGAGGACCTTTTCCTGCAACAGTCTCCCACTCGGGCACACTGTTTCAGGGACCCAGGGAAGGGAAAGGGTCAGCTCTGTGTGCAGCTGCAGGCTTGGGGCCAAGAGAAAAGCAGTGGAGCCCAAGGTGGGGGGCAGTGCTTACAGGGCAGGCCAGGATGGGCGGGGCCAGGGCGGGGGCCAGGGCCATGGAGCCCAAGGTCACACAGCTGACCTGGAGGCTAGCACTGAGGAGCCAGGATCACTGACAAGCTGGAGCCCTGGAGTCAACGGTGGTGGCTGGGAGGACAGTAGGCATCCCCAGGACAGCACAACCCCAGGAGGACAGGAGCTTGAAGAAGTAACTTGCAGACCTTGGTGGAAGCAAAGCCGGAGTGGAAGATGCAGAGTGCTGTGGGCCATGGAATGAGGAAGCAGGCAGTGCCAGACATGGCTACTGGGTCAGCACAGGGGTCCAAGCACCCGGCCGGAGCTAGAGTCTCCACCCAACACATCGGAGGAAAGCTGCCCACAGCCAACACTACAGCACTGTCGTGCTGATTGAGGCCTTGAAGCCAGGCCATGTGGCCAATGGGTCCCTGTACTCTGTGCCTCCCTCCCCCTCAGGACCCCCTAGTAATGGTGCTGGGGACAGCACCTGTACCCTGGCAAGGACAGGTGTCCCATCCCATGCAGTACACTCTGTCCAGTGGCGACTGGGAGCCCAAGGGAAGGGCTGAGGGCCGGGCAGTCAGAGGTAGGGGACCACAGAAACAAGGGCACAAACAGTGGGGACCAGGCAAGGGCCGCAAAGGCTTGAGGCTCCCACCCAGTGGCCAGAGGCCTCTCTAACACAGGCTCCTGGCAGCCAGGACCCTCCTGTCCCACAGACCAGACACCAGTCTCCCCAGGGACACACTTAGAACCTGACTGCCCCCAGGGTCTCAGTGCCTGTGCCCGACAGCCAGGAACTGACCGAAAGGCTGGGCCAGGGAGATGTCACCTGGCAGACCCACCCTGGGGACAAGCGCTGCTGTCCAAGGTAAATTCCAGAAGAGATGCACCGCAAATCTCTAACTGGAGGCTGATTTCATTTGTAAATTGTCAAACCTCAGAATGCCTCTCGATATAAAAACCCCAAAAACCCAAGCTATCAAATCCGAGCAGCCTGAGCCAGTCTTCCGAGAGGCCAGCTTGCCCACACTGTCACGAAGACAGAGGCAGCGGCACCCGCCAGCTCCTGGCCTCACCTGGCAGCCATCGAGCTCTGCCCGCACCTGGCCTGCGACCCCTGAGCACACTCTGCACACATCCCCATTCGCTGTTCTAACGCGCTGCAGCAGCAGCCCGCTCCAGAAGGTAAAGGGTGGAGTGACTTTGTTTCATTATGTATCATTGTATTTTCAAAAAATGGCATGAACCTGTCTAATTTTATGTATCAGAAGCCTACTTAAAAAAAAAAAAGAAACAGAAATTCTTCTTTTTAAAAAGAGCATGCAACATTTCCAGCCTCATTATTCTTATAACTCCAATAAAAAATTCCAATGCTTAAATGTGCAGACAAATAACTCATTGGATAGAAATTATCATCAGCATCAACGAATCCAAAGACCGTGACTGCCACAGAAGAGCGGCTTAGGCTTGGCAGTGACATCCACGGGTGCTGTGCCGCCGTGGGTACGTGCTGCAACCTCTCTGATTCCTAACATCCTCCTGAGCAAAACATCAGCTCTGAGGACCAAAGTGCTGCCTGGAGGTAACAGGCCACACACTGGTGGTGTGTGGAGCCACTGGGAAGAAACGGTGTCACTCTGCTCCTTCCAAAATGTGACAAATGTAGTCAAAGAGCGTTTATGATTTCAAATAATTACATATGAAAACAGAGATGGGCTGGGTGGGGTTCAGTCCCTGGCCTGCTGTGCTGGCCCCGCCCCGGGGCGCACTGAGACCCAGAATGACACTGGGCGTGGCGGCGCGCACCTGGAAGCCCAGCGCTCGGGAGGCTGAAAAGCCAGAAGGATCACTCCAAGTCCGATCTGTGTAGTGAGACCCTGTCCACCCTGTACTAGATACATTAAAAAGAGAAAACAGAGACAGATAATTTTCCAACATAAAAAAATGAGACTTAAATGAAAGAAAGGTACTTGCAGGGGGCTACGTCGTTCCTCTCTGTAAGCTCTAAGGGAGGAAGGAGGAGGAGACCAGGAGCCCCTCCAAGCACCATGGGGCAGAGGGGCGCTAATCAGTCGTGACTTCCACTCTTTCTATGGGGCCGGATGAGGAGCACCTAAGCCCCAGCCCAAGGGTAAGAGGCAGGGGGCAGCTCTGCCCAGGGCCCCATACATGCTCCTGGTGTGAAGGAGTCTGTGCTGAGCACCCAAGGGCTCAGAACACAGAAGCCAGGAAGAGACGTCGCGTCTCCTACATCTCGTTGAGATAATCACCACCGTGTAACCAACACCCCCACACACGTGCATTCTGAACTCCCTGGAGCTGCACCTTCCCCCCTCAACACACAGGAAGCAAACCCGGTGGTGGGTCTGGGCTGTTTCTGAGCAGAAGAGGAGTGGACCAGGGAAGCAGGACTAAGCCTGAGAATTGGACCGTGACCTGAATTTGAAGAACGCAGCAGCGCATTTTAGGATGAGGAGCAGGAATCTTGCCGGATGGGCCTGATTCGGGCTGGCTGTGTTCAGATTGAGGATGAGGCCCTCGGGTCAGGGAGTATCTGGCTGCCTCTCTGGTGTCACTCAGCTGCTTAGCTGCCCCAGCCACCCACTCAATGAACCTGCTCTTGAATTATGCATTATCTCCCCTCAGGGAGCAGGATCCCTCTGGGCCTGCCTGCTCCTGGCTGCCTTGGAGATCCAAGCCTCGGGGGACCATGAGCTCCATGCCTGCCCCCCAACAGCCAAAACTGAGAAAGTTCCTTTAAAACCAAAGAGCAGAGGTTTGGGCACTGCTCGGCTCGATCCACCCCGTGTCCTTTGTATTGCAAAGTGAGTAAAGTTCCATTTTTCCTTAACAACAGACCACCCCAAGGCCTGATTCTCTACACAGGCTGGACCAGACTTCCTGGGTGGCCGAGAACAGAGCACAAAGCCCTGTGGCTGCGGGACAGTGTTCCAGCCCTGACAGCCGGGTCCCAGCCCCTAGGTCCGCTGCTTCATCGCTTGTGGATCCTAGAGCCCGGCAGCAGAGAGTACTGGGGTCACCACTCCCGCCGTGACTGGCAGAGCCTCCCCTGCCTCCTCACCGCCCGCCCCACCCGCACCTGTCACGGAGCCAGTCACGGAGCTGCCGAGCTCTATTTTAAGACAAACCCTCTTACTCTACAAACGCTGCACAGCACTAGAGGTCACCCAGCCAGGCACCCTGGACTCCGGTTCGGGTCCTGCTCACTGCAAACGGCTTCTGGAGATCCGCGCCCGACACCAGGCGCAGGGTCCCTCCAGGTCACAGCGGCAGGGCAGGGTGGGTGGGCAGAGGCTGCACCCGGGACAGTGCCTCCAGCTCCCGGCCGCGGGGTTCTCCTGCCAAGCTCCCCGTTGAGCGGGGCTGGGCCCCCAGAGCCTGCGCCCGCTGCCCCGGACCTGGACCCCGCCGGCTGCCCCAAGGACGACCCAGTCCGGCAGGGACTGTCCGCCGCTGGCTCTTGCCCTCGGTCCGCCCCCTTCCCAGCCTCTGCTTCCACGCCGTGCCAGCTGCGCCCGCGCGTGGACACCCGCGCCTCCCGTGTCGTCAGCACCTGAGCTGCGGGCGGGCGACCCGGGCGGGACCGCGGAGGGCTGGGCTACTCACGTGCCAGATGGCGAAGAAAATAAGAGCGGCGCACAGCACGAGGGCCAGCATGTAACAGAAGGCTGCGAAGGTGAAGGCCATGGTGCGGGACCCGGGCGCCGACCGGGCCAGCGGCTTCCTGCGCGGCGCGCACGCAGGTGCCCAGCCGGCAGCCGAGGCGGGCGGGTCTCCGCCCAGCGTTGCTGCTCCACCTGCTGCGCGGCCGCCTCGGGCCCCGCCCCGCTCGTCCCGCCCTGCTGGGTCCCGCCCGGTCCCGCCCTGCGGGCGGGGACTGCGGCGCGCCGAGGGCACAGCGCGTCCCAGGTCACTGCTCTTGGGACGTTCTGCACAGCGCACCTGAACCCAGCCCCTGCGTTCCGCACAGGCATGCACCCCGCACCTGCACCCCGCACCCGGGTCATCCTCCCTACGACCTGGTCCCTGGCCAGGGTACAGCCCCCTTCCGCTCCCAGGCGCCGGCCCTAGAGGCCCAGTTGGCTTCCTGAGGGTCCAAGAAGCCGCTCAGGTTGGCCCAGGATGAACTCGGGTTCTGGGTGACTGGCCGGGACAGCTTTGGATCCCTGGGCCCACTGGATCCGGCCTGAACCTCTGGCTGGTACCTGCAGAACCAGAAGAGGCCCACACCTCCAACCTGGAAAGCTGGCCCTTTGGGGAGACAGGACCAGAGCCCAGAGTGGGTGAAATGCACCTTCATGTTTGGGCTGCTTGTTTAGAACCTAAAGGTTTGAGTCAGCAGCACCAGAGCCCTGGGCCACCAGAGGCCTGGCTGTCCCAGCATCTGGTCACTAGCACTCTTACACACCCACTGATCCACAGTCCCACATGGCCCAGCCCACTACATGCGGACGAAGAGATCATCCAGCAGGAATGTGCCTGGTGCTCTGACAGAAGCATGAAATAATAAGCCATGTCCCTTCTGGCCACATGAAGACACTTCTGTCCCAACCCAGGCTTTCTGACCCAAGTCGCAGGCCACAGCCCCACAGCCCACAATAGATGCCCCACTACAGTTCCCTGCAGGCCTGGGTGTGTCTGCTCTTCTAGCTCTTCAGGCGCCGTGGGGCTGTGCTCACCTCCTGGGCCTCTGAGAAGTGTTTCTTAGAGACTAAGTGATCATTACAGAAAAGTTAGAAACCTCAGAAATAAAAATGGTGAACTCCATAGTTTGTCACTCAGACTCCGCCAGCAAGCAGCAGTGTTTCCTGCTAGCTCTGAGGTTTTCTATAGAGCATTTCCTTTCCTCGATGTAATTGCTCCCACTAAAACAAGTAGTTACCACCAAAGGAAAATTCCAGAATTCAGGTAATTTGTGCCCCTTTGGGCTGATCAGGCCTTTGGTCCTGTGGCCTCCGATTCCATCCCTCCCAGAGTCCTAGGTCCTGGCCTGACTAGTCATTTCCTACTGTGTGCCAAGCATTGGGCTGGGACTATACCATCTTTCTCCCTTGTCCCAGGTCTGCAGTGAACCTGATGTTATGGAAATCACCTAAATCCACACTGAGAGCCATCATCTCTGAGCTGGCGAGACAGCTGAAGTTGGCTTTTCAGTTGCTGTGATTCTCCTTTATCTGTGTGGTGTGGTCCTTCTGGATCCAGGCCAGGGCTTTGCTTGTCAAGCACTGAGCCTTGGGTTTCTGGATTTTTCTCCCAGCCCTACAAAGCAATTAGTGCTTGGCCCGGCCCTCGGCCCTCTGCTGCCCACTAGCAAACCCCAACCTCAACTCCTCAGCACTGGCAAACCCGTGCCACCTCCAGTCTCCCTGGCTGAGAGGCCAGAAAACTTCCCACGCCCCAGGTCCCTCCAGCCCCCAACTGCTCCCCCACCTCCCCACACCACTGTCTCAGCACCTCAAGCCTCCCTCCAGCTCCACACAGGAAGGGACTCTGCCTCACTGGGCTGCAACCCCTAAGATTGCCTCTTCTGGTGCTGGGTGTGAATTTTGGGGGTGTCCTAAGGATAAGGTTTTCAAGTGACTGGTGGCAACCCCTGTGAAGTGGCTCTGAGCAGGATTCAGAATTAATCCTTTGACTTTCTGAGTCTGCCCCAGGCCTAGGCAACCAGCTCAAGAGCAGCAGCTGGTGTGCAGTGAGTGACACTCTCCATGCCAGCCATCAAGTAGAGGCCTGGATTGGTTGGTGACACTGTGACACTTGAAAGGCAACATAAAGCCACAGCTGAGGACACCTGGCTCTCACTCCAGTTCTTAAGGTAAGGCTGCAGCGGTAACCATTTGGCTGTTCTGTGACTGTCAACCTTAGAGATAGGACAGTTGTCCCAACTGGCAAAACTCACTGCTTGGAGAAGTCCTTGATCGAAGCTTCCCAAAGCCCTGCTCAGTTTCCCCTTTACCTCTGCTGTCCTTCCTTTCACCTAAAACTCATTAAGTCTAAAGACATTTTTTTTTTTTAATTTTAGGGCAGGGTCTACAGGGTGTTCAGGGTCTCACTACTAGATAGGACTCCTGGTGATCCTACTGCTTACAGCCTCCCTAGAGCTGGGATTACAGGCATGCGCCGCCACGCCCAGTCTCAATCACTGTCTCAGCACACCCCAGGGGCGGGGCCAGCATGGCAGGCCCAGGGATTGAACCCCCAGCTCCTGCACCCGCTTGCAGGTGCTTTAATCCACTGAGCTATTTGGCCGGCTCTTAGAGACATGGTTGTCTTAGCTCCTAGAGAGTTCTGACCTTCCTGGATTCCCCTAAATCATATTGCCTGCCTCTTTTATTTTATTTTTTGCCATAAGTTGTTTAGGGGCTAAGGCCAACTTCACAATAAGTGACTTCATAAGTCCTTAATGGACACACAGCTGTGGAGAGGACTTGGCAGTATCCTCCTTCCCAATCTACAGCTACAGCCTTTGCCACGTAGGCTTCCCAGTCGTTCTGGAATCCTATTTTACCCAATTTTTAAAAATGCAAATCTAAAGACTCTTTCTCCTGCTCAACCAGGGCATTTTTCATGCATATGATTTATTCCATTCAAAGAGCCTCTTGCCTGCAATTCTGGCTGTTCTCAGAGGAAAGACCCTGTTCGTGGGGCAAGGCAGGGGCACGACCATCTGTGGGCAAGTTTCCTCGGCTTTTCTGGCAACTTTCAGGGCTGGAGAAGCTGCAGCTGAGACCCCGTGCACCCTGTTCATGACCCCATCTCCCAGCCCTGGCACCGCATGCAGGGCTCTGCTCCTGGGCCTAGGCCGCAGCCTTTGTCCAGTCTGCCAGAGCCACTTCAATGCCCTCCACAACTCTGCCTTCTCTGGGGACCCAGCCAGGAGTCCCTTCAGAAAGCTAGGCCCTCCCCAGGCCTTTCCCATAGACACCTACTTCCCCTTGCAGCCCCTGCAGCCAGTGTCATCAGTACAATCACAGTGGCTCTTACACTGCTGAAGGATTTCTGTTCTGATTGGTGAATACACTAACAAGTAAAACACTTAACGATTAACTTGAAACTAAACTCATTCATCCAGGCCAGTTGCCACAGGATGTCATGAAGATGTGGAGTAAGGGCCTCCCCAGGGCACAGCAGGTTCTGTCACCAATCGTGGCTGCCATGGATTCAAATAGTTGTCCCTTTGCATACGTTGTTTGTGCACAGTGTTTCTGGGTATATGGTGAATGGAATGCCTCAATATTTATAATTTAAGGGCTGGGGAGATAGCTTGGTAGCCTAAGTGTCTGCCTGGCAAGCACAAGGACTGAGTGTCTGCCTGGCAAGCACAAGGACTGAGTTCGATCCCCAGTACCACATGCCATGCCAGCCCTGGAACCCCACACACCATGCCAGCCACCAAAACTAGGCATGGTAGTACACATCTATAATCCCAGGGCTGGGGAGGCTGAGACAGGAGGATTACTTCAAGTCTGAGCTGTGTAGCAAGACCCTCTACCAAATAAATAAATAAATGATTTTTTAAAATTTAATATATACAATTTAAGAATTTATCAATGAAATATTTCAAAAAAATTTAGAATAAAGAGACACCAACAGTGGATATCTCAGTTAATGCTGCTTTACACATCAGGCCTTCATATCTGAGTCCTCCAGAGAAGCAACAAAGCTGGCTGCAAGCGGCACCCAGAGGATCTTCCAACACCTCAACTCTCACACCCAAGTCACACCCTCACACATGCTTATCTCACCAATGCTACTGAAGCAAACACTAGATGCAAATAGTGCTCAGTTTAAGGTTGAGACCTGCAGGACTTGTAACCCCTCGGGGATCGCAGAGGCAGGAAAGCAGCTCAGAAGACAGCTCAGAGCTCAGGCTCCAGGTGGAGCCCAGGAATCCCCACAGCAAGCCTGCCTACAGCCTCCACCTGTCATCCACATGCGCACCTCGGCTCCACCCTGGACACCCAGAGCCTGTCCTCTGCTCGTCCCCGCTCCAAAGCAAGCTCTTCCTTGCGATGCCAGGTACACATGAGCGGGGGTGCAAGGCCACTTGGAGAGCCACCCCCTGGGTGTCTCCGTGACGTAAGCTTCCGGGTGCTGTTTCTCATCAATCTGTCTTCCAAAGCAGGGATCTCGCCTACTAAAACCGTGTGGCCGCTTTCTTCCTCTCTACCAGCAGCCTCATGAGCAGCCCCCTTCCATGTGGAAATGCTCGCCTTGAACCCCACTTCCAGGCCCCATGGAGTGGGGTGGAGCGGAGCTCCCTTCCCGAGGAGCCCGTGAGCTCCACGACGGCGCTCGGCAAGTCCCTTCCGTGGCTTTCCAGGCTGGAGAAGCTGCATGTCCAGATCCCTGATCAAAAGTCTCTTCTAAGTAGAACTTAGGTGAACAAAAATTACTGTTCTTCCTCTACAATAATCATAGTCACCGGACAGCAGTCATATTCTGTCAAAGTTTATGGTTTCACTTCTTAAATTATAGTTATCAACCAAAGCATTGAGAAACACATTCAAAACCTCAGCTTTACACAGTATTGCATTTGAAGAACAAAATCTTCAAGCCTTAAAATGTGGATAGAATAATTTAAAGGATGAAGAAAGTACCCATAAAGCATTAGACGTCAGCATCTACTTGATATAATGAAGAACGTTCAAGCATGCAATATTCAGTACCGTCAAAAATTAATCATCTCTTTGTGAGCATACGCTGTGTTCTAAGTTATCACCCTACATGTTGGGAACAAACCACCAAAATGAGAATGTAGCTTACTGGCAAGTAATAAATCAAGAAGTGCAATATTCATTTTTGAGGAGACTTTCACATAAATGCATTTTAATAATTGAGTTTTTTGATCTTGTGGCGTAACATCTGAAATAACACACTGAGCTTCATTGGCAATCCCAAGGAGAACTACTTTGTGGAAACTTTTGTTCAGACCGAGATTTCCCAGTACACTAGAGTGAAACTGGCATCTCAGCCCAAATTGCGAGCGCATTCCTGAGCATCCGGACTTGGCGCTGGGCTGCCGCCACATCTGCGCAACCCGAGACGCTGCAGCAGAGGCTGCGAATCTCCTGGGTCACGTCAGCCCCACATGCGGCCCAGCCACACCCCCGGGGGCCAGGCCCTCCTCATGGCCCCACAGAGGATGACTGCAGCGCGCTGGCTCAGCGTCTCGTCACTTGGAGCACCCGCAGCATCACCTGCAGGCGGGCAGCCTCACTGGGCTCTCGGGTCCAGAAGCTCCTGCCTGTGCAGGCGGCTCCAAGCAGAAGGGGCAGAGGGCAAGGGAAGCCGCTCACACAGCAGCAGCCAGGAAGCGGAGGGGGAGGGGCTGCCAGGCTGAAGCCTGGCTCACAGCCCAGCGACCACCCCTAAGCACACCCGGCCTGAGCTCACTGGTGGTGAAGCACTGTGGAAGACAGTCTGCAGCTCCCCGCACCTCCAGGGGCACCCCAGCACTCCGCCCCTGAGCACATGAGAGCTCGGGCCATTTTGACCTAAGCCACAGCTTGGCCCAGGCAGCCCACAGAGCTGGTCTATAAATTGTGGCTGTAACTCTCAGTGCAGATGCCATCCCATCCAAACGGTGCTGGGCAAGGCCCAGCCCACACTCCTGGATGCAGGTCACTGGGTCCATTTTACCGGGGAGGACACTGAGACTCACACAGGTTCTGCACCTGCCGCAGGGTCACACAGTGAATAGCCAGTGCAAGGAACTTACACCCAGACCTGCAGCTCTGTAGCCTGTGTGGTAAACCTCCCTCCCGGAACCCAGAGGGGGAGGCCTAGGGATGATAGGGAGAGGGCCAGACACGAAAGCTGGCAGCAGGAGCTGCTGGGGTGAGCATGGCTGCCTGCAGTGTCTGTCTGTAATGTAGCAGTCCCTGTAGCATTCGCAGCCACTTGCCCCGTGTGAGACAGGGAGCTATGCAGAGGGCACTGGCCAGGTCAAGCTGAAGTCTCTGACCCTTTGAAAAGGGCTCTAGGGCACCATGCACTGCCCACAGACCATCTTCAAGGGCCAAGATGATCAGAGGAGTTAGGTGACTTGGCTGGGAGCACATGGCTGTTTCACACTGAGCCGGGACTCAAACACAAGCCATCCGAAGGCAGGACCGGCTCCCAGCTCCACACTTCACTGAGGGCCACCCCAAGGCAGCTCGGGACAGGGACCTCGCAATGCAATGTGCAGAGCTGGGGTGCAGGAATACATGGGGCGCTGGCCACCTGGCCACCGGGGACGCAAGGGAGTGCAGAGGGGGAGAGGTACCCATGAACGGTGACATCAGGGACCTCCGAAGTGGGTGGCTGGCGTGGAGGAGGGTGTGAAGGAGGGGTCAAGAGCAAGGCAGCTGATGCAGAGGAGCGCAGGAGGCCTGGGTCCCTCTTCTGCAGCTGTGTCACACCTCGACTGTGGGGCTGGAGGTGCTTCTGGGGTGGGAGCCCTAGAAATCGTTCAGGAAAATGAAGTCTTGGGGGCCCTGCCACCCCTGACGGCCTCACAGATGGAGCCAGGACCTGAGACAGGAATACTGTGCCCAAAAAAAAAATGTGCTGGAAATTTGTTCCCAGAGCAGCTACCGTGGGAGGAGGACAGTGGGAAGTACGAGAACCCGGCCTCTTCCTGCACATAGGGGTCATGGCGGCCATAGGGAGTAAGCCCTGGCCCTCCTGCTCGTGCCTTCTGCCGGTGTGGACCCGAGAAGAAGCCCCAACCCTCCGTGTCCTTGGACTCCACAGCCTCCAGAACAACGAGAAGCAAGCTTCTGTCCTCTATAAAGGGCCCAGCATCAGGTCTTGTGTTCAGCAGCACAGATGCCAACACACACACACACACACTTGTGCACACACACACCACATGCACACGGGCACACCTCCCACTTCAGCCTTCTCTACCCCTTCTCCGGATGGTAACAGGCATGTGGCAGCCCTGAGTCCTTCCCTGGGCTGAGCAGTTGTGTTCTGGGTTAAAAGCCTTGTCCTCTTGCTGTGTTTTGAATGTGGAATAGAAACATTGTTTTAACCTTTGGAGTGACTCCTCCGCACAGCACTGGCTACAGCCCAGGTCCACTTCAAGGAGGCCACAGGACAGTCTTCGTCAGCGTTGCCAGCACCCCTGCTACTCCGAGCTTATCACATGAGGGGCTCGTACAGGGTGCCACGAGGGGATGGCACTGCATCTCCCTGCACAGCGCAGCTCGTGGAGGGCTCTGATGAGCCTCTGTTCCCAAGAGGTGCCCTGCCGCCCCAGTGTGCAGCAGAGTGAGGAAAGCAGATCCAACTTAGACAATCGGCTTCTGCGTTCATTTCGGTTTCTTGACAGCAGAGTTGTGCTCCCCCGGCTACCTTCACCTCCAGAGCTCAGGTGCTTTAACCAGTTCCCCTGGGGCCTGGGCAGCTGCCGCCGTGACCCTCAGGACCGTGGCCCTAGAGGTCACGTACACTCGCACACACATGCACACACGCACTGGGCCGAGCATTAGCTCATGGCTGGGCTGGAGGCTGACTAGCTGTTCCCCTTCCAAGCTGAGTAGCGGTCTTAGGGCCACCTGTCGTCTGGCACCAGGCTCCCAAGGCTGAGACGCAGTCACTGACCCCCAAGGGAGGGCTTCCTGGGACTCCTAGATTTGGAGCCATGGAGTCCGAGCGGAGAAGGAAGAGTCGCCTACTGCTGCCAGCCAAAGGGAAGAGGTGCAAAAACCCAGCTAATTACTCAGGACGTCCTGGCAGACACACTGCTCCCCAGATTCCTGGTAGTCTGAGTGTTATTTACATCTGAATCCATTCACACTGTGAGATTTTAAATTTATACTGTGAGAGTTTTAAATAATTTTTAAGGAGCAAAGATCCTAGCAGGGCCTGTGCTGCATCTGAAAACTTCCTCTCCTTCACCCCACACCAGCTCACAGGCGTGGAGACCCTGCCACAGGCCAGGCTCTGAGCTGAATCCGCACCCAGACCCCCAGGAAGATCATGGCTCAGCACAAGGAGACCCAGGCTTAAAAGACATTGGGGACTAATAAAAGAGACTGTTTATAGCTTGGAATTCTTTCATTCACTCAGCAACCCTTTGGTGAGCCCACACCATGTGTCTTGGGGGCACAGATGGTCCAGGCATGCCCACGGGTGTGGGACATCACCTCCACCCATGAGGCGCCCCGACTCAGGGCAGGGAACAGTGGAACACAGCACAACACAGAGGCAAAGCTGCAAGCGTGTTTCCTGACTGTCCCCACCCTGTGTGCAGTCCCTGATGGCCACGTGTATGTGCGTGCTGCACACACACACGTACGAGCACACACACACCCCTTTCATTTTCCAGTTAAGGAATCAGCTCAGGCTCTCCTGGGCTGGGCATGACTCTTTCCTTTTGGTGACCACGCTGGATTGCCAGGCTCCTTGCTTGTTGGGTCAGCGACCCTGGCCACATTGGGCTCCTCCTTGCCTGGCAGCACTGAGTCTGAGCTTGTGGTACCTACATGGGGCTGTGTGGGGCCATCCTGGTCACATGAGTGCTGTCATCCACTGAGGACCCTTCATGGCAGGGCCCGTTGCCAGCCCAGGCCTCCCTCGTCCAGCTCCCAGTCCTCCAGTGGAAGGTCTTGTCCCCACACGCACTGTGGGTGTCGGTAATGAGTGTCACCTTGTGCTGTGAGGAGCCCCAGAGGCTCGTGGCAGGGGCTGTGAAGGATGGGGGAGCGGCATTTGGGTGGACAGAGGGGCAGGAGGAGAGGAGGACAAAGGGCGGAGCAGAAGAGGAGGTGAGCGGGTGTCCACAGGCTGGGCGGGAAAGCCGGACAGTGAGTGCCACGCAGGGACCTGCTGGGGCCCAGTCGGGAGAAGCAGAGTGGAGGCAGAAGCAAGGGGTAGCCATGCTCCAGCAGTGCCCTCTCTCTTGTCCTCAGGGAGCCCTGCTCGGCCACTGCAGCACCCCCAGCAACCCACCTTCCTGCTCACATTGGGCCTTGGGAGCAGCCACAGCATGAGCCAGGCCTCTCCCCAGAAGTGGTCCCATGAAACAAATGACTACACAAGCAGAAGTGGGTCATTTTGTCCACAATGGTCAGGGGACTCAAGTGGCAAGTCCCGGGGCTGATCAATGCACACACTGGCCAAGAGCATGTCTTCCCACCCTGATGGCTGCTGGTCTCTGCCCTGTGACAGGAAGAATCCACTTCCCAAAGGGGAAGGATTTATAGCCGCATTTTCCCTGGGCTTCTTACTGAAACACTATCTGCTGCTGCATATAGGATTTGTGATGGAACCCATTATTTTTTTCCTTGTCCCCAAACAAGACTTAAAGCCACTTTGCTCAGAATTAGGAAGCACGTTGCTATCTGCAGTGTCACCAGGCAGCAAGGTGTCCCTGGGTGTTCAAGGACAGCTGGACCTGTGTTCTGCTGGGACCAAGGGCCTCAGTGCACTGGAACTTGAGGACCGCAAATGTCTTTCCTCTGTATATTATAAAAACCTCTTAAGAATGAGAGTGAACAAAAGTGAGGCTAAAAGTTACAGCAGGATTGTTACTAACAATGATAGCATCACAAGAATAATGTGCACAATTGCCCATTTCACAATCATGCCCAAAGCTCGCTGGGAATGCTGGCAGGCGCTGGGACCTGGCACCGCACCCCGGAAGGCGCAAACGGGCCGCACATCGCACCCGGCAGGTGCTCTCCTGCCCCAACCCCACGCGGGGGTCCATGGCCTCCACTCTGAGTCCAAGCTCCCCTCCTGCCCTGCAGGCGACTCCATCCTGGGGGGAGCCAGGGAACAGAGCAGAACCAGCCCAGAGCTTTCCAGACTTCAATCTTGGGCTCACAGGGGACCTCTGAGGCCCTGCTCTCCAGGTGCATCCCAGAGAATGATGCGGTGACCCCAGGACCAGGCAACTGCTGTCTGCGCTCCCACCCTCTCCAGACCGCTCCTTGATGGCACTGGAAAGTCCAGTCCTGAGCAGGTGTGACCACCACCTGCGCACAGATCCTGCGTACTGTTTGGATCTCACTCCATCTCCACCTGGGCTCCCCCTCGCTGGGGGGTTCACGTCGACCTTGAGATCAGCCTCATGGCCCCTGCCCTGTGTCCTCCAAACACACCTGCGCCCTTGCTGCCTAGCACAGGTGACTGTGGAGACTGAGTCGTCCTGCATTGGCCCCGGGGCCATGCCTGACACCGCCTCGCTGAGAGGGCTGGGTTCTCATGCCCTGGGTGGCTGGAGACAGCATGCGGGCACAGTGGGCCTGCGAGCCCAGAGCAGTGTCCCGAGTGTGAGGCTTCTCCCTGCAGCCCGCCCCGCCAGGAGGTCCTGCCACCTGTGTCCCAAAGCTGCGCCACACAGACGCCGCACGGCTGAGAGAGGCCTCAGTAATGTGCTCTGCAGTAACGAGTCAGAAAAATGAAAAAACTGACAATTCTCTCTACTGTTAAGGTAAAAATAGGCTTTTGGCGCCTCTGAGCCTCCAGCTTCCAGACCCGGCCCATGAGCAGACCCGTCTCCTCAGATGGCCTGGGGGCTCCTGTGTGCCAGCCTTAGCCCCATGAACACCCCTGCCTGGGGGCACTTCGGAATGCAGTTTCCATCTGATTAAACGTGTAAGCAGGGAAGGACGTAGCGACCCATCAGTGTGACATGGGAAATCCATCCGGACTCCACTGAATGCTAGTGGGGCAGGCATGGTGGCGCACACCTACTCAGGAGGCTGAGGCATGAGGGTCCCACACTGCAAGCTGTATGGGCAGCTTGGTGAGACCCTGGGAACCGCCTGCCTAGCAAGCACAAGGTCCAGAGTTTGATGCCCAGTACCACAAAAAATAAATAAATAAAGATGAAAATGAAAAGGGCTACAGATTTAGCTCAGTGTTTACCTAATATGCGCAAGGCCCTGAGTTCGACCGCTAGCACTGGGGAACAAAGGAGCTGGTAGCCACATTACAGAAGAATAAATATATGCAATGTTCTTTTCTATCTTACCTAACATACTGGTCACAGACAATCCTGTGAAAGAAATGACCAGACAAGTCTGTCTCTTCACAAAGTGAGAAAATATTTGCCTCCAAACCTCACTAACAGACCGGCCACGCTCAGGCTTCCTGCACGTGATTATAAATACAGTAAAAGGCACAAATAGACTCCGGAACAGCTAGCTAGAGGGTTAACTTTGTGATGGAAAAAGTGGGCTGGGGGGAGCCACCTTCCGGACCCCCGCAGCCTCTCCAATGCTGTGTCACCCTTACTCTCCCTAGACAGCCACGCCACCCGCACGGCTGCAGCCACAGCCAGCCTCGCCTATCGGGCCCTTGGTCCCGCTGTACCTTACCGGCGCTGTTGGTCTCTCAACTCCCAGGTTATGAGTACTTCCACTGTCGTTCCTGAAGATCCTCAGCAATGTAGACGAACTAAACAAGACCCGACAAATCACCTTCCGAGGAAAGATCAGTAATGCTTGTCACTTGTACAGGCCACCAGACCCACCAGGCACAGAGAATGACAGCTCCATTCCCATGATGCAAGCTGTGTGCAGCAGCAAAGGTGTGAAAGAACGGCGCAGCTCGCTCCTCCTGGGGAAGCGGAGGCGGGGGGATCCCGGGGCGCTGGCTCCTCCCTCCTGAGGACGCACAGCAGGAGCAGCTCCTAGTGCGCAATACTAGCTGCACCTGCCAATCAAATGTACACAGGAACTAGCAGCTAGCGGGACCTGGGAAAGTAGGACAGAAAAGCGGAGCGTTTTGTTTTTTGTTTTGTTTTGTTTTGTTTTT
>NW_004524593.1:23971398-23980210 GCF_000260255.1 Octodon degus | reverse complement strand
CTACGAAGTTCCAATTCCTCCAGGTGGGTGTTGCTTGGATCTGGCTGCTGTGCTCCACTTCTTTCTGCTGCAGCCATTGGAGTTGAGCCCTTTGTGTCACTCTGGCAAGATGTTCTGCTCCTGAATCAGCTGGGTGGGTCTTGTCTCTAGCCTCTTTGCAGGGAGTTCTGCTGAAGGGTTCCATGCTGGGCCTGCACTCTGGGTCAAATGAGGATCCAGTGGGCCCCCAGCAGTCTCATTCACACACCAGGCCTGCACTCTGGGTCTGTTCAGGATCATGCGTTTTGAAAAGAAGGCAGCAAAAAGTCAAATGGGAGTGATGGCTTCCAATGTTGTCCTTACTTTTTACTTTAAGAAGTTTCAGGGTTAGGGTTAAAAATGGCAGATAGAAGACACACAGCCTCTGCTGTCTTAGAAACACCATCATGACTACAATGAAAATGGGACAGAGACAAATGACAAGATGAAGGGCATGGGAAGGTGATGGGGAAGCAGATAGGGACTCAACTTAGAGGACCCAAGAAGTAGGGTCCTAAACCCACTGGCTCCTCAGCAGAGGGAGCTGGCAGCTGTGCACTAGGGCCAGATAAGACGCAAAGTCCCATGAGACATAGCTGGATCTCACTGTCCTCCATGTTGCTCCCTTCCACCCTGACAGGGACTAGGGACCTGCTCTCTGGCAGGGCCAAACCCTGGGACACCAGACGCTCTTCCTGGGGACAGCACTCTGAGAGGAAGGCTCAGGGCACCAGGACAGCCTCTCCACACTCACCTCCTCCTCAAAATGCTTCCCTGGCTTTATCAGTACACTAAAGGTCCCTTCCTGGCCCCAGAAGAAAGTGACTCAAAGGCCCTGACATCAGGAGAAGCACGCCTCCAGCTCTGCACACTTCCCCATGAGACAGCCCTGCTTCTGTGTTCTTAGAGATTAAAAATATAATGACAGTGAAAAGCCTTGGGTAAGGGACTAGCTCTGAAGATACAGAAACAGCAGATAGCAGGGAGGCAGGAAAGTGGAGAAGAGGAAAAGATTCCAAAACAAAACAGGGATCACGCGTGAGGTCAGAATCTAAACAAAAGGGTTTTGAGCAGAGTGGCTCTTACTTACTGACTAGAAGAGAAGAATTCAGCCGAGAACTCGCTGAGACATCCTAGGCTGGAAGACAGGGTTTTCAAGTTGAACAGGACCCAGCGGTCACAGTGGATGAAAAAGAATTGAATCCTGTGAAGCTGTACGGCAGTGAGATGGAAAGTTTCCACAGCTTCCAGAGAGAGAGGAAAGGGAGCAAGGGAGTTTCTGCAAAGTGCAAAGAATCAGAGAGACAGTGGCGCCCTCACAGCAGGACTGAGAACAGGAAAGAATGAGGCAGGGGGGTGCTTCCCACCCAGACACTAGTGCACCCCAGCAAGGACTGCTACTGCCGGCATCTAGACGCACCCACAAGGCCTCACGCATGCACAAGGGGGCTTTTCGGAGCTAGGTGGAGGTCTCAGGTGCTCTTCTCTCATTGCTGGGACAAATGCCTGACCCCTAAAATGAAGGAAGGAAAGGTTTATTTAGCTCACAGTTACTGGAGGTTTCAGTCCACACTTGGCTGGCTCCAAGGCAGGTGGCACATGGCAGAAGGCAGCAGCTCATGGTGGCAGCAAAGAGCAAGAGGGAGGAACAGCAGCAACACTGGCTACAGTAGGAAGTCTGTCTCTCTTAAGTTGCGTTCAGGCTCTCCGCCCCAGGCTGGGGGAAGTACTCTCACCCATAATCCCAGCCTCGATCATGAATCAATCCCAAACTCAGAAGGTCCTGCCCCATGACTGCATGAGGCTTTGGGGGGACAACTAGATAAGACCATAACAGTGGATGTAGGGTGTGCAACGCTGGGATCAAGGGTGGATGGTACTAACTTAGTTCATTGACTGGTTCATCATAGTTCAGAGTATGGGTAATGGAAGCCCTCCCACCCTGGGTGTGGGTCGTACAAATCAATAGCCTTATATGTGGGATATAAGGGGAAGGAGGGAAGGCAGACTGCAGGCTGCTGCTTGCTGGCCACTGCCTGCCACCTGCCCCGCCAAGGACTGTTTCTCCTCTGTGGTGCCCCTCTGCCACGCCTTGCAGCCAGCTGACTAGGGACTGAAGCCTTACAAACTGTGAGCTGAAAGAAACCTATCCTCCTTTAATACCTTGAATGTCAGACATTTTGTCTCAGCAATGAGAAAGGTAACTGAAAAAAGGTACGGAGGGGAAGAGATATTTAGACATATCACATCCGAAGGGTGCACATCTCAAATCCCCTCATGGAGGGCCCAGATGTAGCAAGAGTTTCCCCAAACAGAGAGCACTGGTCCAGGCATGAGGCCCAGACTCAGAAGAGAGAGCGGGACTCTGAGGTGCCAGTTGAGGAAACTCCAAGATGGTGCTGGGCTTGCATTTGCAGTGTCTCCAGAGGCCGCAAGCTAAAGGCTCTGTCCCTGGGCAGCACTGTTGGAAGGCAGTTGGGCCTCCCCTGGCTGATGTCTTTAGATGGTGGTGTACCCTGGGAGGCACTGGGGGACACTGTCCTTCATGTTCCCACTACAAGGTGAACACTCTTCTTCCCCGCACACCACTTCCCCTCTCCCTCACCCATGGATTGGGGCCTCCAAAGCCAGAAGTCAAGTAAGCCTTTCTCCCCATGAGCTCTTTGTCTTTGGCATTGGTAGAGTGGTGGAGAGCTGATGTCAGGCTCTCTGCACGCCAGGAAGGGCAAGTCAGGAGATCTTGGGATCCTGGCTCATGACAATGACAGGAACACTCACGTGCTTAGGTACCGAGGGCAGATTTGTACATGGGGAATGGATTTGTAGGAAACACAGCAGTGCCAGCCAATCAAATAGAAAAGCTGAGTGCTGGCTTCAGTAAGAAAATGAGAAGCTATACAGGACAGGACAAGGACACAGTGGCCCTGGCTGTCACCTCAGCAGTCAGAGTGCAGGGAGCAGGATCCTTCCTTCCCCACAGGCAGCAAGGCCAGATGTGGCATGAGTACCAGCCAGCCACACACGATGAGGAAGAGCAGGACATAGAGACTTGGCATGCAGAGGGGTTCCAAAAGCTTCTTACACTTGCTATTTGACTCTTTCTGTGCAGGTACAACTTGCTTCTTATAAAACTATGCTTTTCATGTTAAAAAAAAAAAAAAGTACAGGGCCCACTGTGTGCATTTGCCACCTCCCCACTGAGAAAGACCACGTGTTATGTGTGGTGGCACACATCTGTCATCCCAGCACTTGAGAGGCTGTGGAAGGAGGGTCACTGTGAGTCTGAGGCCAGCCTGGGATACAAAGTGAGTTCAGAGCCAGTCTGAATGGCCCAGAAGGACCCTGTCTCAGAAAAAGAAGAGAAAGAACATTGCGATAACCTTCCCATGTGCATGTGGACCTAACGCCAAAGGCTGTGTTTGCAGACTTTAGAAAAGCACCATCCCACAGGAGCACAGAGCTCAGCCGAGCCTGCCCACACCCAGGGCAGCTCGGAGCTGCTCAGCATTGGGCCTTGAGGGTGAAAGGCCAACCCTGGCTCAGCCTGTTTCCCACATGGCACCCGAGTGTCGTGGGCCTTCACCCATTCCTTGGGTTCTGGGAGCTCCCTGTTATCTTCCTAATAGGTGCTCTCACTTGCTGGGCATCTGACAGCTGCACTAAAACATAACCTAGAAGAGAGCAAGGGTGGGTCTCTCTCTCTCTCTATCTCTCTCTCTCTATTTTCTCTCTCTCTCTCTCTCTCTCTCTCTCTCTCTCACACACACACACACACACACACACACACACAACTGGCGTGAGGGATGACGTGGCCACATCCCATAGTCACTGCACTTCACACAAATGCAAGACCCTCAGGGTTGGGTCTGGCCGACTTGCTGTGCAGAGCCTTTCCGGTTGCTGGCCTGGAACTCAAGATTGTGCTCAGCCTCAGGAGTAGCTGGGGTAACAGGTAACAGGCGTTCCGCGGCACTGGGCTGCCTCAGTGGTCCTCTAGGAGACTGAATGATGCTGTGACAAGCTGAAGGCCCACTCTAACCGACAGGGACGTGCACATTTTGACAGCTAGCCATGAGTCTGCCTGATTTCTGGGGACTAGGGCAGCAGTTCCTTCTGTCACGGCCAAAGGGCCATGGACACCTAGAGACTGAACTCACAGTCTGCGTCTCAGAAACAAACAGCCTATGGAAATGTTCTGAAGCCCTGTAGAAGGGGGAACATAGGAGGGACCACCGAGATCCTGCCTGCTGGGATGTGACACAGTGACACAGTACTGGCCTGGCACACCGCCCCATCCCAGTTATGAGGAAAAATCCTATCTGTAATAGCTTTTGAAAATGAAAGCTATTCAGACAATTGTTTTTGTCAGAATTCAGAAATTGGTAGATGCGTGCACTGTGGCACCAGGTAAGAATGAGAGGGGACTTGGCACACAGTGCCCCGTGGCCGGCAGACCTCCAGGCCAATATCTGAGTGCATGCTGCTGCAGAAGACATGCACAGGACAATTCCATGTGCACACACTCCAAGACGCGCAAACTGCATGGAAGAAGACAGACGATCAGAAGCGGAGGTGGGTGAGGGGGCAGGGGAGAAGGGAAGTCAAAAGAAGGAAGATACGCCCACGTACACCAGCGCCCCACGCGCATGTGGTCACTGCACACTGAAAATGTGTGCTAATAAAAAGAAAGCTTTCTTAAACTGAGCAAAGCACTGTGTTTGGAATCGAGCAGAAAGTGGGAGGGATTTGAGGGAGGAAGAGAGCAGCGCAGTCCACGGGGGGGGGGGGGGGGCGCTGGGTGCCCGCTATTCTTCCAGTTCTTGTTTTGCTATATTCTAAAATAAACTTAGGAAGAACATTCCTAGCTGCTTCTCCCAACTCCAACAATTCCTCTTGCGCAGAAGACCCCACCAAACCACCAAGGTTCCCTCTGTCTCACCCCACCTGGTAGCTCAGCCCATTTAGCTAAAAGTAGGCATCTGGAGGTGTTTGTCCTTCGCCAGCTCAGTCTCCAGCTCTGTGGCCCTCGTTTTGACTAGAAAACATTGTTTCTGTGAAACCCAGGCAAAGCCAGAGCCCTGGCAGGAGAGCTGCACACGAGGTCCAAGGGTGGCATCTCCCAGGTCCTGCTGCTGTGGGCACTGTCAGATATGACATGGGCAGAAAGCGAGGAAGAGGCTTCCTTAGTGCCTGCTCTAGGAGCAGCTTCCAAGCCTAATATCATAAATCCCTCGATCAGCTTGAAAACATCTGTGCCCAGAAGACCCCCAGACCAGAGAGAGTTACAGGTGACCCTGGTACTTCCCCAGTGAACCCTTTGATGCTGCCTTTGTCCACAGTCATGAAACAGCTTGGAAGACAGATGGACAGACAGACAGACTGACTGACACTCAAGGTTTATCCTTTCATCTGGACAAGTGTCAGATAAGCAGTAATCAAGTGTCCAAATTTATGAGAATAAGAGGAAGAAAAAAATGCAATAGCAACAAAGGCCAGAAAGCCAGGCAAGGAGTAAGGGTTCACTGGTTCAGTGAAGTTAGTGAGTGACAAGGGATGGGCGCAGAGGACAGCAAACTGGCCACGCAAGGCAGCGTGGGGAAGCAAAGCTAGCTACACTGGTCGATCACTTGCAGAGGAAGCACTCCTGTCTGGTTCAGTCATGCTGGCCACATGAGCCCATTTTGTGGCTTCAGGTCAGCCCTGACAGTCAGTCAGATTGATCTCAGTCTGAGAAAAAGGCTAGGCTGTCAGGAGGGGTTAAGAGCAGGACCAGAGAAAGGTCTGTGTTCTCCAGCTCTGGTGACAGACGCGAGCTCTTCTGCAGACAGACAGCGCTGCTGGGCAAGATAATGATCATTCCCCTCAAAATGTCAACAGCCGCTGAAGTAACACACCATCGCTGTCTACTGCTGTCATCTTAGGAAAACAGCTGCAGCTGCAGCTTGGATCTGGGGCAGCACAAGTCATCTGTCAATGACTCATCCCCAGCACAGTGGGGTTCGAAGGTGGCAGGGTCCTGAGGAGCTGGGCCCGGGGTCCTTGGCCCCCTCCGTGTTCTGGTGGTGAGGTCAGAAGCTTCTTCTCACTGTAATGCTCTGCCTTCCAAGGTCTAAAGTAGCAGGCTCGCTGACCACAGACTGAACCCTCGGTGACCATGAGTCCAAACAAAGCCTTGCTCCGGTAAGTCATCATCTTGGTCGTGCATGACAGTAAGAGACAGCTGACTACTGCAGATGCGCCCCAGACTGGGAGCGGCTCTTCTGCTGTGCTGACAGCACTGAGCACACAGCAGGCTTCCAGAAACACTGTTGATGCCACAGCATGTAAATCAGCCCCAGAGCCTGCATATTTAGGAAAGGGAGTTGCAGGACCTCAATGGTGTAGAAGTCCAGGCCTGGATTATGTCATGGCTATACTCAGCTCATGTCACCTCCTGGGTAGTCTGGGAAAGTGTGACATGACCCTAACCCTAACCTGTGAGCCTTTCAGGGGCAGGCTCCTCTCCAGGGTGCCACCCGGGACCCATTAGAGAAACACTCACTTGGCCCAGAGGTGGTGCTGAGAACGTGGGGCTCTGTGGAAAGACACTTGGAGTCCAGGCACCAGCAGCATGCAGGGACAGATGGCTGGTGAGGCAGGAGGCCATTCTCAACCAGGCCAGCGGGGGACGGGGAGGAGGAGCCCAAATTAGTCTAAAACCTGGTGCGGACGGTGTAAAGTTAGAAACTCCCTGGACCATCTGGCTCTTCCCATGAGCACCTGTCTGCCCAGGCCTAGAATGGAAAGTGCGCAGCGCTACCGCCCGCCCCTCAGACCCGCACCTGCACCATCTGTAGCACCAGCAGCTACGATGTTGGCTTGCGCACTGACCACAGCTTCCCAGACAGGCCTGGGCAGGGCCCGCGAGGGGCTCTGGGATCTGCTGGTGCCAGTGTCCTTCTCCGGTCTCCCCCTCCCCAAAATGCCTTTTCCCTTACCCTGTCTGAGGCTGGAGCACATATGTGCACTCAAGCACACACCACACATGTGTACATACCACAGGCATACATGTGAACATAACATGCACACCTGCATACACACATGCACACCCACACTTTGTAGATACGCCATGTGCACAGAACATATGTGCAGCACACCTCATGCACACACATGTGTGTGCATACCACATCTGTGCACATGCCCACATGTATACACATGTATGCACAGCAAGCACATACCATAACATATACACAGCACAAGCATGCATGTGAACATAACATGCACACCTGCATACACACATGCACACCCACACTTTGTAGATACACCATGTGCACACAACATATGTGCAGCACACCTCATGCACACACATGTGTAAACACCACATCTGTGCACATGCCCACATGTGTACACATGTATGCACAGCATGCACACACCACTCACATAATGCCACCCATGTGCATAGAACACATACAAATGTGCATGCCACAGGCATGCAGACACACACCGCACACGCCGCTCCTCAGAAACGCCAGTGTACCGCCACTATGGTGGCCCACCCACGCTGGCGCTTGCTTCTCCATCTCTCCACTCCCATCCTCCCCGCAGTGATACGTGTGGCCCCTATAGCTCACCTCTGGTCCACCCATGGGAAGCCACCGTCTCTCAGCCTGTCCCGCACGGAGAGGCCAGCCTCAACCCTCACCTCTGGGGATGGAGACAACCTCCCTGACCCATCTCTCGCAAGCTCACATTGCTTGGAAAAGAGTGAGGATGAGCATGGAGCAGCAGGCCATGATCCAGACCGCAGGAAAGGAGGCGAGGAGGGCCTCTCGGACCATGGCCCTGCGCTCACCACTACAGTAGGCGGAAGGCAGGTGAGGTCAGGGTGGAGGTGCTTGGCAATACGGGCAGCAGCGCAGCACCAGCGCTGGCCACAGCTCCACCAGGAGCCCTCCAGTGACATGGCGACTGAGCCCCTGAGGTCATCCGTGCCTCCCCCTGGCTGCCCTTCACGAGGTCGGCCTCTCTGCCAGGAGGAGCTCCTCTCAGCAGCAAGTCCCTCCTCCATCATGCTAGCCCCTTGGCCCTCTGTCACCTTGGTGCTCTCCAGGCCTAGCCCAGTGACAGAGGCAAGCTCTCTCAGGGACCTGAAATCCCAGGCCCAGATGTGAAGTCCCAAGACCTAAGTCAGGGACACCAACGATGCCCAGGACCCACTGAGAAAGATGTGACAGGGCGCCGCTCAGCACCGCAAGCCACTCGAGGGCCACCAAGACCAAAGCATCATGCCAGTCCCTTGTGTGTACCACAGAGTGAGCCTGCACCGTATGCACTGTGACCAGAGTACAGGCTACAGGGTCCACACCACAGCAGGGAGACTGCGGAGACCCTGTGGGGCAGGAAGGGGAAGGAGTGCCCCCGGCCGGGGGGAGGCCAGCCCGCTTCCGACCTGAGGGCTTGCTTTGGAAAAACTGGAAAAAGATTACTATTAAATTTTATGCATTTCACTTAATTGTGTTATGTTTCACAACTTTTATTTTTTTTTAAAAAAAAAAAGGTTTTTTTAAAGAGAGGGAGAGCTAGGTGTGTTGGTGTGCACCCACCGTCCCAGCTACTCAGGAGGCTGATACAGGAGTATCCTTTGAGCCCAGGAGCTCAAGTCCAGCTTGGGCAATAGAGTGAGACCTGTGGGAAAGAAAAGGATATGGGGGGAGGGAGGGGAGGGGAAGGGAGGGGAAAGAGGAGGGAGGGGAGGGGAGCATAGGGGAGAGGAGAGAAGGGATGTAGGGGAGGGGAAGGAAGGGAAAAGAGAAGA
>NW_004524593.1:23944453-23970986 GCF_000260255.1 Octodon degus | reverse complement strand
GAGGAGATAGAGGAGGGGAGGGGAGGGAAAGGGAGGGAAAGGAGGGAAAAACACAGACAGACCCAGACATGTTCCAGTAAGAAGTACATGAAAACTCTAACAAAATGTAGGAAATAGAAGATCAATCACGAATAAATTAAAGCACTTTCTTCTATCTGCTGGCAAAAGAAGTAGGCCAGAGGAAGTGCTATGTCTAAAAACCCACTCTGACCCTAACCCGCGCCCCAGACCCTGAAGGTGGGTCTAGGACCCCCAGCAGGCGGGGTCCCCTCCTGGGGCCAGGCAGGGTACTAGAACTGCACTGGGACACTGGTCACCAATTCCAAAAGGTGACACCAGTCGATGGCACCAGGTGCCCCCAGGCCCCGGCCAGTGCGCAGCTCTCTGATAATTAAGGGGCGAGTGCAGGCGCTTTTCCATTCAAAGACGTCTATGTCTTAATTAAAATGGCATGCAAATGTGAGCATTAATTAATGATCTCACAGGACCAAAGCAATATAATTAACTGATTTTAACAGCTCAAAATGTTCTGTGCCACCCTAGGGGAGTGACAGAATCCCCTAGGACTCTGAAGGAAAACCTGGCATCGAGGAAGTTCCTGAGATTCTCATCCACTGTGTGGTGAAAGCTTCCCAGAACAGCCACCAGCACAGAGCCCAGAGCAGTGGCCCAGAAAGACAGGAAGCCGGGCAGGGACCCAGCAAACGGGAAAGCCACATGGGGTAGGTGCTTCCAGGAATGGGAAGCCCCACATGACCTGAGGCAGCATTCCTGCACCAGGCCTAGGTGATGGTGACAGTGATAGTGAGGAGCCAATGGAAGGCCAGATGTGGGGGTCGTTGTCACACCTGCCCCTGGGTCATCTAAGGGCAAAGGGACAGGTTGGGGCAGGGCAAGTGTTGCCTCAAAACCAAAGAAGACACTGCAAATTCATAATACATAAGCATTTAATTAGATATCCCCAAGTAGCACTGGGTGAGCCCCATTCATTACATTAATACGGACGTACCTGCCAGGTGTGGTGGCACATGCCTGTAGCCCCAGAATTTGGGAGGCAGAGGCAGAAGGATCACCACGAGTCTGAGGTCAGCCTGAGCTACATGGTGATATCCTGTCTCCAAAAAAAGTGCTCATAGTCCTGGCCGTATTCGAAGCGATTTGCAGGTTGGGCTTCCTCACTTCCCAAGAACCACAAGTGCGAGTGAGGATTCCCCACAAATTATGAATTAAATAAGCTGCTTATAGCCACATCACTTGAAGGCTGAAAGCGTTTTTCTTTTGTGCTGGAAATCAAACTCAGGACCTTGAGCTTGCCAGGCAGGGGTAAAGATGAAAGTACTTTCAAAGGCCTTCTAAAATATTTCACCAATGAAGTTATTACCATGTAGCCCTCCGTCTTCTAAATATTTTGGGGCTTTCACCAAAGGAGGGTCCCACCCAGCTCCCTTCCAAGTTCTTGGAGTCCTGTACAAAGAATTAGACAAAACACAAGGAAAGGCAGCAGAAGTGTGCATAGCGCTGGTGGAGAAGAGGGGTGTCCACTCTACCGGGCCAGAGCAGGCTCAAAATGGCTTGCAGTGCCCAAGCAGAGAACAAAGGGCCTTTGTGGCCAGAATTCCGTGCTGGCATTTTCTGAGTGCCCACAGCAGGCCCACACCACCCGACCCTGTGAAGACCCCCTCACTTCCGCTAGACCTAAAGGAAGGGTCAGAACAGGGTCTTGATGGGCTGTGCCCGCATGCAAATGAAGAATGGAAACGGCGTCTTCTGATTGGTCCACAGGCTCAGCAACATCCTGCCTTCTTTCAGGTCCCAGGTTCTGAGCTTTTCTTTTTGGGTAACGTCTCTCGACCGGTTAGTTACCCCCAGCCTCCGAGGCCAGCCTCTCGCTAGACTGGGAGCACTGTTGGTTCAAGACACGGAACTGCAATGTCCCCTCTCCAGGCTGGAGGCCCGAGCTTCCTGAGCCTCAGTTTCATCCTCTGTAAAATGAGAAAACTAAGAGAACCCTATCAAAAGATGGGGAGCGGTAACTGCGCATCTATGATGCCAGGTGCACTGCAAACACCCCGCGATGCCCATCGTCACGGAACCCAGGCCTGCAAGGACTGCGTGCTCAATACTGCTGAGCCTGAGCACATCTTCCCAAGGTGAGTGCAGAGAGGCCCCCACCCCGTGCCCCTCCAGACCCGAGCATCTGCAAGGGCTGGGCAGAGGGTGTGCAAGGCCAGAGGTCAAGGTCAGGCCTGTGTACCAGGCACGGATCAGTGGGTGTTCCAGGTCAGAGGCTGGAAGGACTGGTGCACAATCCTGCCTTCAGAAGCTCTGAATCTGTGATGTTCACACACACATTTTCTGGTGGGTTGTTGATGGTTCTGGAGAAACAAAGAATTCTTGCAAGGCTTAACTGTCAACAAACTGTAGCCTGTGGACACTTCCTCCAGAGGACCAGGTGGTTGCATGCAAATTCATGCTCTGGAGCCCCCCACATGCAGCACAAACACCTACTGGGCTGCAGTGTGGGAGGGGAGGGAGAGAGGAACAGGGGAGGGATGGAACCCAGAGCCAGGAAATTGCAGTAGAGCCTCATCTGTGTGAAAAAGAGAGGACCCACCCGGCCTCCACAGGTACACAGGTAAGCCTGGGTTCCCCGCGCCAAGTGACCTTGGCACCAAGGGGAGAGCGAGCAGAGCAGGCAGCCAGGATGTCAGCAGGGGCTGAAACAGTGCTCTAGCACCGGCCTTGGGCCAGGCTGCTTGGCCACAGTCCCCAGCCCAGCTGTCCACTGAATCCCCCGCCCAAGGGACGCAACCCCAGCTGCCCCTTGAGCCAGGGGCTTCACATGGTTTCCACTGAGTTGGAGGGGACTGGGGCTGGGCCATTGAGAAGGAACCCACAGGTACCGCTCAGCCTCACTCAGATCCACACCAGAGAAGAGTGGGGCTTGCAGGCCTAGGACAGGGAGGGGCAAGCGCATGCCCAGGGCCAAGGCGGAGAGGATGCATGGAGGGTGGGCACCAACCCTGCCTGACGAAGGTGTGAGCCTGGGATACCTGGGGCTGAACCAGTGTAGCTGTGAGGAGGAGACTCCTCCCCTCATCCCCCAGCCGCTTGGGCTCCAGTCTCTGACATCTGTGGTAAGGGGACGCAACCTCACTCTGCGTGTGTGTGTGTGTGTGTGTGTGTGTGTGTGTGTGTGTGTGTAGGCCTGCCTCAGTCTCCTGAATGGTGGGACTCCAGGCCGCTGCCACTGCACCTGGCCCACCGTTCTTCAGCTCAGAGCCCTCTGGCTTTGACCTGCACAGCACAGGGCTGCCACAGAAGGGACTGATCCCTGGGGGAAGCTGCCTCCCACCCTCCAGGAAGCTGACTGACGCAGCAGGACCCCGTGGCCAGGGCAGCCTCCTCCAAGCAGGAGGCACCAAGCAACAGCACAGGATGGCTCTGCAGGCAGCGCGCTTCATGGCTGCTGAGACGTGGGGCTTCTGTGTGAACATGCAGGTCTCGATTCTCACAGCATCATTTCCATCCTCACCACCTCCTGACTTCCGCTGCGCCTCTGGCTGTCCCAATTCTGGGGTCCTGGTGGTTTCCAAATTCCCATCTCCTGGAAGTTATGGAGTTCAAGCTGAGGGTGGGCTCCTATAGCGGAGGACAGAAGACTGAACATTTTGTTCCTATGGGAAGCACTCTGGGTGCCCTGTGTGTGCAATGTGGGCTTAGCACTCAGTGGGACACGAAAGTGCACAGGGCTCCTCGGAGGACAGACATGGCAGGTAAAGTGGCTGCTTGGACCCAAGGAAAGTACTGGGTGCAGGCGTTCAGAGGAAGAAATCAGCATCAAGAGGTAACTGCGAAACCCCAAAACCAAAGAAGGAAAGCAAGAGCTCAACTGCTGGTGGGCAAGATTGGATTGGATAGAAAATACCTTCAAGCCACAGGTTAACGTCAGTCGGGTCCAGCTGTGAAAGATGGGAGCAGCTTCAGAGAGTGACCGGCCCAGGGCCCAAGAGGCCAGGTCTCTGCACGCACAGCTCAGGCTCGGGGTCCTGCTGCCCAGAGGTGGGCGCGCCCCACCACGCCCCCGTGGCTGCCGACCTGCTGTGCCAACCCTCTGCAAACCACCGCGCCAGCCCACGGGTGTGAGCGCCTTGGTGCTGAGGAAGAAGAGCAGCCAGGCTCCTCACCCACCTGGACGGCCAGGCAGTGTGAGTCCGTCCTGCGGGGCCGGGCTGGGCGCCATCACCGTGGCCACGGGGCTGGGCTGTGACCAGAGGACGAAAATCACTCCTGCATGCACAGGTGGGAAGCCAAGGCCCACTTTGTAAAGACTGAATAGTGATCTAAATTCTGTTAAGTGTGAAACCAAATCTTAACAGTTGGTAACTCAATGTAAAACACGATGAAATCATGTAGCTCTTGGAAGAAGGGCTACCCAATTTTAAAGTAATAATTATTTGATGAGCATATATTAGGAAAATTTTTCAGAATGTGCCCAAAAAGTAGAAGTCAGAGGGACAGGTAACTTTAGAATATAAATTTTTTCACATTTCATAGGAAGAATTAAGATAATGTTTTATTTATGAAGTTGATGGATTAAAAAATATAAGCTTCATGTATTATGTAATGATGAAAAGACAGCCATAGACTATTTGACCTTTACTTCCAGTTAAGATGGAATAGTAGGGACCATAGTTCCTCCCTAAACTAACTAACTAACTAACTAACTAATTAACTAACTAACTAATTATATATATATATATATATATATATATATATATATATATATCAGACAAAATGAAAAATGGTGGCTTTTAGACATTCATCCCACAGTGGTAGCAGGACCACCCTGTGACCTCCGACCAAGGACACAGGGTGGGTGACAAGGATCCGATGCCTCCTCCTGTTTCTTGTTGGGCATGTGGGGTGGAGAACAGGGTAAGGGACAGGGAAGGGGAGAAGAGCCAAGTGTCCCCATTCTTAGTGTGAACATTTTGGTCCCAAGGAAAAAGCCACCCCAAAGGAAAATGCTGCTTTGGTCCCACATCAACAATATCAAAAGACCTGAAAGCACAAAGCTGCTTTAAGTCACTTAGCCCTCTCCCAAAGCTCAGTGGTACTTAAAGAAACTGGAAAAGTACCAAGGGCCAAACAAGGTCAGTGCTGAGACTCTAAGCAGGACGGATCCCAGACTTGGCTCTGTCAACCAAGGGCAAGGGGTACTGCACTGCCCAGCAGATGCCCAGCCTCCAGGGGCCACTGCCACCAGTGACCTGGCCACCCATCCAGGATGGCATTGTCCATGTTCCTTGGCGGAGGTGTCATTCCACAGTGCCCACATACCTCCATCCATCCCGGGGCCATTTGAATTGCAGGGGAGGCAGAGTGGCCAGTACAGAGGCTGGAGGAAGTGGATAGCAAGGTGGCTCCATATGAGGGAGGCCCTTGCCAGGCATGGATGGGACACATTGGCTCTGGGGCTTGGATTCGCTCCAGTCTACAAGGATCCCTCGGGTTCCCAAGGATGGCTTCCACTGTAGCCCCCACACACACAGCTCTGCCTACAGCATCAGGACATCCCCCACACGTCCTGATAAGTGGTCACCCACACGTGACCCCAGAGGCCCCCATCAGGAGACATGGCGCCTGTGTCTCGCCTGAAAACAGCCTCCAGTGTGGGAGATGTGCAGAGGACTGCAGCTCTCCCCGGGATGGAGGTGGTTGGGAGCCTGTTGACTCCATTGCTAGGACAGAATCTAGGTCCCAAGGATTCCTCCACAGGTAGGACATCCCCAGGGATAGGGGTGCGCAGGCGAATATCCTAGTAGGAATTAAGTTTAGAAGGACTCTAGCAGCTGCTGCAGGAAGGGTGGCCCTTACGGTGCAAGGGCTGATGGCAACTGAAGTGGCACTTGTCCTGGGGGAGACACCTTAGCTGTCTTCTGACCTCCTGGTCACCGAGGGTCCATGTTCCAACCTGGTCTTTCCAGACTGTGTGGAGTCCGTGGCACACTTGCGTGAGTTATGTGGCACCCTTGCACTAAGTGTGGTCCACTTGGGTTATCTACTGAGAACCCTACCTTGCATACTTGCCATTTCTTCCACACGGCTTCCATAAGAGGGTGTGGCTGACCCACAGTCCAAGTCACAAGTTTCAGTTCCAGACACCAACACCAATGTCAGCTCCATTTCCAAGTCTCAGGGACAGAGCCTGATTTTCCCACTGGACACCTGTTCTCTTCATACAGTTGTGTCTGGGAAGAGGCAACATCTTGGAATTGCCGATGCCAGGGCCTTCAGTTGTTCCTCCAGCTCATCCCCTCTCAATTACCACGTGCCTCATACCCCTGCAGCTACATTAACTGCACCATCCACAGCTCAGTCAGATGTATGGGGCCACAGGGTCACCCTCACGGTTGGGACTGACACTATTGGACCAGACCCAGGTGGGCTCCTCCATATTTATAAGGTGCCTTACATGACCCTGATATTGATGGCTCCTCCCTACAAAACCAGCCACTCACCTCACCTCGATGGCCCGCACAGCTCTCAAACTCCTCTCCTACACTCCCACTAATCTCTCTGAGTGTTGGCTGTGCTCATCTGTACGTCAGCCAGACCTAACAGCCATTCCTACCAACACCACCTGCTCAAGCCTTGCCCATTTACCCAGAGAGCCCTAGCCCTAGACATTCCCCTCACATCCCTCACCCCCTCTTATAACCCTCCCTGCTCCACTGGACACTCCACGAGCCTTCCGTGTAACTCCCTCCTCCCCACCTCCCCCTCATAAAAGTTTCACCCAACTCTTCCTATGTGGCTCTTCCGTCTATGCCTGCTTTCTGCCAGATCTTCAATGCACTCCAGTTCCAATAGTTCCTAACCTTGCTGTCTATACAGAGGAGGAATTTGCCAGTGACTTTCTCGGTCAACTTCCCTACACCATCACATAAAACAAAACAAGCAATCCACATGGGATTTCTCATGCGTTCAGCCCTGATGGGAACCACCTTAAGAGGAGCTGCCGGGCTAGGAACATCCCTCGGGTTATAGACACAGTTGGCTAACTGACTGGCAGGAGAATTTAAACATATAGCCAACACCATGGATGTCGTACTCTAATACAGCAACTCACCTATACGGTACTACAAAACAGGTGAGCCCTCGATTTGATGACTGCAGGAAAAGGGGGAACTTGCCTCTTCTTAAAGGAAGAGTGTTGCTATTATGTTAGCCAGTCTGGTATTATACACCAAAAGATCCAAGAATTAAGATAGAGCACAACAATACCAAGACATGGGCTCCCCAGGATAGGGGCGACACAACCCATGGGGGACCATACTCACATGGCTTTCCCCCTCCTGGGGCCACTAGTGTGACTCGCTGTTATGCTCTTGTAGCCCCTTGCTTAATAACCCTACTCCGCAATTAAACTCACAACCCCGAATTTTAACCAAATGCTTCTCTCAGATTACTCCTACCAGGTGTGGGCCAGCATGGGCTGGTAGCACACAGGAGCTGGCGTGGCCTTGGGGGTTCCTGGTGGCCAGGCCAGCTCGGGAAGGAGAGAGGGGAGGTGGGCATGGCAGGGCGGGGCAGGGTGAGGACAGCACCCGTCCTGGGCTCCGCAGCTGGGTGGCGACACACAGGGAGACCTGAGGCCAGCACACCTACGCAAGGCAGGAAGGAGGCACCAGAAGGCTAGAGGGTACTGGTGACATTGGGGAGGGCTATGATAGGGTGCAGTGGTTTACTGTATGGAAAATGAAGAGAAATAAATCACGATTACAGCCACAAAATGCAGAGCTGCTAATGCAAGCCAGCGTCACACACACACACCCCGGGGTCTTCCATGAAAAGGAGGCTGGCCTGCTGCACAGGGCAGCACTCTGGGCCAGGCGCACTGCGGCTTTTCTGCCTGGGCCTAGCACCGCTCAGATACGGTCCCCTGTGCCAGCACCCCGCCTCTCAGATGGCTTCTCCTCAGCGACCGCTGGGAAATGGCCCTCTTTTGCATCTCCTTTTTCTTCCATTTGTAAACCAAAGAAAATGACCCTGGTCATGAGTGGTAAGGGCAAAGCAGGGGCAGTGACAACCTGGTGAGGGAAAAGACGGCCGCACGTTGGGAAGTGAGACCCGGTGACATGAAGAAGCAGCAGCCACGTTAGCCGGGCTTGGCGGGGCCCAAGCTTCCTCGGGCGGCTCCCTACGGGGCTCTTGCATATTTTCACCCTTTAATTAAATCTGCATTTCCACAGACTCCATCATTTAGCAAAACTGAAAACCTTGCATAATAAATTCCAGAGGTGACAGATTAAATTACTTACACAAATGGCCAAGATTGCAGCGTATTTTCCTGAAAACACACAAATGTGCCATCAGCATAGGAGCTGAAGCTCTCCGAGCGGACCGGCCTGCGCCGGCAGCATCCGTGACAGTTCCACAGCGCGGTACGTCTTCAGCACAGACTTCCCAACTGATCTCCAGAAATCTGTTTCTTAACCCATTAAAAGGATTCCAATGAAAATATATAATTATTTTGAATATAGGATGGAACATTCCAACATGCAAATTTAATGTACGTGACTTCCTTTCTCAGCATTTAATTGGGTTTGGGAAGCAGCCAGTTCTGTATTTGTTGCTCTCAGGCTGTCCTCAGGAATTCTGCTTACTCAAGGAGCGGGGAAAGATGGGTGGAAGGCGCAGCTTCCGTGTGAGTTTCTAAATATGCGTATTAATGCTCCTTAAATTATCCCCCGTGCTGGGGGTTTCTGTCAATTTAAAGCATCTTCTTCCTTGGTTTAGCACAAGAGCTCACTTTTGGAGCAGTACAACCACATGCAGCTGCATTTATTTACATTTTTTAAATGAATGAGACTCTCAACTGGTTGACATATTGGAGAATCGAAAATCTACCATTTAAAATAAAACAAGAGGGGCTGGGGAGATGGCTCAGTAGGATAAGCGCTTGACTGGCAAACGCAAGGATCTGAGTTCAATCCCCGGTTCCGCAAAAAAATAAATAAATAAATAAATAAATAAAATAAAATAAAACAAGAAACACAAAACTTATCCTCACAACTACATCCACAAGGGTGGCACTGGAATTAGCCCCTTTGTAGCAGAGCTTATTTCAAGCAAACGTCTGAGAAAAAATGGGGGGCTCGGAAGGCTCTCTTACTAGGTAGCACTGAAAGGAAAATCTGGGCTGCAGTTTATGTCCCACGTGAGGCTCAAACTTGGCCTCGACAGCATGGAAGTGACGGGAGCGAGAGCCCGGCTGCACTTCCGTCCCGGCCGCTGGGTCCCCTCCCTGGCACTCTGGGCTCCGAGAAAGCAAGACTGGAGTGCTGAGGCTCTGGCGCCCGCTGCAGGGCCATCATGCCTCTCCCACGACCTGCTGGGGCGAGGGACAGAAGGACTGTGACCAGGGACTCCTCATGCTTCCACCAGCGGAAGGTGCCCAACATGGCTTCACCCCCAGCAGCATGGGAAGAGTTGCTCAACCAAGAGCAAGAAAAGCATGAGGACCAGAAGGGAAGGATGAACCCCAGAGGCAGCTCAGAAGTGGAAGCAGGCAGAGCTGGGACCCTGCACTCAGACCAGGGCGAGACGCAGGGGCAGCAGTCGTCTGTTTAGAAGTGAGACAGTGTGGAGCCATCTACAGGCCGACTGAAGATCTCTGTGAGAGATGACCGCTATAAGTACCACTGCCGGCTTTGATGCCCCAAGCACAAGACAGGTCTGTGGATGGAGAGATGCCCTGTCTTGCCTTGTGGTGCTTGGAAGTCCCAGTGACAGATTCAGGAGCCGGCACCTAGAGAGAAGAGCACAGCCAGGGCTGCTGCCCATGGGTCTCAGCCCCATCTGAGTGTGGGCAGCCCTGCCTTCCCACCTCCCCTGAGGTGCAGCCAGCAAGCCCAAGCCAGCAAGACAGGCTGCTCCCTCACCCTCTCCTGCCCGGCTTGGCCTGCTATGCATGTGGAGACTTAGACTGCAAGGACCACGCTGCTGTCAGCCCCATCCACAGAGCACCACACCTGAGCTGCACCACGCTAGCCTTCTCGTGTCTTACAGCCCTGAATCTTTGTCCTCGATGTCCTCAAATCACTTCAGAATAAAAGCTCACAGGAACCCCACATAGAAATCAATACACCACACATAGTGACCACACAGGCAAATCTGATGGCACACTCTTCAGCCCTGCTGGCCATCTCCAGGATGACTGCACCCACGGCTCTGGAGACCACTTGGACTTAGGGCCAGGTGCGCCTCCCTTGGAACTCGGGTCCATTTTGGCTGGAGCAGTCTCGGTTTGCAGCTTCCACCAGCTGCAGCACATGGGGCCTAAGCCCGCCACAACAAGCAGGCCACAGAGGGAGAGTCCACCATGAGGGCAGACACCTGACTTTTAGTAGCAGGGCTCATTGAGTGTGAGGGCACATGCAAAGCTCTTCTTCCTCTCCACAGCTGCAGGAGCTGGGACACAAGCTCCCAGCCTCAGGCCCATGCCTTCTGGGTGCCTGGCGGTAGCCACAGGAGCACAGGCCTTGATCTGGGAGGGGCAGTGGTGTGTGCTGAGGCCGCAGCAGGGTCTGTGGGACAGCTCCTTGTTCCTCACCTTCCCACACCCTGCACTCTGGCCTCATGCAAAACCCAGAGGGAACAAGGTGACACGTGGCCCGCTGCTCAGCCTGGGTCTCCTCTTCAACGTGTTCTTGCAGCCACCTTTTCTTGCAGATACTCTGATGAGAATATGCTGGTGGACTAGAGAGCTGAAGAGGAGGTGCTGCTCTAGGATGGTGCATGATTGCATCACGTGACACAGCCCTGAAGGTCCACAGAGGAGCTGGAACAAGCTGGCATGAGGCAGGAGTCCCCTTCCCCTGCAGGTGGGTCCACTGGAGTCACCTGAGCTCTGCAAGGGACCCTGACCGACCGCCAAGGAGATCACCTCCCCTCTGCCCACCTGGGGAGCCCAGAAAGGCTCTCAGGAGGGGCAGAGTTCAGAGTTCTCCAGATTTAACTCCTCAGCCCCCCAGCAAGATATGGGCTTTTGTGACACACCCAGAAGTGGCATTATCAGGTGTGTGATCATTGTTTATAGGTGTCAGGTAACTGAGAAAAGCCAAATTTTGTTTATAGTCTGATCATAAAATACAACTGCACAGTAAAGCAATGCACAATCACTGTAGGAATTTTGAGACACAAACGAGGAAACGTCAAGCCTCCCATCACTCTTGCCCTGCACTGGAACCCGCACTAGGGCGTGGCTTCCTTTCTAGCTGAGTCCATGAGGACATACAGAGACACATGTATCTTTTCTGTGGAAGCCATCTCACCATCTCCCTCACATACTGTATCCTATTTCTGTTGCCTAACCTTGCATCAATGCCAGGTTTTCATAACTTTAAAGTCTTTTTAGAAAAATTTTGCATGAAATTCCCCATGACACTCCACCAGGGCTTTTAGTAAAACCATGTTGTGCTACACACAGAGTGCAGTGGCTGGTGACAGGCTTCATCAGACGGGGCCCATTTCAGGGCTTGCTGCCTGTTGAAACCATCACACAAAGTCCACATTTTCATTCAACAGCTAAACTCACCACTGCTTTGGTGAAGTGAAGAAAGAAAATCTGCTGCAGCAAAATCAGTCCCTCCTCTCATCTGAAATTAAAAATGATCTCAGCAGCTCACATTATTCCTTGGACAGATAAGTGAGTCTGGTGGTTTGCAGGGTCAGGTGGGCAGTACTGGCCTGGGCTGCCCCTCCCACCTGACAATGCCAGCGCTGTGAGTGCTCCCAGCAGCCCACACCCCAGGGTGCAGCCCTCAGCCCCCCAGGTGAGCACAGCCTGAGCCTCTGCTAGTTTTCCTGTCCTTTGTATGTGTAACAAAGTGCCAACTGCAGGTGGCCTCAAACAGCAGCAGAGGCTGGGGGCGAGGAGTCTGTGCTCAGGTCACCAGCAGGGGCCTGGTGGGACCTCAGCCTCAGTGACTGCACCATGCCTCCTCCATGCTGGGAAGGCAAAAACATGCTTCCTCCCTCCCTCCCATCCCCAGAAGGGCACCAAACCAGTCCCAAGGGCAGAGCTGCCGCTCAGAGCCGCGCCCCCGGCCCCGTGCCATCACACTGGTGGCTGAGTCTCAGTGTGGGGATAGTGAGTTTGAGCGTACCACGCATCTCCTGCAAGTCTGTGCCAGGACAGATGCTGCCGAGGAAAAGACGGACATTTACAGCAGGAAACCTGTGACCCAGGCAGGTCCCGCGTGAGGCCCATGGTGGGGATCAGGCCTGCAGGTCCCCAGGCACCTAGAGCAGGGGTGGGACAGCCGCTCCAAGTTAGCCAGAGCACCCTGGCCCCAGCGGCGCAACCAAGAGCCCGCCCAGGCCTCCTCCAGCTCCGGCCACATGCCCCTGCACCTCCGGATCCTGCGCCCTGCCTCTGTCCCCTGGCCCTCTCTAATCACCCTTGCTCAGCTTGGCTCTCGGTGCCCTGCTCTGGTGCCCACCTGGACCTCCCTGTTGCACCTGCTGTGCTGGCCACAGATGCCTGAGCACCACTGGCTGCACGGCATCCCCTGATGGTCCACACTGCTGCCCCACACCTTGCGAAGGCCAGAAGACCAGCCCTGCCACACGTGCTGGCTGGCTGCCTCGCCTGGGATGGGAGGGGAGGGCAGGGTCCTGGGGACCCTGTGGGAGGCACAATAACTCCAGGCCTCCAACCCTATTACAAGTGGGTTTCCGGGTTCCTCTTCCCCTACCTCTGCTGAGCTAAGCTCCTAATACTTCTCACCCCGCCTATTTCCCATAAGTCTCCTGCCATGCCCAGGAGGCGGGACTTCCTGTCTAGCCCGGTTGCCTAGTTACTCGCGCCTTTTACCCGCCTACGTCATTTCCCTGCGCCTCCACTATACATACCCAGCACCTCCCCTGAATAAACGGGACTTGATCAGAATCCTGTCTTGTCTCCACTTCTCGCATCTCCTGTCCTTTGTCCCCTCCTCTATTCCCCGCTCCTCCCCCAGGTCACCTTCCTTGACTGACCCGCTGGCTCGGGACAAGTGGCGCCCAGCGAGTGGGACACCTGGTACGCAGGCTTCAGCGACCGAACCGCCGGAGAGAGCTGGCAAGAGAGAAAGTAGGAGAGGCCCGCGCCGGCCGCAGGTACCTGCTGCGACGTCTGAACCTCGGTAAGCGGGCGGCACCCCTTCCCCTTCCCTTCGGCAATGGGACAGGCATTAAGTAAACATGAGACATTTGTAGAAAGCTTGAGTAAAGCATTAAAGGCGGGAGGAGTAAAGGTTAAAGTAAGGCTTTGTGTCAACATTTTGAATATATTAAACAAGTTTGCCCATGGTTCCCTATTGAAGGACCTATTGATCAGAGATGATAAAAAAGGGTTGGTGATGCCCTTAAGGATTATTATGAGACTTTTGGACCTGAAAAGGTCCCAGTTATGACCTTTTCCTAATTGATAAAATCTTATCCCGGAGACACTGTGACCTGGTTGTTGCTAATGTGATTTTAAAAAGGGTGAAAATATACTACAGGGACAAAAAGGGAAAACCCAAAAATGAAACCATAACCGGACCAAAGGCCCCCTGTGTTCAAAGGCCACCCGTGAGGGGCGCTATCCCCAAAAGCTTCCTCCTGTTAGGCCCACCCATAGATCTAGATAAGGCAGAGGCATTTCCGGTATCAGAAACAACGGGCGCTCAAGGACAGATTTGGCGCCATTACACTAGTTTCAATTTTAAAGTACTAAAGGAACTAAAAGCGGTGGTTGCCCAATTCAGAGCCACGACTCCATACACCACAGCCATTTTAGAAACTGTGCCTATGCTTCCACAAAGCTGTCAGCCTCAGGTTGCTGTAGTTTGATCCCCACAACACTCCAGCCAGCCAAACCACCCCTGAGGGCATTCCGAGCCAAAAAAAAAACTTAGAAACTGTGGCTGACAATTGGCTTACTCCTGAGGACTGGCAGGCATTAGCCAGAGCTACCCTCTCAGGGGTGGGGGAGGACAATCTCCTATGGAATTCTTCCTGTATACAAGGAAGCTTCCACAATGATAGCTTCACTGTTGATGTTGGATTTGTTACCTTCACCAGCTGCAATCAAATATTTAACTACGGTAGCCCTATTTGCCCAAAAAAGGGGCATGTGTTTGTATGTGGGGGAAGGTTATCCTTCACATATTTACCTACCAACTGGACAGGACTATGTGTCATGGCAATTGTATTGCCCAATATAGATGCCATCTCTGGTAATGATCCCGTACCCCTTACCAGTTTAGATTATGCTATGGGCTGCACAAAGAGGGCAGTCCAGTTCATCCCTTTATTAGTGGGGCTAGGAGTCATGGCGGCCATGGGGACAGGCACAGCAGAGTTGGGAGTAGCAGTACATTCTTATACCGAATTATCTCATTAGCTGATTGATGATGTTCAAACACTGTCTGGTACTATCCAAGATATCCAAGACCAGATAGATTCATTAGCAGAAGTAGCCTTGCAAAATAGGAGGGGCTTAGACCTTCTAATAGCAGAGCAGGGAGGGATCTGCTTGGCTTTACAGGCATGCTGCTGCTTCTACACAAACAAGTCCAGTATTGTTCAAGATAAAATAAAGAGAGTTCAAGAATATCTTATTAAGAGGAGAAGAGAGCTATTTGAAAACCCTTTCTGGAGTGCTTGGAATGGAGTACTACCCTACCTTCTCCCCCTATTGGGACCCTTGATTGGACTATTAATACTTTTATCAATAGGACCCTGTCTTTTCAATAGGCTGATGACTTTCGTTAAACAACAATTGGATGCCATTAAAATGCAACCCATACAGGTCCATTATCACAGGCTTAAGATGGCTGAAAGGGAAAACTGCGCTGGAATACAACTAGCTTATGATGATGAAGGTCTGGAGACCTCTTAGTTCTCCCACCCTTGGTGAGATGGTCAGGCTAGCCAGAGACGGGTGGGTAACGAGGGGCATACACGAGACACCATTCACTGCCTAAGACAGGAACAGGACCTTTTGCCGTTCCCATCTCCTATGATGGGAAAGGTTTGAGTTGGGTCCATGTAGAGGACATCTTGACCTAAGACAGGCACTGCCCCCTCAAGGGAATCAGCCATCTAAAAAGCCATATTTTATATACATATATAAAAGTAAAGGGGGACGGACCTGTGGGAGGCACAATAACTCCAGGCCTCCAATCCTACTGCAAGTGGGTTTCCGAGTTCCTCTTCCCCTACCTCTGCTGAGCTGAGCTCCTAATTCTTACCCTGCCTATTTCCCATAAGTCTCCTACTATGCCCCGGAGGTGGGACTTCCTGTCGTAGCCCGGTTGCCTAGTTACTTGCGCCTTTTACCCGCCAACGTCATTTTCCTGCGCCTCCACTATATATACCCAGCACCTCCCCTGAATAAACGAGATTTGATCAGAATCCTGTCTTGTCTCCATTTCTCACATCCCCTGTCCTTTGTTCCCTCCACAATTCCCCGCTCCTCTTCCAGGTGACCTTCATTGACTGACCTGCTGGTTTGGGACAGGACCCAGCAGCAGAACTGCAATGTGCCTGCAGCGAGCACTCCCAGGCCTTGCTGACAACAAGACCCCTCCTGGGTCAGTTCCTGCGAGTCAGGCTCCTGAGTAGGCTCACCATCCTCTCCTGGAGTTAAGCAAAGCTGCTGCCGCAAACACACAGAACATGGGGAGCAAAGCATCTGCACCTTGCCCACGCGTCCTGATGGTCTCCTCAGACACAAGTCGCAGAAACCCAGTGCCCATGGTCAAGAAGGAGGAGAGGCTTTTGTTTCACACTACAACACCAGGGCCTCATGAGAACAGCCAGCTCAGTCTCTGCCTCATTTCTGGTTTGCATTCTTGGTGGCTACACTCAAGAAATGAGTTGCATGCCCATGCCTCTTCTTTGAGCTGAAACACCAAGGCTACCACGTACCAGTCCCTTTCCCACTGTTGCAAGCAACTACCTTAGAATGCCTGGAAGGAGAAGCTTGGCTCATGTTTCCTGTGAGTTTAGTCCATGGTTGGCTGCTCCAGGGCAGGAACATCTCTGCAGAAAGGCCTAGTTTGTACAGGGAAGCTGCTCTCAGTGTAGTGGCCAGAAGGCAAAGAGAGGGGGTATGAGTGCAAGAAGAGGCCAGTGGGTTCATCTGAGGATGACAGCACCCTGTGGCCCAGCCCTCTTCCAAGATCCCCACCTCTAGACAAAGGAGACTTCTAGGGATACATCAGATACAAACTATCCAATAGAGGAAAGACCAACCACCTAATCTGAGCACTGGGAAGAGGCTGTTTCTCTCAAAGTCCAGGCACTTTTTCCTAAGAGGGAGATACTCGCCCCCAAAAGCAAAAATACACAAAGCCAATGCCAACCACGGAGACAAGGCCTTGGGGCACAGAGAAGGGCCTTGCAGGGAGGGTACTGCTGAGCTTGGTGTGGCTCTGAAAGTCTGTGGCCTGTGGGCTTCTGAGCATCCTGTATCAGCGTCTCCTGTGGAGGGGTAGCGAGGCCTTAGACCTGCTATTCTCCCCCAACAGGGAGAAGTAGGGGGAGCCCTACCATCTCAGGTCAACACAGAACCAAATGCAGAGCTAAAGTGGAACACTGGCCAGGAAGCAGGGATTAGGGAAGACCCAGAGACTGAGAAGAAGCACCCCAAGTCGAGTGCCCTGCAGTCAGAACAGTTGTTGGCTTCGCCACACAAAGGCCACCTCACCTCGGGGACCCAGGTGACTCCCGCTTCACTCCAGGAATAGCTCCTCCCTTTCTTGGTCATGGGCAGCACCATCTGGTTTCTACCCAGGGTGCCTGAAAACCCCAGAGGGGCCAGGTCCACTGTAGCACTGACGAGACAGACCGTCTGGCAGGGATGACGCCACAGTGGCAGCAGATGGGGATGTGCACTGTGAAGTTTACAGTCACCCAGCTGCTCCATGATGCTTGCATCAGGCCATGCTGGGCAGCTGCCTGAAGTCAGCAGCAGGAGCAGCTGGCCGGATCCCAACTAGCACTGGCTTGCACAGCTAGGACCCCCAGAGCACTGATGCACAGCACAACCCCTCAGTGAAGGAAGGAGTGTGGAACTTTCTCTAAGTTGATCGTCATGCAATTACACATGCAGGAAGTACAGCCTCCTCCGTGTTCACCGCGAGCAGTGACTCAGGCCCTCGTGTGGCCCATCCACAGCCACTGCGAGCCCTGGAGCCCAGAAGGCATGGGCTGCCAACTGCACAGAGGGTGACCAGGACCAGCGCAGCCCTCGTTCCATGTGCACGGTATGAGGGAGAGGAGCCGCAGAGAGGGTCTAGCCCCGAGTCTGCCTGCCATCCCAAAAGTGTGCCCAAAGCTCACGTTCTTCTCCTAAAAGCACAGTCGGTTGGAATATTTCTAAATGACAAGGTAAGGAAAGACAGACTACCAGTCACATGACAGGGAGGACAAACGATCTGAGCAGACCTCACAAAGTGGCCACAAAGTTTTAAATCACCCAGAAGACTTTGAGAAATCTTCTGTACCTCAAAGGAAACAATCAACAGAGTAACAAAGCAACCTACACTGGAACTACAGGAATGAAAAATCCAATCCAAATGTAAGTGGTGCTAGAAATATTAGCTGATGACAGTAGTGAAAGCACTGTGATTAATAAGGCATTTTAAAAACTCTCTGGGGTCTGTACCGCCTCCTCTGGAGTTGGTGCTTACGCCTACCTTACGACAAGCATTGCATGTTGGTGCAATAGAGGGCAAAATTAGGAACAATCAAGCTCATACCTGCTGGCCTGTCCTGCGCCAACTGGGGCAATTGAGCCCGTTGTGACATTGCTGCTGAGAGTGTGCCCTGGGCCCACGCAGGCCTACTCTGCCCAAGTCCTCTTTGCTTCTGACCCTCAGCAACAGAAGAAAAGCATTAAAAAGGGAGGCTGCAAAGCATTTGTGAGCAAAGGGACAGAGCTGCAGGCATCAAGCATACTGCAGCACTAGAGTAACCAAAATAGCATGGACTGGTGTTTAAAAAAAAACACAAAGACCTCTGGAACATAACAGCCCAGAAACAAACCCACACACTTACAGAAGTGACTTCCAGGAAAGGCGCCAAGCACACGCATAAGCAAGGACACTCCCTTCAGAAGTAGTGCTGCAAAACCAGACGTCACTTGCCAAGGGCCGCGAGTCCCCTGCCCCTCGGCGTGTGCAAGGCTCAAAGTAGACAAAAGCCTTAAATGGAAACCCCACACTGGGAAGCCACTGGAAGAAAATGTAGGGGAGATGCTCCGTAACAGTGGTGGCCCACTGGTGGCACCCAGGCCAGCGCAGGCACGTGGGGCCCGCTCTCAGCTTGGGAGCCAGGCCACTCCGGCACACAGCATCAGACAGCAGCTGTTTCTCGTGAGCTACAATCTCAGCACTCAGGTTTCACTGCGGTGTTGGCGCTTCATGATGCACACGTGGGGTCGGTGCTTGTCTCTGGAGGGCTCCCCCTCGCGGCTCTGTGCCATTAGTCAGCAAGAACTTATGGACAAGAATGTAGAAGTGCAGGCAGCAAAAGCAAAACAGACAAATCTAAGTAAAAAATTTCCCACCTCAAAGGACACCACCTACAGAGTAACAAAACAACCTACAGAACAGGAGAGAATATTTACAAACACTTCATCCAACAAGGGATTAGTGCTCAGAATATGTAAGGAATTTCAAAAAGCTCAACAGCAAAAATAATCCAATTAAGAAGTGGTCAAATGGTCTGCATAGATGGTTCTCAAAAGCAGACATACAAATGGCCAACAAGTATACCAAAGTCACTCAGTGTCACTGATCATCAGGGAAAAGCAAATCAGAATCACAGTGAGCTGTCGCAGCACCCAGTCAGGACGGCTATAACCCAAACGATGAGAACGTCAGCAGAGGAGTGGCGAGGCTGCAGAAAGAGCAGAGCCCAGACACTGCTGGTGAGTGTTAATCAGCATGGCCACTGTGGGCCGCAACAGGGCAGGGCCTCGGGAACCTTGAAGTCTTAACTGCCGTGTGAGCCAGAAGTCCCTTTGCTAGCATAGTCCAGAGCAGGTGAAATCGATTCACCACGGAGACCTGCATGTGCACATCTGACAGGGCCCTGCTCATCATAGACACAGTGCAGGCTCGACAGAGGTTCTACTGATGGATGAATGAATAAAGAAAAAGCGACCCCCAGAGAGGCTATTACTCAGCTGTACAGAGGACAAAATCCTGTCCTCTGTGGCAACTTAGACGGACCTGGCTTATGAGACACGAAAGACAGATACGGAATGATTTCACATATAGGTGGGGTCTGAAACCGCTGAGCTTGGGGAAGGAGCCAGGAGAAGAGGAAGCAGCAAAGGCGGGTGGAGCGGGACTGAACAGTGGCTGCGAAGGTCAGCCAGGTGGGAGGAAGAAGCCTGGTCTTTCACCACACAGAATAACACTTAGAGCATTTAGCAAGAGCGCATCACGCAACTCAGAGCCCTGGAGCGGACACCGACCGCTCTCACCCCAGGAAAGGACAGGCACTTGGGAGAGCAGTGTCACTGCCGCCCTCAGCACGCAGGCCGCTTCGTGCCAGAGCCTTCGCCTGTCCAAGAGAAACTGTGCACACCCCTGCAGCCTGCTGAAGGGAGGCTGAAGCAGGAAGACCACGAGCTCAGGCCCATCAGGACAACTTAGGGAGACCGTATCTCAAGATAAAAAGTGAAAAGGTGTGAGGACGCAGCTCCGTGGGCGTGGCCGCCTACGTGGGCGAGGCCCTAGGCACAATCCCCTCCCTCACTACCAGCGCCAGCTCCGAACCTAATACTGGCTCTGAACCCTGAAGAGTGGGGTGGCATGGGAGGCCCAGGCACCGCCTCCCTCACCGCTGCGTCAGGCGCTTCCCGAAGAGCCGCTGGCTTAGCCGTGGTGCTCATGGGGCCAGCTCTGCAACTCACCGCTGTGGTGCAACGGAATTGCGCCCACTCCCAGCCTCCGCACACGTAGGTGGGATGAAGGGCTGGAGAGTTTCAGTGTTAATCTTTATCCTGTATGTATGTGAAAAATACTAATTTTCTTTTTATATCAGGTCTTATTTTAAAAATCAACTTAATATAAGCTTACAGGAGTGGACATTAACATATTAATTAAATACAGTTGGCTGAAGTACGGACTTTTGGTGGCTTTGAGCCTCCGTATGCGTGCACTCTGGGCCTCCTCTTGCAGACCGCACACAGCGGCTCGGATCATTTTCAGCCTTCTCGCCACCCCTCCTTCCTCCAGCATCGCATTTGGGGGTCCCTATTATGGATCCGAGTGTAGACTCCAACACTGACACCTGGGTATGGGGGTTGAAACTAGCCCTGGGTCAGGAAGTAGGACCTGGTGATCTTCATGGGGGCCCAAGTCGGGAGCGCCGCAGCCGCTCTCAGCTCCTGCACAAAGAGCAACATGTTTTAAAGCCCGCACTTTGCAGCTGAAAATGGACTTGCCTGTGTGTTCTGGCTGGGTGGATCCTTTGCCAGTGGTCCCCAGCCCCCTCCTATGGCCGTGACAGCTTCTGCGGCCAGCAAGGGGTGGCCCGTGTCTAAAAACTCTGCTGCACGCCACCAGCACCTCGCCTTCCCTGCGGAACTGTGGGGTTTGGTGCCCCCTGCTGTCCCTTCCCTGCCAGCCCCAGAGCCCAGAGCACTACTGCAGAGCTTCCGGGGCTGGGGCGGTGGAGGGGGGCCCACAGTGGAGGGCGTGCGACCCCTACAGGAGGGAAATCAGCTGCTGTGGCCCCGTCTCCCCTCCCGCCTGCCTGCTGCTCCAGCGACTGCAGAGGGGATCCCAAACCCCCCTCTCCGCCCCGCTTCTGCTCCCTGCAGGGCACAGGGTCAGCTAGGCCTGCTCCAGCTTCCTCTAGAAGCAACTGATGGCCTGGGCAGGAGGCCTTGAGGGTGACAGGCGGGGGCCCATGGCTCGGGTAACTGTACTCAGAGTGCTTCCCTGCAGGCATCAGGGTTACCCCAAGGGGCTGGGCATCTTAGCACGGGTAACATCTGGCCACTCACCATCGTCTCCAAGGTCCACAGAGCTGTGGGCTGACAGTTGCCCTGATGCAGGAGGGGAAACTGAGGTGCAAAGGGGACTCAGGCTACAGGAGAGTGGGATCCCCTAGCAAGTGGCCCTGACTCCAGGTCCCCCTAATTCTTCCCACTCACATGGGGGAAAGGGACAGATGAGGATAGGTGGGACAGATGAGGATAGGTAGGACAGATGGCAGCCACCTGGGCGGGGGTGGGGGTGGTAGGAGCAGGGGTGGGGACACAATATTCTCTTTTTCTTTAAAAAAAAAAAAAAAAAAGGTTCAGACCCACCTATACCTTATATTCATGTGCTGCACCAGAGACGGACTGCATGAGTTGCAAGAGGGGCGCTGAGTGGAGTGAGTGGAAAGCTGGATCTCACCCTGCAGAGGCCTGTGAGCTGGGCCTGCTGGCGGCCCTGGGCTAGCAGACACTGTCATCCCATTGCAGGTGGGCCCAGAAGCGCAGTTATGACAGGCACGACGGCAGGACCCCTGAGCCTCCTGTCCCAGAAAAGCCCACCCTGCAAACACTGAGAACCCTTCCTGCACCTTCACGGGGCAATCTGGAGAGGTGCTGGCCTGGGTGACCACTGTCCCCAAAGAAGCTTACCAGGGAACAGGAGAACAAGGCAGAGTGTGTGTTGGAAGTAGAGAGGACAGGGTGGGCTTCGCCTTGGAGCTGTCCGTCTCTCGACTACCAGGCCGACTGCAGGCAGGCTCTCTCACACATAGCTCTCCCAGGAAGTGGGGCCTGCCTCTCTCCTTGGAGGTGTCCAAAGGCTCTGCCATTGGTGGCAAGTACAGGAGGAGCAGAGTGCGCTCCTGAGAACTCAGGGGCTGTTCGGGTCCCACCAAGCACTGCTCGAAGAGTAAATGCATCTGGACGCAGTGGCCAGGGCTGCTTCGGCGAGCAGGCCTGCCTCTGGAGGCGCAGGGTGAGCCAGCCACACCAAGCTAAGCCTCCACTCTTCGCAGCTCCTCGGAGTCCTAGCTGGAGGAGACGCGGGGCGCTCCCTCCCGCCGATGCCGTCAGCACCACACTGATGCCAGAGGCTTCAGGGCTCAGACAGAGTCACACTCAGAGGCCACCGCAGGTCCTAGCTGACCAGGTCAGAAAAATACCACTATGAATTTGGCAAGCACTTAAATAGAACTTACTATGGTCTAGGCGCACTACCTTAATAGCCCCAAAATGTGAACTCCTTCAGTGAGTGCTCAGGACAAACCCCACAAGCAAGGTGCTAATATCATCCTTGTTCAAGAATGGGTAGACTGAGGCACAGAGGAGGACTGATTTAACCAGGGTCAAGGCAGAGTCTAGATCCGAATCCAGTCTTTCTGGCTCCAGATTCTGCACCTCGCTGAAGCACCTGACCTTGCACGTACCTATGTTCTGGGTTATCTGATTTGCTCTGTCCCAGGGCCCCCGCTTAGCATTCCTTTGAGAGCCAGAACTGCGCTTCTCCTGTAGACATGGAGTTCGTTGAAAGCTGAAACCAGGGGCCAGGGAGCTATCTCAGCAGCATAAGCACCTGCTTGGAAGCACAGGGTCCCAAGTTCAATCCCTGGCGCCAAAAAAAGAAAAGAAAACTGAAATGAGCTTGTTTCTCCCCACTCCAACACTGGGTCTGGTCTGATAGCTTACTCCACATAAAATTCCAGTATAGAAAGGGTCTGACATAAAGCACCCAAGCCCATCGCCCCAGGGTCTGTGTAATGCAGGGTATGCTGGCTCCCCCCAACCCCAGCTACCCTACAAAGCCAGACTGGGCTTCCCGAGGAAGCAGCCTCCTTACTCAGCCTCTGAGCCTCACAAATGCCCCAAGAGCAGCATACAGACAGAACCCCCACCCACCCTGTAGCAGAGCTGACAGCACCCAGCAGGTCAGGTACAGGCCAAGAGGAGGCAGGGAGAACTGGGCTGTGCATGGGATGAGAACTCACATGCACATGTGCGCACGCACACACACACACACACACACACACACACAGGCTGAGGGTGTGGTGCCTGCCTGGCGACTCCTGCCACTTCGCAGCAAGTGCCTTGGCTTCCTTAACTCCAGCTGCCTTGTTACAAAGGCATTTCATTCCCATGAGATTCACTAGTCCCAAGGGACTCATTCCCCTGAGATTACTGTAGCTCAAAATCCTATAATTCCAGATTCCCTCAAATAAGGAAACTGCCTGGGCCTTTGGCACAAAGTTGTTCTGGCTGGGAGAGGAGAGGTGCTTCCAAAGTGCAAGTAAGACCGAGGCTTCAAGCACCGCTTCCTGAGAAGTGGCAAAACCTGGAGTGTCCTGGACCATGAGGACAGCAAAAGCTTCGCCCGTTCAAAGCACCCTGCACCTCTGGTACTTATGATCTGAAACAGCAGGACTGCTAAGGTGTTGGAACCTACCGCAAACGAGACTGTGCTCAGGGCTGCCCTGCAAACCTTGGGACTCGAAGCACAGAGGACCTGAAAACCCAAACAAGGATGGCGTCAAACCCGCCTGGGTCTGAGTCCAGACTTCATGGCCCTGAGCTCCCCTCCTCGTGTTCTCACGGGTGAAGTGGAAACACTAGTGCCCGCCCAGGCGGGGGGTCAGGGAGGTGACAGGACCATCACGCCAGTGCCGGCACCCTGGGGGCAGTGGGATGAGCTCTCTCCAGGTAAGAGCAGGAGTGGGGTGGGGAAGTGAGAAGAATACAATGTGGGCTGCACACCCACAGACCCCATGAGGAAGGCAACCTCCATGCCCTGCAAACACAAACTAACACAAACTCTAGGAAGAAGAGAGAAGTGACGTCATGCTGTGAGGTCGCAGACTATGGAAGGGAAGAGGTCCCACTCTAGCCCTGTTGGGGTGTGGTCCAACGAGGAGCTCAGGCTGCTTCTCAGGACCTCCCCCAGGGACAACGAGGCAGTGGTCAACTTAACGGCATGGCCCCAGGGCACCTCAGAGACCAGTCTCCTTCACCTGCCCAGTGAGGGCACTGCTGTCCCATTTCTCACAATAAACTGAGATTCATCAGGCCCAGCACTGACCTGTGGTCACGAATCCCACATCAGTCTCCAGACGCCAGCAGTGAGTCTGGGAACCCTGGACATGGGGACCTGGGACAGCTCAGGTGGAGGAAGACAGGACAGGCTGGGTCAGTGGCTAGGACTTGATGGGAGAGCTAAGTCTGGCTTACAGGAAGCACAAGTTTGGCCAGGCAGCAGGAGGGAGAGGAAATGGCGAACCACTGGGCGGTCTCGCTGGGCTGCCAGGCAGAGGGAAAGAAAGCTTCCAAGAGGCCGCTGGTCCTACTACGCCATGGCTCACAAAGCTCTGGCAACCTGCCCAGCACCCTCTGCCCCTCCCCGGCTGGGGGACTCAGATGCCTGCACTGCTTCAGGAGGCCCCGGTGCAGTCGCTGCCGTGGCTGTGGCACAAAGCACGAGGCCTGTGGCCGTATGGGGGCGTCTGGCAGCCCTGAAGCTGAAGCGCCTCCCTCTTGTCTCCTGGCCCAGCTGAGTTTTGCAGAGACAGTCTTGGCCACCACCCTGCCCTCACCAGCACCAGCCTGCTCTGAGGCCCCAGGGTCACGTAGGGACAGACACCGAGGAGGGTGTGTAGGCTCAAGACCCACACCCTGCTGTGTGTGTGCAGGGAGGAGGGTGATGGCCACGGAGAACGGAGAGAAACAAATGTAACTTTAAGTAAAAAATTAAATTTGAGGCAAAAGTTAGTGTCTCCCATTCTGCGTGCTGCAGGGCTAGGAATGCAAAGTGAGATACAAATCAAATACAAATACACATGCTTCTGCCCCCAGGGCCTGTGCCTCTAGGTTCTCAGAGCCCAGCCTGCATGGCACAGCAGGCAGCCTCCTCTTCTGCCCACCGTCACCCCTCTCTGGCTTGGCATAGCTTCAGGACCACGCCTCCCTCCACGTTAGAGGACCAATAAGCAGCTACTCCTGGCCACACCCAGTGGTGAGGGCGCCCAAAGGAAAGAACTGACACAGAGCCCTGCAGGAGCCTGGGCGATAAGCACACGAAGGCCCCAGCTGGCGGGCTGGCAAGGGCAGCAGGCGGTCTGTGCAGACCGGCAGGAAGGGTGGCCAAAGGCTCAGGGTGGGGCCGAGCTGGACACCAGCTCTTGCGGGCCTCAGGCCTGGGCTCTGCTCCTCCACGTGCAGGTGCACAGAGGGCCCTGGGTCCCAGAAAGGCACTCAGGTCCCCAGGGCCAGGCCGTTGTCTTGGGTAGTTCAAACGAAGAGAAATTTCCATTTTAGTACGAAGCCAATTTTAAGGCCAGGGAGAGGAAAACATCCCAAAACAGCAAGCTATAACAGTGTCTCCATTCTTTTTTTTCATTAACTTTATTGAAAATCAGTAATTATATAGCATATTAAAAATTGTAGACAAATATTGAAATGTGAAAGATACAAGATGTAGGCAGAGTGAATTTTAGAGAAATATTTCTGAAATGAATACATAGCATGAGATTAATAATAGATTGCACATTGTAAATAATTTACAAAACTAAATGAATATAACAATAAAAATTGTTCAAAATAAAAATGAAGAAGGAAGAATTTACAGATCAGTCATAATATTTCACTCTGGGCCAAAATCAAGAAGCTTTGAGAATTAGAATTCTCAAAGTAGATAGGGGTAGGCAATAAATATTTAAAGATTTAAAATTTCTGAATTTAGTTGAACTTATAATGGCACATTGCCAAGAAAAATGAATCTTTTGCACAAGAAATTTGAATAAAATCATACCAAAATACACAAAAATGAAATTGTCCAAAACTTATTGTAAAGAAAAAATCATTAAAGCATATACATAAAAAATAATAGCTATGGAAGAACAAAATTAAATAGCATCTTATTCCATATTAGAAAGAAAAAAAAAGTGTGTAAGAAACTAGACTAATTAATTTAAAGGACTGGAAAAAAAAAGATCTGTCATCTTTGAACTTTATACTTAGCAAACATATCTTTGAAAACTAAAAGTAAAATATTGTCCAGTTATACAAATTCAAAATATTCTAATACCTCCAGACATAGCATATAGGAAATAAAGAGCATAATTCAGAAGGCAAGAGAAGTTGCTATATGGTCCTGGATAAAGAATAAAGAGTTTTCAAAATGATAGTTATGCAGGACTCTGTAAAATATATAAGATGAACCCATTTAAAAGATTATTAAAGATTTCTACAAAACTATCAATCTTAGGTCAGGTTATACACATATTTTTTCATATACATATATGTGTGTGCATGTGTGTGTGTGTGTGTGTGTAAAAGATAAGGAAGAATTAATATAAAGTCAATGGAAAAGGGAAATATACTTTTAAAGGTTTCTAATACTAGGAGAAAATATTATATCATGTCTTTTATGTAGATTGTAAGTCAAAGATACAGTATAAATCTAAGAACAAAAATTAAGATTAAGCAATATTCAGAAAATTAAAT
>NW_004524593.1:23926374-23936265 GCF_000260255.1 Octodon degus | reverse complement strand
TGAAAAGAAAAAAAAATGACCACAACTCCATGAATGAGAATGGAAAGTGCCTCCATTTTGAGCGAGAGCACAGAGCTAAACTGGGGTGCTCTGGGTGCCCAGCTCCTTGCAACGCCAGTAAACACAGGAGAGTCCCACTGCTCGGCTTCCACCCACAGAGGGTACATGTGACCCTAAGTGTGGAGCACCTGGGCTTTTCCTGCCTGCTACCTTTCCTGTTGTCCCTGTCACTAGATGCTATAGCACCATGTGGGCCAAGAGGACTTGTCCATCCCATCCCACTCAGGCTGCAGAGCTCAGGTGACCTGGCCTCTCTGCTCTGGCTGTGCCACAGCCACCTGTAGGCCAGTGCAGTTGTCACTCCTGTAAGCCAATGGCCTGCGCCATTTCTTGGTTTCCTGAGAAAAAGAGCCTGGCTTCAGCCACCCTCCCAGGCCACAGGAGAGCAAGAGATGCAGACAGCCCTGCAGCCTCCCCTGTGCCTGGTCACACACCCTTGCGGACATCCACAAGCTGCCAGGTGGTATGGCTGTGGCGATGAGGGCTCCATGAGGCCATGACATGATGTCCACAGTGGGCTGCGGCTCTGGCGTCAAGCATGGGTTTAGCCTGTACTTCCCTGGGTTCTGTCCCCAGCAATGCAAAAATAAAGACCACTTACATTTTCCTACAGCCATATGTACCAAGCATTACCTGATGTCCTCACAGTGCCCAGGAAGTGCTCCTTTGCCTGGCTCTGCAGACGGGGTGGCAACCACCTCCCGGGGCAGCATGCAGTTCCCTCTCCAGAGCACTGGAGCACAGCACACAAGCCAGTCCTGGACTTTGTAAACACTGAGTCTTTCGCACACTGGAAGATCACCTTCCTCAGGTGGACTTAGAACACTGGCTAGGGTGTGCAGCTGAGGACCGCTGCCAGCTGGGATTCTGGACTCCCACCACACAGGAAGGGTCTGTAGCGCTCCCTTCCCTACCCCCGCACATCCGTCACATCTGCCCGCAAGGGCTCGAGGTGCATCCACAGAGCTTGCCATCCCCAGCCCATGGCTGTTTCAGGTGGACCTAGAGGGAGGGGTGACTTTGCTGCCTCAGGAGGGTGACCAGAGTTCCCACCAGGCGGTGAGTGTCAGGCCTGGGAGCAGACCTGGGGCCCCTGCCAGCTCACTGACCTCGGCCTCACACCCCCACCTCAGGCCTCCTCAGGCCTCACCGAAGCCCCTGGCCTTCAGGCTGCAGAAGTGGAGCTGAGCAAACCTCTTTTCTCCAGACAGCCCATTGCAGTTATTCTGCCATAACCATGAGGACCTGGTGACACCACTGGCCAGTTCTGAGGCCTCAGTACCCCCCACATCCTCAACTGAACTTCGGCCCCCATCCTGATGTGGCCTCTCCACATCTTAGGTAGTTGGCACAGTGCCCAGCATGGGGTGCCAGCCAGGCCGGGGCAGGACAGTTCCCCAGGGCAGCAGGTAGAGTGGGCTGGCAGATGCATCTCTGGGCAGAGACGTGTTGAGGTCCCAAGGTGACCTGTGAAAGGCCCAGAACGGCAGAGGCAGGGCCTCTGGGACCACACAGATCCCAAGCCATTGCCCACTGCAGCCTCTCCATGGAAGTAGCTGTCTCACTGTGAAACTGCTTTCCACAGGAGGATCCTGGAGAAGTCCTAGAAGCAAGCAAGGCAGACCAAATCAATTCTCCGTTCTTCTGATGAAGTCTGCTCCCTTTCTCCTGTGCCTGCAACTGTGGCTGACTCTGAGGCCAGTGCCAGACTTACATCCACTGCCCCCTGCCCCCAGCCTTTCCCCGCCAATGCCCCTGTTCCCAGCCAGCTGGGAGTCGTGTCCTGGTCCCCATCCCCAGGAGGCCCAGAAGCTGAAAAGCCCCTTCCACGGCACACATGGCTTCCTGGTGGCATAGCCTGTGAGGGTGGGTATGAAATGGGCCCCACACACTCTGATACAGACCCAACCTGCCAGGCCTGTCCTTGCACCCAGCCTTACTAGGCAGGGAGTGTCTGTTAGGCAGGGGTGCCCACTTCTCGTACAAGAAATGTCAAACAGAGAGCAGAGATGGCCAGAAGTGGGCTGGGTGCAACACTGGCTGGCCTTGTGCGCCCATCGTGCCCTGCGCACCACCAGGCTACGGGCAGGGGAGACCCATGAGGGTGTTCCGCAGTCACCTCTCCATGATCACTTGGTCTAGGCTCGTTGGAGGGGTCAGTGACTTGAAATCCTGAGTGAAAATGACTCCACATCAAACTTTCCAGTGATTTTAGACCCATTTTGTCAGTGTGGATGGAGCACCGATCCTACTAATGAACGTGCAGGAGGAAATCACCACAGCTACTGCCCAACACCAAGGTCAGACACTTAAAAAGTGACCCTGGCAGTTTTAAAGACGAAAAGCAGAAAGCTGATATTGCCGATTTTGTAGTCCATCTGAGGTCCTAGCTCACGGATCCGCAGCCTCAGGTTCCCCTGCGAGCCCCACCCTGTGCTGCCAGACTCACACACCCCTGTGGTGCTCACAGAGCTGAGCACTGGACACCTCGAGGCAGGACTATGCCTGAGTTTGTACAAGGGAGAGACCCTGGGTTTCCTTCCTGAGGGGGCAGGGGGTGGCGTGCTGTCAGCACCGCCCCTGCCCTGGACTGCCAACCGCAGCTCCCACCACCTCCCAGCCAGTAGAGGGACAGGGTGGCTTCCAGTCCACCTGCCTGAGGCTCTGGCTAGCCTAACACCATAGCTGGGTCCTGAAACGCCCGTATGTAGTTCACTTTCTATCAGCTTTAACATAGTTAAAGGGCACTCACCATGCATCCTGTTTAAAGAAATTTAAACATACAGCTACACGGGCTTTGTGGCCACAAGAAAAGTGCCCTGCCAGGTGGCAGTGCTGGGGCAGAACCCCACAGATACTGGGCTCACTGTTTATATAACAAAGATGCACTTGTGATAAAGTTTCACAATAGATTTTCCCCGAAGCAGCAACAGTGTCACGAGGATAATGGAAGATGAGCAGTACATTTTTCTCCTACTTTCCAAACTTCATATAAAGAAGATACATTCTACAAATCAATCTTTAAAACTAAAAATGCAAATTAAAAGAAGCATGTGTTAAGTTATATTTTCAAAGTTGGACCATTTTAAAAACAACTGTTAGTACATATTTGCAGTACATAATGATTATATTAGTTATGGAGAATTGCTCCATGGACACAATTCATCTCAATTCTTTTTTCTTCTCTTTCCCTCTACTCTCACTTTAATTGTTTTTCTAGCATCAGATTAATTTATTTTATAAGATTTTATCAAGTTAATTATCATAAATACAGATTAGCAGCTGGACTAACAGACCAAAAAACATAAGACACACAAGATAATTATACTAAACCAAGGTACACTTTTAGAAACATTGGCCATGCTGGCTTAGTTTCTCTCTCCATCTTTTTCCTATCATTTATCTCAATAACAAGAGAACACTAAGACAGGATTTGGCCCAGAGAAGTCGGGCTGTTCTCAGGCCTGCCCATGTGGTTCAGAAGCTTCAGGGAATGGCTTGTGAGAAGAGCTGGAAAGATGCTGAGGTACCAGCCGAAAACTCAGAGCTGGAGTGTGGAAAACTATACTAGATCGGAGATTCTGGTCAGTGTTTAGAAGACCAGAATGCTGACAGAAATGACGGCAGTAAAGTCCAGGCTTGGGAGTTTTCTGCTGGGAAAAAGGATTGCACTGGACATTTGACTCCAGACAAGGTATGTTATGGCTTGGCAAAAAGCTTGTCTGCATTTTGATCATATCCAAAGACTGCCTGAAACTGACAGTAAGGGAAGAGAACTAACTAATCTGGCAGAAGAAATTTCAAGGCAATCTAATTTTTTTTTGAGACAGGGTCTCACTATGCAGTTCGGGTGACCTTTTGCCCACTTTTGTAGCCCCCAGGCTGATCTCAAACTTACAGAGATCCTCCTGGCTCAGCCTCCCAAGTGCTTGGATTACAGACATGCACCATTACAGGCATACAGCATCCAGAGCTGAGACCACACAGCATGTGGAGCCAGGGATTGAACTCAGTCCTTGTGCTTGCCAGGTAGGTTCTTATGACTCTGAGCTATCTCTCTGGCCCCAAGGCAATCTAATATTGTGGCAATGTCATGGTATTGTTGGGAGCTTTTTGCCAGATTTATGCTGAGAATCAAGAGCAAAGAACTTAGCAGAATGATGTAAAACATTGTGAGTTTGACTAGAAAGGAAGCTTTAGTAAAACTGTGGACTTCAAAGATAGAGCAGAGGAAATCTTGATGGCTAAGAAGGAGCACAAGAATAAAAAAGAAGGCCCGAGGTCCTCACAAGAAGCATCAGAACTCCTCCACTTGCAGCCTAAAAATTGCAAAAATGAGAGATTTTTCTGAAACAAGAGCCCTGCTGCACCATGTTTCAGAATGGTGGTGGCCTAAGGAAATTGCTTTTTGGAATTTGGTTCACTGGTACTCAACTCCACAGCCAAGAGAGAAAGAGGTCTGGATACTGCTCCTGGGAGTGGCAGGCCTGGGATCACCTGTATGGCTCTGGTTTTAGGTACATGCAGAACGCAAGAGTCGTGGGGCCAGAAAGGCTTCCACCCAGCTTGCACGAGACCTGGGGTCCTGGAAGCAACGTGAACATGGGAGGACCATGCATGAAGCTGTGAGCATGAAGCCATAGGAGCACCAGAGAGATGGGAAGATTGGAGGAGCCAGGAACATGACTCAGCCAAGGAAAGCTGCAGGGAGGGAGCAAAGCCAGGCGAAGAGAAGAGGAACAGGGGCTACAACTACAAAAACTGCCACAGGGTGAATCTACTCAGGCCCTTTGGAGTTCACAGATTGCTGGGTATGCTGGACGTGGAACTGTTGGATGTAATGTTTGTCTTGCTAGATTTTAGACTTGGTTTGGTCCCATTCCTTTGTAGCCCCCATTTGTAACTTTTGGAATAGAGATGTTTATCTTGCACTACTGAACACTGGAAGTGTTTAAATTTCTTTTCATTTGTACAGGAGCTCACAACTAGGAGTTTGCCTTAAATCTCAAAGGAGGCATTGGACATAGACTTTTCCACAGTGCTAAAACTGTTAGGACTTGGGCCACTCTAGGAGATAGGTTAAGTACCTTTTGCTAAGTGGAGGTGCATGAGTGTTTGGGGCTGGAAGTGGAATGTTGCAGCTTATGTTTAGCTATCCCCCAAAGGCTCATGTGGTCATAGGCAGGGCTTTTTTGGAGGTGGCCAGATCGTGTGATGCTGAGGTTGATTCATAGTGCAGTGCCATGATTGAGGGCACCAGGATTAAGAGTGTGAGCACTACCTGCTCCTTAATAGTCTGGGTAAGATACAGGGACCGAAAGGTGGTGCTTAGGTTCCCTGTTGCTTTAGCTACCTCCCACCTACTGTGAACTGCTGCCCCTCTGCCATGTGTCACTCTGCCTTGGAGCCAGCTGATTAGGGACTGAAACTTCTATAAACTGTCAGCCAAATAAATCTTCCTTCCTTTAACTTTGGATATCAGGTATTTTGTCTCAGCATCAAGAAAAGTAACAAGCACAGCACAAAAAAAAAAAAAATTGGTAATTTCAAATGTGAGATTTTGTTCCAGGATCTACAAACATGGCCCTGCTCATGCTGTTAGACAAAAAGGCTGGGGGCCAGGGAGATGGCTCAGTAGAATAAGCACTTGCCTGGCAAGCGCAAGGGCCTGCATTCAATCCCTGGTTCTGCCCCCTGCAAAAAAAAAAAAAAAAAAAAGACAGTCAGACCCCAGACCCTGTGCTAGATGCAGACACGGGAAGATAGTAGGATCAGGGCTACAACCTTCAAATCCATAGCCGCTCAGGCTAAGCTTGGCCTCTGGCTATGAGGACAGGGCCTATGTCCTATAGCACAAACCCCTCAGAAGATCTCAGCTGTCTCTCACCTGGTCACTGTGGGAACATAACACTGGAGGCCCCAAAGTGTAGTCATCCGACAGGTACTCTGAATTTTGGGTTCAAACAATCAGCTGTTTTGAAAATGGCATTTGACCCAGCCCCCTCTCCAGGAGTACAGCAGGTGCCCGAGCAGGAGCCACATCCCAGCTACTGACTGTTGGAGGACTCCTGTGGAAGCAGAATCTCTCGCTCTCCTCTCTGCAGCTACAGCACCTGCAGTTCCATGTCACCACAGTGTTTCTCCCAGAAACCTTCTATTGCCCCCACTATCACTTTGAGGCTGTAGAGTTGTCTTCCCTTTCCCACAAGCCAGGGTCCAGGAGCCAGGGAGCTTGTGTGGCTTATCTTCTCCTTCTCCACGTCGTGTTCTGTCTCTTCACTTTCTCTGTCAGTTTTAACTTTCTTGTCAGATACTTCCTGGTTGCTGGGGATCTACTTCTCTCTTTTCTCTTCCCCACAGGGTTCTGGACCATTTATTAAAATAAAGTCTGGAGCGATGCATGGTGGTGAGTGCTTTAGTCCCAGCTTCTGAGAAAACTGGGGCAAGAGGATCACTTGAGCCCAAGTGTTGGAGGCCAGCCTCAGCAACACAGCGAAACTCAGTCTAGGAGAAGGAGGAGGAGGAGGAGGAGGAGGAGGAGGAGGAGACCGAAAAATGTGTTCTTAATGCGTGTCTTTGCACATTGAGCTAATTTAAGTTAGTGCCAGCATATACTCCAAAGAATTTAAAACAATTACTACAAATTATGAATATTAATACTAGAATAATCCTAAAGTCAATCAGAATTAAGATGTAAAGAGGAAAATCCCTGGTGAACTAGGAAAGGACTCCGTGCGTCTGTGACAACTCCTCAGGCCCTTTGTTCAGGGGGCCACTCGCAGCCCAGGCACAAAGCAGCCTCTCCCCCGCACGGCCGCCCTGCCCTGGAGCCCCTCGCACCCGCTCCCCATTCGCACTTTGCCACTCTTGCGAGGGCAGTCACTCTCCATCCTTGAGTTCTCGGAGTGGACCACAGAGCACCACCGCAGCTCACACGCGTGCGCACGCACACACGTGTGCACATACATGCGCTCCATGTGCAGAGCCCCGGTGGGTGCCTTTCACCTTTTACAGTCCTAAAGACAACCTTGAAAGCCAAATAAAGGGCCAGTGAGAGCTCAGTGGACTAAGCGCTTGCTTAGGTAAGCGCAGGGGCCAGGCACCGCATCCCTGGCAGCACATGCCATGCTGGCCCCACGCCTGGGCATGCTGAGCCTGAGATGGAGTCCAGGCATGCTGGCGCACACCTGTTCCCCCAGCAGCACTAGGGAGGCTGAAAACAGGAGGATCAGCATGAGTCCAAGCTGCCTAGTGAGACCTTGGAAAAAAAAAAGCCATATAAATGTTCTGCAAGCTTCATTATATTCTGTAAATAAAAAATTTCTGCATGTTTGTCACATAAATACATTGCCAATCCAACAACCTCTCTTATTACCCCATATTAAATTCATATGCCAAGACTAGCCAAAAAATTTTCAATAAACTTACTCCATTTTTTAAAAATTTAAAGGGTGAGGAGGGAGGACATGGACCAAGATAAAAAATTTAAAAAAAAAAAAAAAAAAAGAGGATATGCAGTGCACATGCGCCAGTTCCCCACAAGGAAATCTGGGCTGTAAGTGTGAACTCATACAAAAAAATACATAGATAAATAATATAAAGAAGAAAGATCTTCCGGGGCGTGGAGGTGCACATCTTTAGTGCCAGCACTTGAGAGGCCGAGTCAAGAGAATCATGTGAGTTTGAGAGCAGCCTGAACTACATAGGGAGATCCAGAAATAGAAAGAGAGAGGTGGATGGGAGGAAGGAGAGGAGAGAAGGGAGAGAGACAGGGGAGGGGGAGAAGGGGAGGGGGAGAGAGAGGGAGGAAGAGAGGGAAGGAGGGAGGGATAGGGAGGGAGGGGGAGAGGGAGAGGGAAGGAGGGAGGAAGAGAGGGAAGGAGGGAGGGAGAGGGAGAGAGAAGGAGGGAGGGAGGAAGAGGGAAGGAGAGGGAGAGAGAGAGAGAGAGATTTTGCTTATGGGGACTGAGGATTTAGTTCAGCAGTGTGGCACCTGCCTGGCAAGCCAGAGGTCCTGGGTTTGATTCCCAATCCCTGCAAGGAAAAAAAAAGAAAAGGAAAGGAAATTTTGCTTCTATGTTTAAAACAGCCTTATCAGATCCAGTCCCAGCCCAGGCCCACTGAGTGTGTGGGAGAGCTTCCGGCTACCCTGCGCTGGCCGGACCTGCCTGTCCAAGCCCAGGAACAGTGTAGGTGAGACCCTCTTCCACCCCCTTCAGACACCCCCACCACTCCACAGCACCACCACCCACAGTGCCCGTCGAGTGAGAATTTCTGCCCCATTCTGGGGACCCCCAGATCCAGTCCTAGCCCAGGCCCGGTGACAGTGTGGGACAGCTTCCGGCCACCCTATGCCGGTGGAACCTGCGGGTCCAAGCCCAGACACAGCATGGGTGAGACCCTCTTCCACCTCCATGGGAACACCCACCACCACTCCAGAGCACCCCATCCCAACCCCAACCACCCTGTGAGAATTTCTGCCACATTCTGGGTAACCCCTAGATCCAGCCCTAGCCCAGGCCCAGTGAGTGTGTGGGAGAGCTTCCTCTCCCCCCTACTCCAACTTGTCCTCTCCAGACTCAGCTCAGGCCTGGCATACAGGCCTGGGGTGAAACCCTGCAGCTGCGATCCCTGCAGAGAGCGTAGGGGACAGAACCACCCAGCTAGTCCAGGAGCAGAACATCTTGCCAGAGGGGCAAAACAAGTTCACTCCCAAAGGTGACAACAGGAAGGAGCTGAGCACAGCACCTAGACCCAAGCCAGGCACAGCTGGATAAATCCAAACTTTGTAGATCTGCACTTGAATTTCATTAGGTGCTAAGGTTATAACTGCACCAAAGCTCTATAACAAAGGTCAGAAGACAGTGCTACACAAAATGATAACAAGAAGGAGCAAAATGCAATCTCAGACCCCAAGACCACCCATAACAAGTGCAGAGGACACTAACACAGAACAAATTGGGAATGACACAGCTGAAACCAATGAATCAATAGCTTCTGAAATAAACAACTGCAGAAAGGTATAGAGGAACTCAGATCGGAAATGAAAAAGAAATCCCTCAATCAATAACATCTGCTGTAAAGAATCAAATGCAGAAACATATGGAGGAAACCCAATGCCTACCCAGAACAAGTGCAGAAGACTAGCTCAGCTGAAATGTATGAATTAATAGTGTCAAAAGTAAATAAGCAACAGCAGAAAGTCACAGAGGAACTCAGAGCAGAATTAATTTCTGAAATAAAAAAGGAATTCTCCGAACTCATAACATCTGAAGTAAAGAATCAAACATAGAAACAAAGGAGGAAACCCAATCTCAAAAAAACTCTGCAGTAAAAGAATTAATAACTGCTTCTAAAGAAGACATTGATAAAAAAAATAGAGGATTTTAGAAAAATGATGGATTTCTTGAATGAGCAATACAGGAAAGAAATAGATCGCATGAAGCAGAGTCAAAGAGATAGAGAGGAACTTAAAATCTCAATCACAAGCTAGCAAAACCGTTTGAGTGAATGTGAAGACAGATTCAGATCTTGAAGATGCAGGTGCAATGAGTGAAAGGTAAGAAAAGATCTCTTAAAAACAACTATGCAGGAAAAAATAATTCATCACCTGCAAGATGATGCAAAGATGAACAGTGTGAGACTAATAGGTATCAATGAGTCAGAAGGAGTCAATACAAAGGGCATTAAAAAATATGGGCAGAAGGAGGGGCTGGTGAGATGGCTCAGTGGTCTAAAGCACCTACTTAGAACAAGATTAGCAAAGCACAGGGACCGCGGTTCAATCCCCCAGCACCACATGCCAGCCAGCCCCGACCCTGGTGGGCTGAG
>NW_004524593.1:23913828-23915621 GCF_000260255.1 Octodon degus | reverse complement strand
CTGGCAGAGTCACACACACACTGGTCAGCAACTTGAGCACCTGCATCCTGATGCTGTCAGTTTATCACAACAGCACCGCCTTCCAGTCTCGCCATCCACAGATACTGTCTGCTTTTCTCTCACGCTTGACTAAAGGTGCCTGCTGTGAACACAGAAAAGAAACAAATTTTACAAAGAAACTTCAGTAGGAGCTGCAGTAACAGCTGTGGCAGGCGCTGTGCCTGCTGCTATTTCAGGGCCCGACTGGGGGTTGGCTGTCAGGTCTGGGCAGCACCTGAGGCTTCAGGGGATCCATCAGCACTCATCACAGGGCCCAGTCAGATCAGCAAAGTAAGAGAGGATCTCCTGGGGTTCAGTGGGCTAGTGGAAAGGTGGTTAGTGCTGCATCTGTAGTAGGCAGGTGAGGTAGAGGCTGCAAGAGGACATCTTTGCACAAGTGGGAATGAAGCATTCTGTAGGTGGCATGTTGTTCCAGCGCCCCCAGATTCAGGAGAAACTCTCCATGACATCATTTCTTTTTTTTTTACCCGGGAATTGAACTCGGGCCCTTGCGCTTGCTAGGCGAGCGCTTATTCTACTGAGCTATCTCCCTGGCCTCCATGATGTCGCTTAGTGCGTATTTTACATGCGGAACCTGAAAGCAAAGCTTTGCAATACTGGTTCTGTAGACTACACTGGTAAAGTACTAACTACCCAAAGCAATGACAGCAATGAGTAATGGCTTCCAAGTGCTTTTATTGGGGAGGCTCCATTACTTTTCAGGGTGATGTAGTTATTGATGTAGGCCCACACAGCCTGCTTCCTGTAAAGTGAATTGAAGACATCAAACTGTGACAGCCACCATGACACCCACCTCATTTCATGAGACATTGGAGCTACACGTTCTCATGGCTTAAGCTGAGCCTGGGAAGGCCCCAACAGCAACATGCAGAGGGAAGGAGCGAGCTCCAAGTACCTCCCAGTTTTGGGCTGACCAAGTCCACCACATGGTGGCTGAGCACAGACTGGGTGAGAGACACGGGCAAAGTGCTCCCACTCAGGGACATGGCAGGTGGGAACCATCTCCAGGGTCACGGAAGTCAGGTGCTGTGCAGCAATTAGCGAGAGTTGCTAACTGCTTGGCTTCTGAGTGGCTTCTGAGTTTCTATCACCACATCTCTCAGTATATCTATACAATTGTAGGTAGAAAAGTTTAACTTCTGATAATTGGCCATGTTTAACAAATGTTTCCAAAATTCACGCAAGTTAAACAGTAAGTTCCTGGGGCCAGCCCACGCCAGAACCAGTGCACCACTCCCAGAAAGCCATCTGGAGCCAGTCCTCCAGCTGGAGCATCACCAACCTTACAGGCAGAGAAGAACTTCCCACGGGTTAGGAGACCAAGAGGCGTGGCTGTCCCTGTAGGCAAAGCCTCACAGAGGCCACTATTTCTCTTCTGTACCTCAGCAGGGGAGCTCATAAAGACCTTAAGACAATTCTGATACATGAAAGTCAACTGTAAAGGATTTACAAGTAAAATCTCAAGCCAGAAGGTTCTGGTCTTGTTAATCTGTAACAAAGATGTCTTTGTATATTAATATCTCTCATACACTGTGCGAATAAAACCCAATTGACAATTTTAAAAATCTCAAACAACCTGTATCCAGTCAGAAGTGTCTGAAACCATTTCATGTTAGCAGGGGCCTTGACGAAAAAAGAGAATCTCAAGGCACAAGGGGCCGGGGAGATGGCTCAGTAGAATAAGCTCTTGGCAAGTGCAAGGGCCTGAGTTCAAGCCCCAGTTCCACAAAAAA
>NW_004524593.1:23902646-23911648 GCF_000260255.1 Octodon degus | reverse complement strand
ATTTGAGCCCTTTGTGTCACTCTGGCAAGATGTTCTGCTCCTGAATCAGCTGAGTGGGTCTTGCCTCTAGCCTCTTTGCAGGGAGTTCTGCTGACGGGTTCCTCGCTGGGCCTGCACTCTGGGTCTAATGAAGATCCGCGGGCCCTGGGCGGTCTCCCTCACATGCCGGGCCTGCGCTCTGGGTCTATTCAGGATCCCGCGGCCTCCATCGTCTCACTCACTCCTTTTGTAACTATTGATGTCATGCAAGAACGTGTTGGTTTCACCACAGGAAGACTGATAGTGAAGTTGGTGGTCTGGCAATTCTTTCTCCTTTCCATATCTGATGCATTTCAGAGGATAATAAAGCACAGGCTCTGGCAAACCTTGCTGCAAATCACAATACTTTCTTTTGAAATGCTTTTATCTCTGAGATTTTCTTTGACAGAACTTGTACATTTTTTCCTTGTTGCTTTTTTTTTTCTAATCCTATATACTTATGGGTATAGCCTGAATGTTGGCAACCCTCTGAAACACACAGATTGAAAACCTAATCTCCATGTGATGTCAAGATGGAGGCTTTGAAGGCAGTTAGGGCCAGAGATCTAAGGGTCCTCAAGAGGGACAAAAGTGCCTTCAAGAAAGGGTCCTTGCACTACCTTGCCTCACCAGCACATGAGTACATAGCAAGAGGGCACCATGTACGAGGAAGCCAGTCATCGCGACAGCAAATCTTCCAGTGCCTTGGCCCCAGGCTCCCCAACCTCCAGACTGAGAAGCAGATGCTCATTGATAAGCTGCAGCTCCAGCGCCCGGTTATCACAGCACAGATGGGCTAGGGCGCTGCCTCCCGGTCACAGCCACATAGTGCCCAGCAGACCAAGCTGCCCACAGATAACAGCTGCACACTCTGGACAGATGTCAGAATAATATCCTAAGCCCACAGGAGAGCATCCAGAAGCTGACAGAGACATTGGGAAAAAGGGAAAGGTACCACACAGGCTCCCCGGGTGGTAATATGCAAGCAGCCAAAAGTCAGAAAGAAAACTCCAAATTGTACCAGCTGGGAGAACCAGAGGGTGAAACTTGAGGAAAAGCCAGCTGCTGGAAGGCTCAGGAGGAGGTCCCACCAGGTCGGAGTGCAGGAGTCTCACTCTGCGTGGGTAGAGCCTAACTGAATGTCTGCTGATGCCGGACCATGCGTGAGACCACCCACGCGTGGCCAGAGCCGGGCGGAAGTAGCGCTCGAGGCCCAGCAGGGAGGCAGGCCTAGTGTGGACTCAGCCAAATCAGCCCATCACTATTATAGAAAGAAAGAACACTTTTGGGACACTGAAAAGCCAGAACCACTATAGCCTGTCATCCATAATGTTCCAGATAGAGTACAGAATTATTCCACATTCAAGGCCACAGGAAGACATTATGGACATCCAGGAAAAAAAACAAAGATCAATCCTGAGATAATTCACATATTGGGGCTTGTAGTCCAAGGTTATAAAACAAAAGAAAATATTACCGCAATGGATTAAAAAAGAAAGTGTTAATAGGAAAGTAGAAATTATAAAAAAGAACTAAATAGAAATTCTAAAACTGAAATATGCACAGCTGAATTTTTTATTTATTTATTTATTTATTGTGTGTGTGTGTGTGTGTGTGTGTGTGTGTGTGTGTGGCCAGCTCAGCCCACCAGGGGGCGGGCTGGCTGGCATGTGGTGCTGGGGATTGAACCGCGGTCGCTGTCCTTTTGCTTAGCTTAGCTTGTTGTAAGTAGGTGCTTTAGACCACTGAGCCATCTCACCAGCCCCACAGCTGAATTTTTTATTACAATTTTCTTTTATTTTGAAGAGTAAAAACAAGAGCAAGAAAAACTAAAGCAAAGACAGAAACAGGTACATTACAGATTTTCAAAACAAGCATAGCTGATTAACAGTGATTGATAAGTTATCTATTTTTACTGCCAAATCTGTTGCTCAGATTAACAGATATAGTTATTCAAGATGGGACATATGATTGAAGATTACCACACGCTTTCAAGAAATCTTAAAGTTTTGTTCTTGACTCTCATTTTCTTTTTATTACCCGTTTTTAAAAAAATTACTTTACAGAGAGTATAGTAATAATTGATAAGACATTAGAAATGGTACACATTTAGAAGACCAAGATGACAGGTATTCCAAGCATGGATTTAGTATTACACATCGCTACCCTCAGTGTAGCTGCTTAGTTCACAGACATCAACACAGAGAGTTAGTCAGGGTGAGAATTCTACCCATCAACTGCTGTTTTCAAAAACCTGATGGAGGACAGTAACTGGACTCTGCAGCCATTCACACAGCAGGCTGAAAAAGGACGCTGGAGGTCTCGGACCTCTGCTGAGGGACAGTACTCCAGTTGCTGAACTGTCAGCAAGTGGGCCTTTTGAACGACATGATCTTCTTTGGAAAGGTTTTCCATGTGTGAAAAATGAACTGTTCCCAAGTCACACTCTTGAATTATCAGAAAAAATTTCCACCTCAACCAAGATAAAATGAATTTTTCCACACTGAGAAACATCCAAGGTCTCTTTGCTCCTCCAAAATTACAAATGGAGTTCAAAGCAGTGCAGCAGGTCCAGCGTCTTCCATTTCTTTCTAGCTCCAACCTTTCCCTGGATATTTTGAGGGGTGATGATGAGACTATCGGATTTAAAGATATTCTCAATGATCCATCCCAAAGCGAGCTCCTGGGGGACCACACCTGATGGTGGAACGTGTGCTATTCATGAACCACAGGGGGCGTCATGTTGTAGTTGTCTTTTGTTATAATTTGATGTATACGACATTAAAAGTGGTGGCATCTGAGGAAAAAAAAAAAAACCCTGATGGAAATTCTTGGGACTATTGCCTTATCCAACTTGTATATATATACATGTATGGTTTTGCCCCCACCTTATTTCCTAACTTTTCACCTTATACTCTTTGTTGTTTAATCCTTAAGTTCTGTTTCTTTCCATTTAACTGTATCTGTCGTACCTTTCAGTTTTTATTTCTTCTTTTGAGTTATTATGCTAGGGAGACAATATGATATTTGCACATGTGGGTCTGATTTATTTCACTTATGAGTATAGCCTCAAGCTGCATGCACTTACCTACGAAGGCTTTCGGTTTGTTTTTCTTTATAGCTGAGTAATACTCCATTGTATAAAAATATCACATTTTTCATCCATTCCTCAAGTGACAGGCATTTTGGTTGTTTCCTAGATTTGGCTATCACAAATTGTGCTGCTATAAATATGGGTACACATATGTCACTATGGTATGATGTTTTCAGTTCTTTTGGGAAAATTCCCAGCAGGGAGTTAGCTGGCTTGAATGGGATTTCCAGTCCTAGTTTTTTGAGGAGTCTCCACACTGATTTCCATATTGGTTGCACCAGTCTACATTACCACCAGCAGTGAAGAAGGGTTCTCTTTTCCCCACAGTCTGTCCAACATTTGTTGTTGGTTGATTTCTTTATGATAGCTATTCTTTCTGGGGTGAGATGGTATCTCAGTGTTATTATAATTTGCATTTCATGGATGGCTAGTGATGTGGGGCACTTTTTCATGTGTTTGCCTCTTGTCTTTCTTCCTCTGAGAAGTGTGTGTTCATCTCGGCTGCCCATTTCTGGATTGGGTCTTTAAATTTTGGGGCCCTAATATTTTTTAGTTATTTATAAATTCTAGAGAGCAGACCTTTGTCTGAGTGCTTATTAGTTAAGATTTTTTCCCCAATTTGTGGGTTGTCTTTTCATTCTGTTGGAAATTTCTTTTGACGTGCAAAATCTTCTCAGTAAGTGGAGGTCCCAGTTGTTAATTCTTCCAAGTGTTACCTGTGCGATTTGATTTTTGTTCATGAACTCTTTGGCTACCCCTATGTCTTCAAGATTTCCACCTACTTTCTCTTTCTCTTTCTACTTCCACCTGTTTTCTCTAAATCTCTCTTTCAGGAGATTTAGAGTTTCTGTGTTAATGTTTAGATCTTTAATCCATTTTGACTTTAGCTTAGTGGATGGTGATAGACCTGGGTCAAGTTTTAGTTTTCTATATAGAGAGCCAGTTTTTCCTGCACTATTTGTTAAAGAGGGTATCTTTCTTCCAGTGAACACATTTGGCCCTTGTCAAAGATAAGATGGCTGTGCTTCCCTGGCAAGTGCAAGGGCCTGAGTTCAATCCCCAGTTCCACAAAAAAAAAAAAAAGAAAGAAAGAAAGAAAGAAAGAAAGAAAGAAAGAAAGAAAGAAAGAGAAAAAGAAAGCCACCAAAAAAAAAAAAAAGAGAGAGAGAGAGAGAGAGATAAGTTGGCTGAGTGTGCTTGTAGTTCTATCTGATCTTCTAATCTATTCCATTAATCCTTGGGTCTATTTTTTTGCCAATACCATGATGTTTTATCACAGTAGATTTATAGTATAATTTCAAGTCAGGGATTGTAATGCCTCCCACATCTGAAATTTAAGACTTAGAAGATGGACTTAGCAGCAGAGTGAAGATGACACAAATCAGTGAATTGAAGATAGATCAACAGATCAATTATCCAAGCTGAAGAGTGGGGAAAAAAGGTTGGAAAAGTTAGCAACGCTTTGGGGACCTACAGAACCTTGGGACGTGCTCACATAAGCACCATTTGGAGGGAGGGAATGGGCAGGTGCATGCAGTGACTCCCTGCAGCGAAGGTGATCATTGTGTACTAATAAAAATAAAAGGGGTCTAAATCATTGATTACAATATATTTCTTAAAAAGTAAAATTGGATCCCAGGACTGGAGAAATAAGCTGAGGAAATAACAGCAAAACAACTGTTGAAGTTGCAACACCCCTATCTGCAGCTTTGCCCCGATCGGACTTCCTGGTGGCCCTGTGGTGCCTCACAGCTAGGCCACACAACAGCTCTCGAGTCACACGTTCCCAGGGCAGAGGGGAGAGTTCCTCCTGGTGATGACGCAGGCCGCACGGGCAGGAAGGAGGCCTCTGCCACACCGCAGGACACAGAGTCCTCGGAGAGGTCGGAGAGAAGCCACTCTTCCTTTGGAGGAAGGAAAGGTTTCTGGTAGTGTCTAATTTCATTTTCTTCCAGGTAATTCATTATCCAACTTGTGCCAACCCTACTGAGGAGAACGGGAACTGCAGCTTCAGAGAGGCCTCTGTGCATGCTCAGGCCATGGTGACAACAGTGACAGGAGTCTCCCTCCAGAACCCTGGCATGGTAATCACATCCTCTGTGCTTCCCCGTAGCTCCCTAGGAGAAGCCTGTTCTGTGAAATTCTCAACATACTTGCCAGAGGTAGCTTTTCCCTCGTTGGCAGGATGTGCAACCATGGTACATTGTCATGTCAGTAAAATACAAGGGAAAACGGCAAAGAAAATAATTTCTACACTTAGGAGGAACACACAGAAATTTGCATACCTCTCCAGAATCTAGAGAGTCTGCGATCAAATAGACTGTATGTGAGAGTGTGTATGTGTGTGTTTGTGAGTGTGTGTGTGAGAATGTGTGTGGATGTGAGCGTGTGTGAGGAGGAGGGTGTGAGTGGGGGGTGAGAATGTGTGTGGGTGAAGAGGGTGAGTGTGTGAGACAGGGACAGACATCCAGATGACAGGGAAACACAGACACAGAGACTCCTAACATTGCTTTCTCTGTGCCAACCTGGAAGCCTTCCCTCACCTTTAAAATCTGTCCACTAACTGCTGTGATTCTGAAAACCACTCTGCCCACAAACTCAGCAACATTGGCCAACTGAGGCGGCCCTGATGGGGTGCCCAGGCACTGCTGTGAGCAGGACTCAGCTTCAGGAACAAAGCCTGAGCGGGAAGCTGAACGATAGGTTCAGTGAACACGCTGACATGCGCTACCAGGAATCTGTCCTTTCTGTTATAAGGCAGAGTCCACTCAGATACAAGCAGGAGGTCGATCTGGGTCCCTTCCCAGGAGGGGCAGCATTCGCAGGTGGGGTCTTCCAGGGTCCCAGAGCTGGTCTGTGTGCCCCAAAGCCCCAGCCGGGGACCGGCAGTGGTCCTCTGATGACACTCAGCCACGTCACCGCCCAGGTCACAACAGGTGCCGCTGGTCAGCCTCTCCTGGTGCGGGCTTTGCAGGAAGCACTGTCCTGGCTTCCTTCCCTCAGCACCGTCCCGAGGGCAGGTGCCCCGCACCCTCGCATGGTAAAGCAGAACCTCAGCACATCAGTGATCTCAGCACGACCAGCCAGCAGTGGCAGAGGAAGACGACCAGGGATGCAGGCTGCAACCCCGGTACTGGGGATGCCCGCACCTTGTCTGTCCTCCCAGCCTCGCCTGGGTAACAGTCCACCTCTAGATGAGGGTGCCCCCCGCCCTGGGGGGAAGGGATTATGCACTTCCTGCTGCTCATTCCTGATGAGCAGATCTAGGACAGAAGAACAATGCCTCAAGACCAAGGCAATCTGGGGAGAAGGTGAAGGACCTGCACGGTATCTTTGCTTCTACCCACCAGTGATATGAGGTTGGAGGAGATGAAAGATCCTTCTATAAAACCCGGTAGCAATCTTGCCAGCAGTGAGCGACTGTGACAGACCAGGACAGCCGCCTGGCAGGCGCACCACAGGGGTCAGGCCAACCAAGGGCCTCAGGGCTTCATTTCCAGGCAAGCTGACTGCAGCCCAGAACGGTGCTCAAAAGCATCCAGAGGGACATGAGATTACCCAGCACCCAGGAAGGTGAAGCCAACACCATATGAAATCTAAGCAGGCAAAGAAACAGAAAAGCTTGACACTTTATGAGAAGGATCAAGGTGAACTATTCCAGAATGGCCCCCGATGTTAGAATTAATAGCCAAACAGATAAAATAATTACTATGACTGTGTTATATATGTTCCAAAAGTTAAATATATGAACTATATTTCTGAAAGACTCTTACCAAGTTTGGTATGATGGCATGAACCTATAATCCCAGCTATTTAGGAGGCTAAGGCAGGGGATCCTTCTGCCCAACAACTGGAGGCCAGCCTGAACAACACAGCAAGACTCTGTTGAAATTACAATGTAGGGTAGGGCTTCTAACAAGGGCTAAGGAAATGTGTGACAGAAACAGCACAAACCCAGGAGGAATAGATGAAGGTGTGTTCCTAGGAGGTTATGTTGTGTGTGGAGTAGTACAACATGACTCGAGGATAGACTGTGATAAGTTAAGGACAATACTACAAATAGTAAAGCAATCCCTAAAATAGCAAAATAGAGAATTACAACTTTTTTTTTTTTTGTGGAACTGGGGGTTGAACTCAGGCCCTTGTGCTTGCCTGGGAAGCATTTATTCCATTGAGCCATCTCCCCGGCCCAGAGAATCACAACTAATAACTCAATAAATGATATAAACTGGAGACATACAAATAAATCTAAGTGAAGACATAAAGAAAGAAAAAAAGAGCGGCTATATTTCCGGTCTCAAATGCTGCAGCCACCAGCCTCAGTGACCGGTGGGCCGCCCAAACCCTTCGGAATTCTGTCTCCTCGCCACCTGGAGCTCCAAGATCTACTGTTTGCCCTTCTGGGTTTGGCTTTGGCTTTGCCTTCTGCCCCTTCTTCCTCCCTTTTGGAATGTTTACCCTGCGCCATCATGTGTAGACAGTATTTAACTTTTTCTTTTTTAATTTTACAGGGCTCCCACCCAAGAGTGTGCCTTAAATCTCAGAAGAGACTTTAGACGAGGTCTTTTCAGCAGTGTGGGCCTCCTAGGACTGGCAACTTTCAGAGATGGACTAAGTGCACTTTGGTAAAGAGAGGCGCACAACCTTTTGGGCGCCTGGGCTCAACTTCACGGTCTCTGTGTCGCTATGCTCCGCGAGGCGCACGCGCTCCAGGTGGGGCTTGGGGACTGAGCCGCGGCGCACGCTGCTAGGAGGGGCGTCCGGCGGGGTCGCAGGCGGCTCCCCGGCCTGGCTCCGCCCGCTCGGCCTCCCGTCGCCACGCTGGCTGCGGGCCGCTCTGCTCCGCACGGCCGCGCCGCCGTCTCCCGGAGCCACAGCGGGCGGGAGCGCGAGCCAAGAAAGCCTCTGCGCTCCTCGCTGGAGGTATCTGGCGGTGTGTCTGAACATGACAAAGTGACTAAGATAAAACATCTGGAAATTCCCAAGCTATTTTAAAATTAAACTGTATACTTATACATAACCTGTAAGTTAAAGAAAAAAAGCACAACTAGATCAGAAAGTAATTAACTTAACTGATGACTTTATTTTAACTTAATGCAAATGAAACCAACACTCTGAATTTAAGGGATTCTCTGCAGCAGAAGGGCTGGGTCGCAGGCATGGGAGAGAAAAGAAAGGCCTTGGGCCAGGCCCTCAGCTTGCACCCCAGAAACTAGAAGAGGAGACACGGTGGAGTAACTACAGGTCATCTTGTAGCCGCCAGCTGAGCCGAGTCAGCGGTGCTGGTAGCGAAGAGCCCCCAGAGGATTGCTGCCAGCAGCGCGGGAAGACGCAGCTGAGGATTCCCCTGGAGAAGCTTATCGTGCTGGCCTTCCTCGTGGGAACGCAGCTGTTCTCGCTGTGGAGGAGCTCGGGTCCTGCTGTCACCCAGCATGGTTGTGGTTCTCTTCAAGGGAGCTTTAGTTCTTATTTTGAGTCTGGTTTCCCGGCCCAAGTGCCGATCTCTCAGCCTGCTGATGCTGACCCTTCACTCCACCGGCACAGACTTCCTGGCTGCCACCACTGATCTCGGGGCTCCCCAGTACGGATCCTTGGTACAGACTTGCGTGAGACGGTCTCCGGCTCTAGGCCTCCAGCTGGACTCAGAGGACACTGCCTGGGCTCTAGGTCTTCCTCTGGGTCTCTAGTGTAGGGACAGATCTCCTGTACTCTCTTGCATTTGACTTTTTGTGCAGATATTACAAATAATCCTGTAAATTATACGTACTGTATTAACTCTTTTTTCTTGCTGACTACAGCATCATAGCAAACCAAAGGGAGCAGAACACAGGAAATAATAAAGATCAAAGAAGAAATCAGGGCCGGGGAGATACCTCAGTAGAATAAGCAC
>NW_004524593.1:23887769-23901614 GCF_000260255.1 Octodon degus | reverse complement strand
CACACAGAAATGGAAAACTATTTTTTTTTAACAAAAGGGCCAAAGTAATCAAGTGGAGAATGCATAGCCTTTCAGTAAGAAGTGGTAGAATGGTTATAATGCTAATATGAAAAGCCAAGAACTTGGATCCATATCTTCTACCACAACTTAGAATGCCCAAAATTAAAAGACTGACCATCTTCAGTGTTTGCAAAGATGTGCGAGAACTGGAACTCTCACATTGCTGGTGGGAACGTATGACACAAACACTTTGTAAAGTAGTTCAGAATCTGCTTAAAGGGCCTGTGAGATAACTCAGTAGACTAAGTGCCTGCTTAGTGCAGGGACCAGGGTTCAGTCCCTGGCAGCACTGGCCCCACAGCTGGGGACACTGAGCTGGCCACCCAGACTGGGCATGGTGGTGTATGCCTGTAGTTTCAGCGTGGGGAGGCTTGAAAACAGGAGGACCACAAATCCGAGCTGCACAGTGAGACTCTGTACCAATACATTAAAAAAAAAAAAAAAAAGAATCTGCTTAAAAGCTTAAGCACAACAGGGAGGATCTATCATGGGACTCGACAACTGTGCGTCCGTTGTCCATTTATGCAGAATCACAGAGTGGGCAGCTTGCTCCACACCACGCGTGAGCCTTTGGGCCTGGCTGTGTCTGTGTAGATTCACAAGTGACCTCAAGTGGGCCGCTCTGCTGTGGATGTGGGTGAGAGGAAGCTGGGGCATGCGAGGGCTGAGGTATTTGCAGTACTACTGTGCACTTTCCACTCAGCTCTGTGAACTTAAAACTCCCATTAAAAAAAAAAGGCCAAGTTTTTTTTTTTTTTTAAAGGGAACTATGTTCAAAGTAAATGAAAATGGGGTATACAGATGAATGTCCATTTTGTATCTGTGTATTCAAAGTGGTTAGGATAGATATATAGTTGCATTCTCTTAATGAATAGAATGATTTGTTCTAATGGTGTTCGTAAATAGGATCTCAAGTCCGCATCTTGTACAGCAATTAACCACTAAGAAGAATATATGCAGTGTGTTATTTGTTGAAACTGTACTTCCGATTTGATTTGAAAGTGTCTCATTGCTATCTGTTTATCAATAAAATTTTGAAAAAAAATTAAAACAAAGTGAATGAAATACCGTTCACTCAGGAGGCTGAGGCAGGAGGATCGCTGTGAGTTCAAGACCAGCCTGGGCTACAAAGTGAGCTCAAGGTCAGCCTGAACTGCATAGGGAGACCTTGTCTCAAAAAGACAAAATACAAAGTGAATGATACATTTTACCACATAGATGAACACTAAGAACATCATGCTAAGTGAAAGACATCACATGTGAGCATGCATGGTCTGATTCTATTTATAGGACATGGCAGGTGAGGAAACCTACGGAACAAGTTGTGCCCCATCAGTGGCCCAGGCAGGCTGCGGACTGCCCAGAATATGCGCTTTCCTGAAGGGCACAACGTGCTGAACTTAGATTGTGGTGAATACTGTTTGCTCTAAATGGGTGAATTTTAAGGCATGTTAAATAAAAGCTTGATATTTTGGAGTTTAAAGTTACTGTGATACCAGAGAGAATGAGTCACTTACAGAAGGTTATGCAAGGGGGCGGAGACGGATACTCAGACGCGTGCATGTCCACAAGCCACTGAACTCCTCTGAGTCAGGACCTGAGCTGGAGCCCGGAAGCAGAGTGAGTGCGCCTGGTGTGTGGACACTGCCTAGGTCACTCACCTTCCCTCGAGAAGGGGAACTGAAGTCACACTGGACCTGAGGTCATATTCTATTTAAAATGCAGAATGCATCAGAGATAAGGCTATTAAACACCTTTTGTTCAAAGTATACAAAAATCAAGGATAACTGTGTAATAAAAAATCTTATTAGAAGAAAAAAGTGATGGCTACACCTGCCACGTGACCCAGCCTTTCCACGCTTCCAGAGACCTGAGTCACACAACTGCCTGGGGCAGAGGGAGCCTTCAGGGTGTGGTGCAGCCACTGGGATGCCCACAGGGCTGCCCACCAACAAACACGGCAAGCTTACCACGTGAGCTACTGTAAATACGCATCGCCTGCTGTGTGTCAGCTCTGCCCCAGTAAAGCTGATGACTCCAAGGTCAAGAAGCTCTGACAGTACTCACTCGGGGTGCACGGGGCACGTGGCTCCCCTTCCCACGACCCCCACACAGGCCCAGGGCGCTCCAGTTTCCTCCTGCCCCCACCCAAAAGGCCTTCGGATCCGGGTTATGTGTGTACTGTGTTCTGCCAGAAGGAACGCCACACCCCCCCAGGGAACTGGCCAGGCTAGTTCTGCTCCGCAAAGCAACAGGGCGTCACAGGCCACGGCGCAGGCACCTTCTCTTCCTTTGGAAGAGGAGTGTGCAGCAGGGAGCTGTCTGGCTGCTCCTCTGGGCTCTGCCTCTTCCATTCCTCTAGCACGTGGCCTGTGCTCCTGGGTCACAGAATGTCCCTGGGGCCTCTAATGTGGCCATCAGAAGCAGGGTCCCCTCTCACCGGAGGGTGGCTGGTGGACAAGGGGCTGAGATGTCCTGGAGGAGCTGCCGGCAGAGCACCCTGGGTCTTGCCGGCCTCCTGGATTTGCTGCCAGTACATGTGGCCTCCGGACACCGTCTTCCTCGGAGCACTCAGCCAGTCTAGGACCCTGGGGCTGAGCTGGGAGACCCTCCTGGCCCTGCCAGCTGCAAGGCACAGCTCTGACCCATGCCCAGTGGCAGGCACAGGAGGGAATCTGTGCAGAGCAGGCCCGGCCAAAAGGGCGATGCATGCGGGTCCCAGGCTGGGGGTGCAGGGCAGCTGGGGCACCCATAAGAACTGTGGGTCAGGGCTCTGCCCCACCAGGGGCGAGACAGTCGAGGGGAGGTGCTGTCTTCCACCCCAGCAACCCAGGGACACCCTGGACAACTCTAGCTGAGCGTCACGTGCTGGTGTCCTCACTTGCTGGTGTTGTCACGTGCTGGGGTTTTTTTGGTTTTGGTTTGGTTTGGGTTTTTTTGGTGGAACCGGGGATTGAACTCAGGCCCTTGCACTTGCCAGGGAAGCGCTTATTCCACTGAGCCATCCCCCCGGCCCCTTTTGTTATCTTCTTGAGACAGGGCCTTGCTATGCAGTTCAGGTTGGCTTTGAGTTCACTGTGTAGCCCAAACTGGTTTCCAACTCAACCACCCTCCTGCCTCAATCTCCCGTGTGCTGGTGTCACAGGCATGCGCCCTCATGCCCAGCCTCACGTGCTGGCTTTGTTAGGAAAGCATCAGGGAGAACCACAAGGTCTGAAGCAGCACCCCTGGGGTTCCCATTGTGTCTATTCTGCTGCTCCTTCCCAGTAGTGTTCTCTCCAAGAGCTTCCTACTAGTATGCTTGCCAGAACCTCATTTAAACATAGTTCGAAGCTAGTCATGTCATCTTGTCTGATTGGCAGAAACATGGAAGTAGGAGTTTCTCAATATGAGCAGAGTTTCACAGTAGAAAGGTGAACAGGCATGGTTACAGGAAGGCATAATTAGGGCCAAGTAGGGCTCTGGCTAATTAGGTAGACATGCAGAAAGAAGGGTCTTGTTAGTGAAAATTGTGGAGGAATTTGCAGCTAGATGAAGAAGATTCAAAATACAGCAGGACTCAAAGCTTGAGTAGGAAAAAAAGCAAGCAAGCATGTCATCAGTGGCTTCCTTGTATCACCTGAACACCTGCTAATGGCGGTTATGAAGAAAAGTTATGGGGGCCGGGGAGATAGCTCAGTAGAATAAGTGCTTGCCTGGCAAGTGCAGGGTTCTAAGTTCAATCCCTGGTACCGGAAAAAAAAAAAAAAAAGAAGAAGAAAGAAAGAAAAGTTATGTTTCTGTTGGTGCACTGGACACAGGATTTAGGAAAAACAGGTTAATTCCAAATCCTTACTATTTATTTGGCAAGAAACTCTAATCTGATCCTCGTGAGGTGGGAGATGGGGCTGTACTGGCAGTCAGAAGCTCTCTCTGTACTAGATAGAATGTCTTCAATAACTGGAGCTGTAATACAGTAATTGATGAATAATAAATTAGGCATGATTAAATTCAAAAAAATAAAAATAAAAAATAAACATAGTTCGACTTTTAGTAACAACCACTAACCTATAAAATGTGTTACTTCCATTGAACTCCAAAGCTCCAAACGAGCACAGCCCCAGAGGCGGGCCACGCTCCCGGGTGCGGCGCGCCAGGCGCCCGCCAAGGCACAGTCCTTGGCCGCTGCAGAGTTCCAGGCGCGGGTCGCCACCGGCTTGGCCCATTCTATCGCCACCCGGGCCGCGGAGTCCGCCCGGCTAGGAAGGCTTTGGCCCTCCCCGCGCTGCGTGAGGACGCTGCGAAGATTTCCAAGGGAAGCACAGTGGCGTCCGTCTGTCCTGCTGCCCAGCGCGACGCCATCCTCAAGGCGGGGCTGGAAGTGGGTGCGAGGCGACGGGCGCTGAGCGGCTTCAGCCGCACGCAGCCCTGACACCCTCGCTCACTGCACCAGGCCTGGGCCCCGTGACCCAGGCGGTCTGCCTCGCCGCCTCTGCCACCTGGCACTCCTGGAGGGGCAGCCTGGGACACATCCTAGAGAGCACCCATATCAGCCCCTTCCACCGAGGGTGTGGAGGCCTGGCTGGGCCAGAAGAAGACGTGGGGGCGGAGACTGAGCCCGGCTCTCTGGGAGGCTGAAGCAGGAGGATCACAAGTTTAAGCCTAGGCTGGACAACTCAGTGGCTTACAGAGAACCTGGGTCAAAATAAGATAAATAAATTAAAAAGGGGAGGGGATAGCTCATTGTAAAAGCGCTAGGCCCACTCCACAGTACAGAGAGACAGAAAGAGAGGAAAGAGAGGCTAACACTTGATGGAAGACGCTGTAAGGCTATTCTACTCGACTCTTGGACTGCACGCTTTTGTCAAGAGGTTAAAGCCGCCTTCCCGCACCAGCCGAAGGACCCACCTGCTAAGCCGGCACGTCCCAAGCAGGCTGTGCGACGCAAAGTCATTGGCGGAGTCACTGCACACTTTAAATGTGGTTGCATAACCCCGGTGACACACTTGTGCTGCCCGGCGCAAGAGCACTAGTCACTACGGAGCGTGCTTGGTGCTGTGTGTCATGGACAAGCCAGAGGCCTTAGGTGGAATAAAGAGGGAGCAAGGGGGGCTTACGTTGGGTGGCCATGAATGGGCCCTTACTGGCAGGCCACCATGGCTCTGGTGTGGCCACACAGGCACCATGGGAGCTGTCTGCCTGTCTGTCTCCTCCTGCCAAACCTGATACCCAAGGAGCCTCGGATAGTGCCACCCATCTTCTCTCCCTGTCAGACAGTCACCAAAAGCAGCTCTGTGTCCTCTGCTTTGTCCCTGAGGGAGGCCAGGGTGATACCGGGTCTCCCTCCAGGGGTGGAGGCCTCCATGCCGAGGTAGCCCTGGGCCACCCAGGTCTGGGCAGGACAAAGGACACCCGTGCCCTGGGAATCTCGTTCTCAGTCACAGCTGTGCTTCCTGGGCTGTTCAGTCCCCACGGGTCTCACAGGGCCAGGTGGACACCACCGTCAGCGTGCCCCAGGATCTCCCAGCAAGTTGGGAAGAGAGGGGTGTAGGCCCTGCCCGCTGCCTCTGACACCTGCTCCCAAGCAGGTGAGTCAGCACAGGTGGGCCGCCTTGTCTGGTGCATCTGGTATCCTGATGACACTGTCTCTTTGTCACTAATTGTCCTCCCACGAGAGACTCCACCCAAGGCCTGCCTCAACCTCATGCCCGCCACCAAGGAGGAGCAGGAAGTCACGGGCTGGCCTTCCTAAGCAGGTCACTTTTGGTACCCAGGCAGCTGGGCCAGAGTGAAGCCAAGCACAGAGCCCATAATTACCCTCCCACGGGCAGCTTCCTCACCCGTGCCCATGTGAGTTCTGACGCAGTAACAAATGGCTGTGCGGGCCAGGTCGCCAGAGGAAACAGACGGTGACAACAGGATGCATAAGGGCACACTGGCCACTGCTCTCGTGGTCACTCCCGACCTTGCAGATGTGTCCACACTTCCTAGCTGAACGGCTCTGCCTCCCAGAGCCTCCTGGCTTTGCAGGAGAAGCCCTAGACATTCTAGTTGGTGGTGCTGAGGGCACACAGAGGCAGAGTTCAGAGGAAAGCTTCACCCAGACCACACTGTGCACATGAGAGGGCAGTGCAGGTGCCTCAGAGCCAGGGGAGCGGGAGAGGCTGGCTGCCTGCCATCGCACAGGGCACAGTGCCTGCCCGGCAGCACAGGGGCTTGGCTATAGGTTGGCTGCCAGGATCACCGATTCCCACTGGGAGATTCGCCCTGACCCACACAGCCTGGCACCAAGTGGATCCTGTGTATTTGCCTAGATGCACGGATCCCAGCTTAGCTCTGGGCTCAGGAGTGAGAGGGCCCTGTTCCTGCTCTGTCGTTCACATTTCTTACCTTGTCATACTCTGAAAATCTTTCTGAACTGGCCAAAGGGGCACCCAGACCTTGCACATGTGATGCACGCAGCCTTCAGCCCATGGCTAGAGTCAAAGAAGGGGTACTTAAGACTGTTCTCAAAATAAGAATTAAAAAGGGTTGGGGGCTAGCTCTGCGCAGAGGCCCTGGGTCCAATCCTAGGGCAGAGTGCTGGGATCCCAGGCGGAGGCCTCCATTTCACCCAGCACCAACTTTAAATATGAACCACTGGCATAAAAGCTTCTCACCAAGTCATACCTCGCTTCCTCCCTTCAGTGACTAGAAGCAATGCAACGGGACAGGAGCCACTCTGAAGGTCAGGACCCCAGTGCCATAGACCCAGGTCTGCCACCAGCCTATGCTCTTTCCTAAGCAGGGCACCTAATTGTGCCAGGCCATGTCCAAAAAGCTTAGAGCTCTAAAACTCCTTTCAACAAGTTTCAATACAATCCATCAAGAATATTTTCTAGATAATCTGCTCCCATAAGAACTACCAGGAACACCAAGTGGCCTTGGTGTGGTCACACGGCATGGTGGATGTAACCACACATGTGCCAGCACTCTTATCTGACCAGACCTCCTGTGCACGCTCCCTGCTTACCGCCTCTCCCAACACTGGCACCATCGCCAGAAGCACCTCTATGAAACTGAACCCTCCCAGCCCCCGAGTTCAACCCAAGGCTGCGGGAGCTGAGTCAGGGCAGGGCTGGCTGACAGGCCGGCCTGGCCCTAGCGCATGCTGAGCATGTTCACACTGCAACGAGCTTTGCCGTGGCCACATTGTGGGAGCTCACACCAAGCCTCCCAAGTCTGTCGCCTGCCAGGAACAAGGGTGCATAGGGTTTCAGATAGTACACCTTGTTTTTCATGGGGAAAGCAAATATTAAGCTGGAAATTAACGAAGGATGGACAAATGAAGGGCCATCACGGACAGTAAAGGTTAAAATAAGCACATTTCAGGGCAAATGACAACATCCACATTCCTGTGGGCATATTAACCTTGGGCTCAGGCAGACGAAGGCCTAAGTAACGGCAGAAAGCAAGTGAGAGATTTCCAGTGGCTTCTGCACTCAAGCTGTCCTGATGCAGAGCTCGGCTCTGAGCAACGACGGACAGTGAGCTGGCACTTTCATTCTGAGAGCTTTGCTGTTAGCCAGTGAGCACCTGGTATGCTTCCAAGAATGATCACCTTTGGCCCAAACCAGCTGTGATCTAGTCGCTCACTGTGGCATCCAGTAAGGTGTGTCCCCCACTGTGTGGCTCCCACCTGACTTTAAGTAACCAGGGTACTGACTACAGAGCTCAGCCGCCCTGTGCTGGCCCCTGTGCACCTGTCCCCTGTGCTGGACACTCTCCCTGAGGGAGGACATCTGCTTCAGATCTCAGCAAGGGTGCTCAGGGCCCCGACTCTCCCATGAAGGGTCACAACCCCACTGCATCCTTTGCCTCTGCCTGCTTCTGTCTCAATTGTCTATCTTCCCTGAAAGATAGAATAGCAGGCTACAAACCTACTTGGCTTGTGAGAACACAAGCTCCATGGAAATAAGGGCTTCTAGGCTGGCCTGCTACACACCCCGGAACACACCCAAATGATGTCTTGCATACAACAGGTACTTGAAAATTACTGAGAGAATGGACAGGGAGGGACCCAGCCTGGGGTGGGTGAGCAGAGACAGAAAGACGACCTCCAACCTCCAGCCTCGGTGTGCAGTGCGAGGGGTGTGGCATGTGGTGCAGGAGGCAGGGGCCTGGGCTGGCATCAGGTAGGGAAGTGGCTTTATGCCTTGTAAAGATATTTCTGCTAGCAGTGAAGACAACTAATTAAGGATGAGAACAAAGCATTTAGGAGGCTGTTGTCTTATCCAGGTGAAAAGGATGTAAAGGACACAAACCATTCATGGCAATAGAGATGAGGCTGCAGGAAGCTATGAAGACAGCATATTCAGGGCTTGAGGTGAAAGTGAGGGAGGTACATGGGGGGATCCCAGTTCTGGTCTCTACTGAGGAGACTGTGACATCGTCCAGTGAGTGGCGTTCTTCTGAGATCAAGCCCCCCACTTCTGCCTGGTGCATAGCCACGTGCTCAGCAGACTCAGCGCAGGTGCTGGCTGTCTGCTTCCCCCCAGGCTGCTCCGCTGGTCCCTCGGGAGGCACAGCTGTGCAGTCACCACAGCCGCTAGATATGGCCATACCTATCTCTTGGGAAGAGCCCACCAGGAGGCAGGGTTCCACCGCTGCAAGGAAATTCCAAGGTGATCACACAAAATCGGGGGACTTGTTTCCTGGGTTTATAAATCAGACCTAAAGGCTGGGTCCCAGTCCCTCACCTGTGCCCCTTCCCTCCACTTTAAGTGCTGACATAGCTCCAGACGCAGCTCTGTGCCACCTGGCACTTCGGACCTCTCCTCTGGCAAGCTGGGTGGCCTCTCTGAGCCTGTCCTGCCCTTACCAAGCAAGCAGGGAGCAGATCTAACCTACCTCATGGGGTAATTCCAGTGACCAAATGAGTTCGTGTTTACAAGTCAGCTAGAAGAATGTCTAGCACATAGCAGGCGCTAACTACAAGCCAACTCCTTGACAGCTACCTCTCCTGGTCCTGATGCCCTGCCAAGGCCCAAAGCTGCAGGAGTGCCCTGACCAGGTGAGGACATGCCCTCGGTCCCCTGTGACATGATTCCACAGGGCGCCAAAGCCATGTAGCTTAGACCCCCTCAGCCCCCAGTGAGTACAGCATCCAAAACAGCAGGGTAGTGGCAGTGAGGCCAAAAGACACATGTGGCAGCCACCTTGGCCTGCGTCCTCCTCCTGGCTTTGTTATAAGGTTGGGGGGTCCCGCTGGCGAGGCTCTCTGGGGTTGAGTTCGCCCAGCCTCCTCTTGTCAGCCCCAACAAGACCTCTGGAGTCCCACCCCAGCCACCTGTCATGACGTGGACTTTCATGTGATCTGTGACAGTAAGGCGCCTGCCAACTGTCCTAGCGGTAAACGGGGAAAGGAGAACAGCTTAAACATGATGCTGTTTCCGTGAGCACCAAAACCCTCCAGTAGCCAGGCATGAATTCAATAAAAAGTTATAAGGCTCTACACGGAAAACCATGAGGTATTCTAGGAACAATTAAGGATGACATTAAGGAAAGCTGGTAGAAGCAGAGAAAAATATTCAATTCCTAGACCTAATGTTGTACACTAAACTTTTTAGTTTAAAAACTAAATTTAGTAAACTAGTGTTCACTACATTGCTATACTCTCAATTCCTGTGCACTGTTCACTAGTGTACAGGTTTTGGTCTTGAATTGCTCTCATTTATTATGATCCCAATCAAATCTCAATGATTTTCATGACAGTTAACAAAATGATCCTATATTTTATACGAAACACAAGGGGCCAGCAATAACCAAGACGATCTTTTAAAAAACTACACAAAGTTATAAGGCTTACACTATTAACTACCAGATACCAAGATTTACACAATCACAGCACCTGAGTGAGAGTGGTATTAGCGAGCCTTTGCCAATTAAAGCATAAAGGCGCGAGGCTCACAGATGAGCTTACCAACAGCCCGGCAGAGTCCTCCTGTGCTGGACAGTGACGTCCTGTAAGACAAGCAGAAGACATTTTTTACTACAGTGTGGGTCCCTGGACATCCATGTGGAAAAATTCAGTGATGCTGGGTGTCTTGCCACCAGCCACAGCACTCTGTCCCTGAAGGACTGCAGGTGTCTGAGTGCAAGGCCTGACGCTTAGGCTTCTGCAGGAGGGTGCGAAAGGAGACCCTTGCGCCTGGCGTCAGGAAATGACGTCCGACATGGGACACGCCCACACAGGCCGTAAAGGCCACAGCTGGGGAGCTGGATTTCATTCAGGACATCTGCCCATCCAGCCCACCAGGGCAGTCTTCTTCAAGAACACACCCACAAAGAGTGAAACCACAGACAGCAAAAGGCAGCACAATCTGTAAAGGGGGTAGCGGCCAAAGACTCCAGGAGGCGCTTCCTGAAAGAGGGGGTGCACAGGCACAAGCTGTGTCAGCATCGCCACCCACCAGAGAAGTGGAAAGGAAGCTACAGTAAGTTGCTGGCGCCGTGTACCTCACAGCCTGGGCAGTGGTTTCAGAACAAGCGAGCTGCTTATGCACAGATTTACACACTCCTCTCTATCCACGGCAGTACTTTAATTAAAATCATTACCAAAAAGAGAGGCTTAACTTCAACCACATGCCATGTGTGGGCCTTTTGAGTCTTGCTTCATACAAGCCAACTGTTAAAAAAAAAGTGAGATAATTGGGAAGATCTGAATACTAGCTGCATATTAGATGATATTTAAAGGAGTTATGATTTCTTTTAGGAGTCATGATGGTACTATGGCAATGTTTTCCAAGTGTTCTCATCTTCTAGAGCTACATACTGAAATATAAATGTACATTGTATAATTACAATAATATCTTGAATTTGCTTCCAAATGTTCACAAGAGGCAAGACAGATAAACCAGGAATAGATGTGTAGTCAACAGTGGGAACATGGAAACCACTGTACCATTCCCTCCATCTCTGTGTACACTTAGAATCTTGCATAATGAAAAATTAGAACTAGTGAACAAGGTTTTCTCCTTGTTGGCTACTTACACAAGGTTTCCTCCTCTATGGCTATGTGTGACTCCTCTATCCCACCTCTGTGCATCCTAGTAAAATAAGGTTATGCAGTAACAATGGGAACCACAGACAACTGAGCCCCTCGGTTACAGGGACAACAGAAGTCCTCTTGGGAGGCACAGAGAGCGCTGAGGTGCACTACACACATGCACCAACTCGCACGAGTACAACTGTTACGTACTGGCCATGTGCACCACCAAAAGTAAAAGTTAAAGAAAGAAGCCATCTTGAGCATCTCTCGTCTTCAGGTAGTCTTGTGGGAGCAGGACCCAAGCCACAGTGGCACACCTCCTGGCCCAGGTGACATGGGGTGCGGACATTCAGAGAACTAGCTAGGATGGAGAGACTGGCAATCTTCAGGTTGTCTAATTTTTATTTCTGTACCAGGAATCAAAACACAACCTTGCACTTGCCAGGAAGGTACTCTGCAGCTGAGCTGTATCCCCAGCCCTAATATTTTAAAGAAAATCCAAGATATATAACCAAAACATTAATATGATACAGTATTTATATTTCAGTGCGTAGTTCTAGAAGGACAGAACACTATGGCAAGCGTCACAGGTCCCTCTCAACAGCTGCAGCCTCCTGGAGCCCACCCTGCCTTTCCTGCCATGTTGGGAAAACTACTCTCAGGGCTTTGCGGCTTTCTCTGCTACTGACCTGGCTGTGCTTGCCACCAAATCCGAGAAGAAACCAAGTCCCACTCTTTCTTTTCCCAGGGTCCTATGCTTCTGGGGGCCTACAGTTTCAAAGTCCTCCTCAGATACACGCAATGCCTATACAAGGCAGCTGGCGACAAGGCCCTGATGCCCCAAGACCCGCAGAGCTACAGGCCAGGGCTGTCCTCTCCACAGGAAGGGCGTGCTTCAGCGCGCCCAGTGGGCCGCTCCCCAGGTGTGCAGCCTCCTGGGCAGCTCCTATCAGAAGAATGTCTCCATTTCTGCAAAGGCTTTCTAGAGAAGTGAAGTTTGCTCACCGACACGGAGCTTCCAGGCGCCCCCACCATAGCCTTTACAGGAGGGCAAACCTCTTAGTGACACTCATAGCTACTGCAAGCAGGCCCGGCAGATGACGTGGGCTTCCCAGTGAGGGGCCAAGGCTCCCGAAGCCCAAAGGCAGACCACCGGCCTCCAGTATTCTAACCTCTCAGGGATTAAACAGCGTCTTCCTCAGGGCCGCCCACAGCCACGTCCACGCAGCAGTGTTTCGGGGGCTTGGCTATCTGTTTCTAGTCACTCTGCAGCTAGGTGACCTCGAATTTTCTGCTTCCATTTCTCCCCTCTCAAATGAGGCTTGTAATACTGCATCTACTATGGCTGAGAAGAACCAAAAGCCCAACACTCAGGACGACGCTGGTACAGTGTGTTGGGCCTTAACAACACCTGGAAACCTGCTGTCCTGGCATGGGCTGTGTCGTGGCAACTCGTGGCTCAGTTTTACAGACATACCTGTCTATGCCACTGCATCTGTCAGTCACTCAGGAGAGAGAAGACTGAGGGCTCTCTGGTCAGGCACAACGAGGTGGGAGGCTTCCCACAGAAGGAGGCAAAGCCCTGTGGGGTGGCAGTGCCCTCTGCTCCCTTTGCTGCTGGGCCCAGTGCAGCCTTCCAAGACCCAGGACACCCCGCAGGTCCCTTTATTCCCTGGCTAACGTGCATGTGTGACTTTCATTCAGTACACTTTTTTAAGTTAGGCTCTTTAGAAGCTGCACCAGACCTGCCTTTAAGGCAGCCTGAAGTTGCCAAAAAAACAAAACAAAACAAAACAACAACAACAAAAAAACCCTCAAATTTTCAAGGCCAGCCAAATAGTTCAGCAGATTAAAGTGCCTGCAAGCAGGCTCAGGGGCAGGGGGTTTGATCCCTGGGCCAGCCCGCCAACCCTGCCTCCAGGGCACACTGAGACCCAGTTGAGACTGGGTGTGGTGGCGGATACCATACTTCCAGCTCTTGGGAGGCTGTAAACAGGTGGATCACCAGGAGTCCGAGTCCAACCTAGTACTGCGACCCTGAACACCCTGCAGACCCTTCCCTAAAATACAAAAAAAAAAAAAAAAGTTACACTCTTCTCTTTCACATCTGCCTACAGTTTTTAGGTGCTGGGAACTGAGCAGGAGGCCTCCCGCATGCTGAGCACCTACTCTACCTCTGACCTACAGCCGCAGGGGTCCCTCACTTATTGTGGAGGTCATGTTCCAGACACCCCCATGACAAGTAAAAATCAGCAAAGCAGCGATGTTACATTTACTTTAGTATTTATATACATTGTAAGGCTTTGTAAACCCTTCCCCACTCTTGTAAACCTTTCCCACACTTTTAAAAACACTTCTAATGTTCTTACCATGTGCTTAGGCCTTTGTGATTTTAACATACATATACTATATGGTGCTGCAAAATCTTGCTATAGAGAGAAAAACTGCAATTTAGATTGTTTTTTGAAAACCTGTGAAACAGTGAGTCTGCAAAAGTCGAATGGCAAAACAACAAAGGACTACTGTATCTCCATGTTATATTACCTGGCCCTCCTCTATATATACACACATATGTAATATATTTTTTTTTTCTATATCTACTGGGGGATTAAAGCCCAAGCCTTTTTTATTTTGAGCCAAAGCCTTGCTAAGCTTCCAGGCCAGGTTCAAACTTGAGATCTCCCAGGCTCAGCCTCCCACAGTTCTGATACCACAGGCCTATGCCATCACAGCCTTTGTCCTTTCTTTTTTCATTTTCAGGTTAATTTTATTTATTT
>NW_004524593.1:23883930-23885954 GCF_000260255.1 Octodon degus | reverse complement strand
TTCAATCCCCGGTTCCGAAAAAAAAAAAAAAAAAAAAGAACACACGCAATGTCTGTGAGATACACATGACAGTGGCTTACCTGGCATCTTCTATCATGATTAATTACTCATAAGTATTTTGATGGGTTTTGAATATTCTTCTAAAAACATAAATGCTTTAAAGCATAACATCAATATAGAAAAAAATCTACAAAATTATCTGTAACCTATACAACCCAAATAAATCCTATTGACAACTTTTAAAAATACTTAGTTAGAAAATGCAAACACTGAGAAAAAGTAAAAAGTGAAATTGCAACCTTGCTCTCCCTACCCACGACAGCCTACTGCTCACACTTTCGTCTTACCAGAAAAGTAATCTTTGTACATATGTTCATTCATTCACCAGAACAAGTACTAGGTACTGTGCTTTGTAACATGCGTTTTGTACTGAACAGTGCTCCTTGCCATGCTGTTCTCTTCAGCTCCTCGTGGCTACCGCCTTCTAGCTGTCGCAAAGGACACTGGGGGACGCTCTGCACCTGTAGCTGGCATTACAGCATTTTCATGTTGTGAGCCCACCACGAAGCTAAAGCCACAGTCACAAATTCCTCCAAGCTCGTGGAGAGTAAAGAATAACCATCTCGCTTCTGTGGCTCATCTCAGTCCCTTCAGAAGATGAGTGAGATATTGCTACTTGTACCAGCTGGGCTTGGGACACCTTGAGATGTGTCAACTGGGAGCAAGGCTCTTTTGAGGGGAGATTCTGGGGTCTCCCTGCTCAGAGGAGTACCCCAAAAGCTCACAGCACAAACAGCGCATTGCAGAAAGGGAAAATGAGCCAGTGCTGAGACACGCAGCCACCGGGAGAGACTGCTGGGTGGCCGACACCTGTGCAGGACTGAGGTAAGCAGGCTGCTCAGTGCTGCTGGTCCCAGGCTGAGAAGCTGGCACCCACGGGGCGGGGAGCTGGCAGAGACCTCAGGAGTCATCAGTAGCAAAGCCACCTCAGAGCTTGGCTGCTGCAGCACTTAGCTGCTTCAGATTTTTTTTTAAATGATCAAGAATATAATTTTTATCTGGAAACACTTCAACATAGTATTTCCCCAAACGTATTCTACCCGCATAGCAACTCCATCGGACAAGCCGGCCAGGTCAGTGTCCTCACCCAGGGGCCCAAGTGCGGGAGAAGTCACGTGACGGCCCTAGGCCAGCCAGCTACCCAGGTCCTAACCCTCAATACTCCCGGAGGCCACTCCTGAATTCTTCCAAGCCCACACAAGCCCAACAAGTCCAGTGTGCCAACTTTACAAGCTCACACACAGAAAAGCACGCTTTGAAACTAAGGATGTAAACACAAACATACACCTTCTCAGAGTCACCCGAGTTCCTGGAAAATACCTCTTCCTAATGGAAATTTCATAAACGGAATACTGCTATTACTCACTACCAGGTTGGGATGACAAATTTAAACATCTTGTAGTTTTATTTTGAGGTAGAAGAGATCAAACCTAGGGCCTCGCAGCACTTGATGTGTCACATCCCAAGCTCTTAAAATTAAACCTTGACAGAAAAATAAATCTCCACTAGTTCAGAAAGACCTGTAAAAAATTTGGCTTTTATGTTTTATTGTAAATTTTCCCATTATCTTTTATTTCTCTCAATGAAGACCCTGCACTGGGCAGTCTGGGGTGCATTCAACTGTTTAGCCAACTGCTTACTTCTTCAGTGTCTTCAGGTCAGAAAGAACTGACTGAAGAAGGAGTTCTGAAGCTTCTTCAAGGATGACTTACAGAAGAGAGGGCATACACAGAAGGCGCCTACACAGGAGAAGGCCTACACAGGAGGGACCTACGCAGGAGGGGCCTACACAGGAGGGGGCCTAGAGAGGAGAGGGCCCACACTGGAGAGGGCTTACACAGGAGAGGGCCTACACAGGAGGGGCCTACAGAGGAGAGGGCCTACACAGGAGGGGCCTACACAGGACCGGGCCTACACAGGAGAGGGCCTACACAGGAGGGGCCTACAGAGGAGAGGGCCTACAC
>NW_004524593.1:23882951-23883655 GCF_000260255.1 Octodon degus | reverse complement strand
CTACACAGGACAGGTCCTACACAGGAGAGGGCCTACACAGGAAGGGCCTACACAGGAGAGGCCTACACAGGACAGGTCCTACACAGGAGAGGGCCCACACTGGAGAGGGCTTACACAGGAGAGGGCCTACACAGGAGGGGCCTACAGAGGAGAGGGCCTACACAGGAGAGGGCCTACACAGGAGAGGGACTACACTGGAGAGGGTCTACACAGGAGAGGGCCTACAAAGGAGGGGCCTACACAGGACAGGGCCTACACAGGAGAGGGCCTACACTGGAGAGGGCCTACACAGGAGAGGGCCTACACAGGAGAGGCCTACACAGGACAGGTCCTACACAGGAGAGGGCCTACACAGGAGAGGGCCTACACTGGAGAGGGCCTACACAGGACAGGGCCTACACAGGACAGGGCCTACACAGGACAGGGCCTATACTGGAGAGGGCTTACACAGCACAGGCCTAAACAGGACAGGGCCTACCCAGGAGAGGGCCTACACAGGAGAGGGCTTACACAGGACAGGGCCTACAGAGGAGGGGCCTACACAGAAGGGGACTACACACGAGGGGCCTACACAGGACGGGCCTACACAGGAGAGGGCCTACACTAGAGAAGGCTTACACAGGAGGGGCCTACACAGGAGAGGCCTACACAGGAGAGGGCCTACACAGGAGGGGCCTACACAGGAGGGGGCCTACACAGGAGGG
>NW_004524593.1:23878613-23880933 GCF_000260255.1 Octodon degus | reverse complement strand
GAGAGGGCCTACACAACAAATAGGACCTACACAAGAAAGAACCTATCCTCTTCTGAGAGTTCATTTTGTCAGATATTTCCTATTCTTCTGTATTTTCCAACTTCTCTTTTCAAAGTACTACTAATGCCCCCTGAGGTGACTTCATGATTCAGGAAGGAGTCAGGGCCCATAGTCTGAGAAGTACTGGTGGTCAAGGAGCTTACCAGGAGTTCACAGCCATCTGAGACAGGAAAGCCTTGCAGACCAATGTCTGAAACTCACTCTGCTCATCTTTAGTGGGGCCAAACCCCCAAAATCCCCAACCAGAATATGCCTAGGACAAGAGGATCCTCTCACCTGGAACCTACCACAAGGTCGCAGCCATATGACACACACTGAAATGAGTTTAAATGGCAGAAAAGCCCAATTCTGCCCTCAACTGATTTTTTCTAAGAGATAACTTGGATCTTCATTCCCAAACCATCTTAGTCTTTTCCAGGAGGAATGTTGAAGGCAAAATCGAGGGAGGGAGACAGTCTCCAGAGTTCCCTCTGATGGCCTGAAGAAGCTGGGGTATTCAGCATCTCTCAAGAGAGGCAGCTACTGAGTCTGAGGGGCCTGGCGACACTCACACGACAGCAGGCTGTGAGGCTGAGTCCAGTGGGCTCCCCGCAGAGAAACGGCCTCTGAGCCTGGAGTGGTCCACTGGAATCAGGTGGAGAAAAGATGAGGGCTGGTCAGACTCAGAAGTGAGCCTGGGAGACCTGGGAAACAGCAGCTGAGGTTCATGAGTAGGAGCCCTAGGACAGAGAACCTCTGCGTGAATATGTAGCTATTGTGTTAGTAAAAAGAAAAAACGAAAAATTAACATCAAAGTTGGAGGGAAAGAGAAAACCCAAATTGGACCGAGCTCTCTCTGGAGAGCAAGACACACTTAGGATTCCACCCTGCAGGCACGGGGTTACTGAAGGTGTGTGCGTGTGGATCAGTATTGCAAAATGATTCATCTGCAAGTGGACCTGAAACCTAGCTCTAGGAAGACCCAGAGGTTAGCCCACAGGCTAGCAGTCCATGCTTGAATAGACAAAGACGCGTGTACACATGGGCTTCAGAAATTCAGGGGTTTGAAAAAAAGTTTTTTTAAAGTCTTTCTGAGACAGGGTTTTGCTATGCAGCTCAGGCTGGCCTTGAGCTCACTTTGTAGCCCATGCTGGTCTCAATGATCCTCCTCCTGCCTCAGCTTCCTCAGTGCTGGGATTACATTCATGTAATCCTGGATTACAGTGCTGGGATTACTCAGGCCTAGAAATTCAGATTTCTAAAAGGACCAGTTCCTAGTTACCTAAAAAAATAGAAAAACTAGGATATACATACAGAGTGTGGAGAATGGTAGAATCCAACTTCTTTTCCCTTTCATCCTTCTTTGGCTAATGAAGCGTGAGCCAGGTCTGTGGCTAAGTGTTTGCTTCCTTCACAAAAGCTAGACTCTTCAGAAGAAGGGGGCAACTTTATTCATCCTCACTGTTGCCAAGGGCCATTAAATTACAGTATTATAAACCATTTTGCAAAACTACACTTCTGCTTTACAATAACCACCTTTTTAATAATGAGGTTTCTAAAGTTAATATACAAACAAATCTCTGGAGGTCCTAACTGCCTAGCCATTCTGGCTTCGATGGACACAGCGGCCATGCCCCAGAAACCTCAGCTACAACTCACGCTCTCTCGGAGAACAGGAACGTCCACTGTGTCACCCCGCAATTACAGCTGCCGCCCGGCAGCATAGTTGGGATGAGAACTACAAAGCTAAGTAATCTCTTTAAGAGCCTGCCTTGGTTTTCCTGTCCTCGGTCCATACATCCGTGGGGCTGGGGATTTGCGTGTGTGGTGCTGCGAGGGGAAGCCAAGCGAGGCTATCGCGGGCTCTACCACTGGGCTGTAATTCCAACGCTTTTTTAGATTTGGGGATGAGGTTTCTACAAATTGCCCAAACGGGTCTCAAAAGTTTGATCCTCCTGCGTCACCCTCACAAGCAGTCGGCTTGAAATCAGGAGTCTCGCATGAGCAATTTTTACTGTATTCCTAAATTGAAAAAGGTCTGTCTTCAAAAGCTTCGAAGTTACTGTTATTAATTTCACAAATCCGTAATACAGAACATAACACGGTGACCACGGACGTGCTCCTTCCTCAGGAGGGCCGCTCGGAGCAAGACTCCTTCAGCCCGACCCGCTGCGGCCCGCAGCAACGAAGCGTTCCTGAGCACCAGGCGGGAGGCCGCAGCCCGCGCTCCGCCGGCGAGACCGCTCACCCCGGGGGTCGGCCCGCAGCGCCGGCCCCGGCC
>NW_004524593.1:23864867-23877584 GCF_000260255.1 Octodon degus | reverse complement strand
GGCGGGGCCGCCGCCGCCCCGGCGCCCGCCGCCGCCTCCTTGGCCACCCCCGAGCTGGGCAGCGGCCTGAAGAAGAAGAAGCGGCTGTCGCAGTCAGACGAGGACGTCATCCGGCTCATCGGGCAGCACCTGAACGGCCTGGGGCTCAAGTAGGTGCCGCCTGCGGGTCGGGCCGGGGATCCACGGTCGGGCCGGGCCGGGCCGGGCCGGTGCCCCGCGCGATCCGTGCACCTCGAGGCCTGCTCGCCCGCCCGTGAAGACGGGCGCGAGTGCCGGGGAGGGGAAGACCCGGGCCGGAAAAATAATGAACCTCGAAGGATTTGTTTTTCGAGTGTCTCGGAGACATCTTTGTGGGACACCTCCCCACCCCCAGCCGTGACAACAACCCGAGCAAACCGCCAATCAGCTGAGGCAGCCACCTACAAGTGTTTACGGGAGCGCGGAGCTGGGCGCTTTGGGAAGGGGGCCGAATGCGTTTGACGGGGGTAATGAAGTGGGATGCCCTGTGTGTACATAAGGCCTCGCACCAGCTAGGCAGGAGTCCCGGTTTAAAACCGTCCAGATGATTGCCCCTGAAACAGGGACTTCTGATCCAGTGAATCATTTGCTTTGAAATACAGTGTAAGCGGTTTTGTGTCGCTAATATTAAGAGTTAAGGTAGACATTGGCTTTGGCCCCAAACCACTTTTGTGTGTACACACAAAGAAGAACCGAGAGAGTTGGAAGGTGGGTTTGGGGAGCTTGATGGAGGAGCCGCAAAGACGAAGCTGGAAAGAACATGCAACAGTTCCCTCACTTCAGAGTGTGGGTTAAAGAATGTGCAGTGTCGTATTTATGGGTTTGCTGGGGAGTGGGAAAGACAACTCCTTAAAAAGTGGCATAAGTTGCCTCTTAGGTGACTGCTCTCTTTACTTGGGAAGATAGGTAGACCGGAGTAAAGCATTACGTTGAAACCGGCAAGCAAGCCTAGTGAAGGAAGATTCTTAGGTATCAAAATACCAGATAGAAGGAACCTTATTTGATGAATCCTTTTTAAACTGTCAGAGAAATAACGTGGCAGAGAGATTCACTTCATTCCCTGAGGAAAAGGATTAGGGTGAAAACAGATTTTGTAAATGCTAGCAGAACATGTTACTGAGACAAGAAGCAAGCTGACAGCCGCAGGAGGAAATAACTCGTGACTGTTTGGAACCTGCACCTTAGTAAATTTGCTATTTTTAGTTGAGAGAGAAAGGAAATGGTTTTTGATGCTAGATTTATTTTGAAGATCTAAAAAAAAAAGATTGATCTAATAGAATTCGTATGTGTAAACATCTAGCCAGAAGGCTGTACCTGACCTAGGTCATACGTCACTTTGGTGTGGAGATAAGGATTTTACCTTTCATTATGTAGTGCCATGGGTAGTTTGGTTTTTGTTTTGTTTTTCCCAGTTAATTTGACTAAGATACATTTTTGGAAGTTTTGTACTTCATTACATTTCTGACATACTGAATAGCAAAAGTAGGAAAAATAATTTGATTCTGGTTTCAGGAAGTTTTCAGCCTGAACAGGAATAAATGTAGTTGGCACTTAAGTTTATTTCAGTAAATTAAAGCCTTTTTTTCCCTTCACCATGAGGTGAGTTTAAAAACTTTGCAACTGTTTAGTTAGACGATAGTTTATTTGGAAGAAGACTAAGAGTGGGAAGTCGGTCGGGCCTTTTTCACACTGTATCTCTCCCGCAGCCAGACTGTTGATCTCCTCATGCAAGAGTCAGGGTGTCGTTTAGAACATCCTTCTGCCACCAAATTCCGCAATCATGTCATGGAAGGAGACTGGGATAAGGTAAAGTAGGGCGCACAGAGCCGTGTGACTGCTGCTAAAGTTGTATGTTGGTTGTGCATTCGGTGACATCTCTTTTTGTTTCACACCAATTTTTGCAGGCAGAAAATGACCTGAATGAACTAAAGCCTTTAGTGCATTCTCCTCATGCTATTGTGGTAAGAGGCGCACTTGAAATCTCTCAAACGTTGTTGGGAATAATTGTGGTAAATACACTTTTGTTCTTAGTTTCACATTTACGCTTATTTTAATAGGTTATTGATAACTCTAGGCATCCTTCTGTTATAAAGGATAAGACTTGAAAGTAGTTAAATTTCGTATAATTAAATTTGTGCTCTACAATTGTTTTAAAGTATGTTTTATGTTTTTAATATATTTAGTAAATGTGTCCCATGAATCTAGTTTGTGAGTTAAGCTCTACAGAGATTGTATTGAAAGATCTTCCAGCTTTTGGTGCTGTTAATGATCTTTTATACTTGTAAATAAGTTATATTTCATATTAATCAGAATATTGTGTTGTCTAAAGAGAAACGGTATCACATATTTGCACAGCCCTAATGGCACTGGCATGTGAATGCCCCTTTGAATCCTCGGAGACACAGTTGGCTCAAGCCAACACCAGTTGGTGCTTGCTGTTTTCCGCCCTTGTGCTCCAACTGTGTGGGTGACAGTGTCAGTGTGCGTGGTGTGTGTCACTGTGGGAGAGTATGCAGATTCGACCCTGGGCCCTGCTTACCTGTCTGGCTTCCCTGACAAGATCAATTTCAGCATTTAACTTGTCAGTGTTTGTTGATGTATTTTTTATACTGATGGGCTTTAGTGCTCCAGATGTTGGTGAGGGAAAGGAGGGGGGTCTTGTTTCCAAGTGCTGGTGCTCAGAAACCATGAAGAATCAGCTGCTGGCTGCTGGCTTTTTAACTTATAGCTGATTCATTTCTTGTCAGAAGCAATTTCCTGTCCGGTGGGGGAGGGAAAAAAGGCGAATAGGAAGTGAAGTAGGGAAGCCAGCTGTTTGTTAAATATTAGTAAATGACTGTTAACATTTTGGAGAGAGGTGTGTGTGTGCGTGTTTTCTTAAATTGGGTCAAACATTAATCTTTTCTACCTTTGCCTGTAAACTTTAAAAAAACCTGTTTTTTTTCTTTTGAAAAATCTTATTACAAAGGAATTCTCAAATTTTAGTATGAATCTATATGAAAGTGTAATCTTAAAAATACAATCCTTCAGGTGAATTAAAATTAAAGCACTGTGTAAACAGAATGAAGGAGTTGTAGATAATGAGGAATTCTTTCCTTTTACTCTCTGTTCAGTCTATCTAAAAACAAGATGAAAATGAGGTCCTAGTGAGCCTCACAAGATTCCAACTTATATTTTACTTTAAGCATGGGCAAATCAATTTTTTTGATGGAACCAGGAATTGAACTCAGGCCCTTGTGCTTGCCAGGCAAGCGCTTATTCTACTGAGCTCTCTCCCCAACCCCAACTTTTAAAGATTCAAGTTCTGCTTTTTATTTTTAAGTTGCTTTTCACCTACCTAAGTGTGTGTGTTCGTGTTTATTCCTCTTCGCACCTCATATTCAGAAGATAATCTAGTGTAAGTTAATCTTACATTTGTAATAATACCTTAAAAGACTAGTTTTTTAACATAATTATTTTAATTGTATGCTCAGACTCATTTGATGACTTAAGTCTAGACTAAAATTTGTTTTTAAACCTGAATGTTTTATTGATCCAGTTTATTCCCCTCCCTGCATTGCCCCTTCCCATTTTTTAAATGTTACCAAATGGTACCATGAGTAGCAGAAGTTGCTCTGGACTCTTTGAAGCTGAATTCATGAATCATTAAGTAAAATGAATCTTAGGAGCCATGGTTTAAATATAATTCGTGTCCTTTTTGCTTTAAGTCATTAAATTGGTACAACTTGTCTTACAAGCTTACTGTAGAGTTAGAACCACTGCTAAGTTAGATAGGAGGCTACCTCAACAGTTAGGCTTTCTGTGTATCGAAGTTCGTGACTTTGGCTTGTACATTAAAGTTCAGTCTAAGGGTTTGGGGCTCTAGCCCAGTGGTAGAGAGGACCTTGCTTAGTGTGAAGAAGGCCCTGGGTAAAATCAGTCTGTTAACAAGAGAGAAAAAATAAGTCTAAACTTAGGGAGAGATGAAGGGCCTGACAACAGTGTGAAGCTGTTGTTCAAGCCATTATAGTCAGTTAGCAATTTCAGGGGTTTTTAGATGTTTAAAAGAAAGAAGGAAGTATTTCTGGGTCCAGAAATACAAAAAACTCAAGGGAAACCAGAGTTTTAAGTGGAAGCGAGAAAAGATGAGCGGGGAGTTGTATTTCCTCACCTTTCTTTTGTCTGCCCTCCATGGGCTCTATAGAAAGTCAGGGCACGTCCTGTCCTCATCTACGCAAGCTTCATTTTTGCCTGAATTTTAAAGTCTTTTACAGAAATAGTTAATACCATTTGTGAATTATAAGGTCTTTATTATTTTGAGGTTATACTTTTGTGTTTTAAATTTTGGAAGGTAAAATACAATTTTACTGCTTGTTATTTGTGAAGTGATTCTTAGGCTACACATTTCTGTCTCTTAACCAGATCTCTACCTGTTTGGCTAATGTTCTACACAATAGTAAGATTCAGTATCTGTCTGAAGCTAGTCTTTGTTTTAATCTGGTTAAAATGACTCATAGAGAAATGTTGTGCTGCTTTTATAGCATTCCTTGTATATACAGAAAGGTGTGCGTGTTGGCATTTCTCAAGGTTTTAATCTGCCTTCCTCTCCCGCCCTGCCTCTGCACCTAAGATGTGCGTGGCTTCCTCTCTCAAGCTTTTGCTAGGAAAATTAGGAGGAAGCAGCACTTAGGGCACTGGCCCTAAACACCCTGGAAGGGGGAGGCATTCGCCCTTATAACTAATAAACACATAAATGACTTGCCCCAAGTTTAAAAAAAAGCCCTCTATTCCCAATTGCTAAGAAGATTTAGTAAATAAATAAAATTGCATGCTGACCAGTTTCATGTGATATTTAAATGCAACAGTTCTACAACTAGATAGGATTCTCAAGTTTGAATATAAAATACATTGGATTAAGCAAAACTTTTAACATAGTATTGATTATGGAAACATGAGCTCTTCATTTTATAAAGAGGTGAATTTTTTTCAGAAGATAAAATGGTCAGAACATCCAGAAAAAATTCACATTGTTTGTTTCAAGCTCTTTAGTTCTTTGCTTTTTATAACCTGCTGAACATTGGGGTAATTCTTTATTTGACACATAAAGATGAACTGTAGGGTACATGTACAACAAAATATTTTAAAAAGGCATCTTGGTGACTTTCAGTCTGTTGCTGAAGCATTCCTAAATCAATCTTAGTGTAAAATTTGGTGTGATTTTCCTAGAGTTACAAGAGCTTGTCTGTGAAACTTTAGATTATTATAAGACATGAAGAACATGTCTTATGAAGGATATTTAAATATTTGCCTAACTTTTATGCATTTGTTTGTTATTCTTATTTCCAGAAAGTTTTATAAGCTTGTATTTTGCCTTAAGTGCTCCTTAATAAAAAAACTTTGTAAAGCAGATCATTATAACCTTATCTCTGTAAAAACATACTGTTTACCATATTGTGGCAACAAATTTCTAATGATTTTAAAGTAAGCATCTAACAGATAAGCACTGTAATTAGTTTTTTATTCTAAATGGACTTGAAATCCTTACCAGTGTATGCCTTAGCTTAGGGTCTTTAAATATGATCAGCATTTCTTACCTAATTTTCTGCCTATGTCAGTTGGCTTGCTGTAGCACAAGTAACAAATTTGATAAAAGCATCCCTCCAGAGTGTCCTTAAAGGTTTAAAGAAGTCCAAGATACATTTACATCTCTCCTCCAGAAAAAAACCTTAAGACTCTGATGATCACTTTTCAATTTAAAAGCATGATAAAGTGACATTAAAAAATACTAAAGTGGGCTGGTGAGATGGCTCAGTGGTCTAAAGCACCTACTTAGAACAAGCTTAGCAAAGCACAGGGACCAGGGTTCAATCCCCCAGCACCACATGCCAGCCAAGCCCTGCCCCCTGGTGGGCTGAGCTGGCCACACACACACACACACACACACATACACACACACAAATAAATAAATAAATTTTTAAAAAGTACTAAAGCTAGTTCATTTTGGGGAGATAACTAAATATAAAAGTGCCTCACAATAAACCAGAGTACTTTGCCAGGAAGATGGCTCAGTAGAATAAGCGCTTCCTGGAAGGCACAAGGGCCTGAGTTCAATCTCCGGTTCCACCAAAAAATAAAAAAATAAGCCAGAGTGCTTTATGAGGGGTGGATGAGCTGATAACTGCTTTGTATCAGTGATGTATTTGTTGCAAATATGCATGCTTTTAAACACTGAGCCTTCTTAAAAGATCTTCAGGCTCATCCTTCTAATGTCAGCAGCCCTTTGTGGCTACCTAGAAGACAGTGTGCCAGCTTCTCTAGTCTATTTGTTTTATGACTATTACTCAGGATAAGCTAAAATCTAGAACTTTTATCTTTTACCCAAGAGTGTCTAGTTCTGCGTTCTGGCCTACCCTTGGTCCCTCTTCACATTGTGGCTTTTTTGTTTGCTTTGATTTTTTTTTTTTTTTTTTTTATTGTTGTTGTTCCTTTGGTGGTGGGTTTTGTGTATGCTGGGCAATGTTCTACCACTGAGCTACACACTTAGCCCATGTATTGTGGCTTTTAAATAATTCTCCCATTAATTGTTTTTTCTCCAATATTTAAAAAAAAAATGTTGCATAAAATTTGTTGCTGCCCCAATGTAAAAGACATTTTGAAACAATTTTGAGGTACTGCATTTCTCTTAAGCACCCACACTCTGTTCTTCAGTGCATCCTAAATCTACCTTTAATAAGTCCTTTCCATGTCTCTTTAAAAAAATTTTTTTTGAGATACTTGGAATTGTTCTAAATGTTCATAAATTCTAGGATACTATTTTGAGAGCAAAATTCACTTTTTCTTGTATTGATGATGCCTTGGTCACTAATGAGCTTGACAGATTTTGCGCTTTAATATTAAGATGTAGGGTTGAGTAAAACCACTTTTAATCTGTTAAAATTCTTTTAAACCGAAATATTTTAGTGATCTTGAAGCTTTGTAAATCATTTTCAAAGGGCATAGTAGAATGGTTTCTACTGTTCTGTTTAGGCACAAACATTTTCTGAAACTACCATCAACTTTTTTCCCCTGACTGCTGCTTTCTGTCATGTCAGAGGATGAAGTTTCTGCTGCTGCAGCAGAAGTATCTGGAATACCTGGAGGATGGCAAGGTGCTGGAGGCACTTCAGGTTCTGCGCTGTGAACTGACGCCCCTGAAGTACAACACAGAACGCATCCATGTTCTTAGTGGGTAAGGAAACCAAGGCTGCAGACCCTGGGCGGATGATGAGGTTATTTTTAGAGACCATCACTTGCCACCATTACATTTCTTTAACATTTTTCCCAGATAGAAACACTTGAATGTTACGAGGTTCTTTTTTAATGTTAGTCTAGGTAAATTCACTGATGTATATGCAATCTGATTTTTGTCATCTTGGAAAGCTCTTCAAGTTAATAAAATGGCCACATGTACCAGGTTCCTGCAAGCATGTCACATAAACAGCATCATTTCATCTTCATGTCACTCCTTTTACAGTCCAGGTACCCAGGGCTTGGTCCTAGGCCCTGTCATTTTTCTGTCTGTACCCTTCCCTAGGTAATCTCACTCAATATCATGCCTTCCCAGATTCTGCATGCCAGAGGCTTGCTAGTCCACCTTCTCATCTTGACTTAAAACTCCCAACTCCCACTTTTGTATCTCCTCCCCCTTCTCCACCCAGCTGGGCCAGTGTTAATGAATGACAAGTGCTACTCGGTTGCTCACACACAAAGCCTAAGCCTTGTCTTGTGACACTCGGGCCTGGCTCCAGAAACATCCCAGGTGTGCCTTCTTTCTGTCTCCGCCGTTTCCACGCTTGTTAAGCCGCTGAACTTCTAGAATATTACAGTGATTTCCGGGCATATTGTACTGACTTCAGCTCTATTCCTTCAACAATGCTTATTTCACAGTGACCAGAAAAATACATAATTAAATCATAAATTAAGTCACTTTACTCCCTTGCTTAAAATATTCCACTACCTTTTTAGTACATTTAAAATAAGCCCAAAATCTCTGCTTAAGCCTATAGGAACCTCCATCCTTTCCTGCTCTTTCCTCAGTGTGATCCTCTATAGTGACACTAATCACTGTCTCTTCACTTGCAAACTCTTCAGGGTTTTACACTGATTGACCCTGTCTCAAGTCACTTCCCTAGTCCCCGGCTATTAGTTGCTAGGTCCCAGCTAAGTATGCTGTCTTGAGGCTAGCTTATGTCACGTAACTGCTTTTCATTTTTTTCCTTAGTAGCATTTTTCACTACATGATAGGAGCCCAACATGTGCAGCAATACTAACACATAAGGAGTGTTTACAGACAGAACAAGGGGCAAAAGAATGGGACCAAACAAGGTAGAGGATCCATCTTGCGGATAGGGAAACTTGAGCCTCAAGTGAAGTGACTGTCCCAGTGAAATAACTAATTTTGTATGAACTTGAGGTTTTTGTTTTCTGAAATTGAAGAATAAATTTGAGAACAAAAGGAAGAATCCAGGGGAATATTGATGGAATATTTTAAGATAAGAAACTCGTGGTGGATACTAGGATGGGAAAGAAGTCCAGTGTGCTATCTGTTTTAGCCTCATGGCAGGATGGGGAGCTTGTTTAAAAGAAGATAAGTTTAAAAAGAAATTATTTTGCCTTTTAAAATGCTTTTCAAGTCCACCCTAGGTGGAGAAGATCTCTCAACTAATTTTGTCTATGTTCTTTTTGGGTGGAAAGGTCCTTATCTTCCCTTCAGAACTCAACCTTTTATCCTTTTTTTATTTTTGTTTTTTAAATATGTTTACACCTAACCTGATACATATCTTTTTTCTTTTTTTTTACGGTACTGGGGATTGAACTCAGGACCCTGTGCTTGCCAGGCAAGTGCTTATTCTACTGCGCTCTCCCTGGCCCTGATACATACCTTTTTGAGGTACTGGGATTGAACTCAGGATCTTGCGCTTGCCAGGCAGGCACTTATTCTACTGAGCTAGTTCCCTGGCCCTTCTGATACATACCCTTTTATTTGACCCTGTTTTAGACTTTTCTTCTGGCCCACTTGAACTAAACTAAGCTGCTACACCAGGATGAGCCTAGTTTGATTGCCAAGTCATTGGTCTTGAAACAGTAAATTCTGCTCCTTGCTTTGTTGTCATTATCTTTTTGTACGTTATCTGATTTATTTATCACTTAAATATCATTGACATGAAGGAGAGGAGTCTGGTAACAGATCATACGTAGTTTTTATTGTGAAGCGAATTTTATGCCCTACCAAGTTTACCTCCTAAATTTTTCACATGAGGGAAATGTCCTAGGGGTGGCAAGACATGTAGCTGGGATTCAATCCTGTGGATTCTGCCTGTCAGTCCAGTGTCTTGCTGCATGTGGTGGTGCACGCCTATAATCCCAGCACTTGGGAGGCTGAGGCAGGAGGATCCTTGAATTGAAGGCCAGCCTGGGCTGTGAGGTGAGCTCAAGGCCAGCCTGAATTGCATAGTAAGACCCTGTCTCAAAACAGAAAAAGCAGTGTTTTCTCAGTTATACCTTGTGACTTCCCATAAACAAAAAATAGTATTAATAACCTCATGTTTAACATTATGTATTTTCAAAAGAACACAGTAGTAATTGTTGTTACTGCAGAATTTAAAATTAAGCAGATTGCCCAAACCACAATAATTCTCCCACAAAGTTACTTAGAAACATGTTTTCATGCTATTTACATCCCTATAAGGACTTTGAGTATAATTTTTTTTCTTTTTTGAGGATAATTTTTTACGCTATATATTTTTAATACTTTTTGCCCACCAAGGAACTATTTCTATATCAATTGGGAAGGAAACATGTAATTTTACTGCTGGGATAAGAAGCTATTTGGATTCTAAATGAAATGCAGTTTTGCTGTTAGGAAATGGAGAGCAGGTCCCAGAACTCTTAAGAAGCTGAAGCAAGAAGATCAAAAGTTTGAGTGCATGTGGGCATTGTAGTGTTTTAGTAGAATACTGAATGTAGCTCACTCAGTACGAAGGTCCTGGGCTTAATCGCCAGTGCTGGAGAAAAAAAAGCAAGAAAGGAAGGAAGGGAGAGGGGCAGTGTTGATGTTGACCCAGCACTTTCTGATACTCGTGTCGTCATTCCTGGAATGCGCTGTCTTGCAAGCAGCAGAGTGAGCACTCCCGGTGCTTCCTTCCCCTTGGTCTCCTTACACATGAGGAGGACACAGCTGTCTAATCGGGACCGCATGGCAGCGGAAGGTCCCCAGCCAGGTCTGGTCTCCCCGTTGGAAAGCTGCCCTTCATTTGTCACTATTAAGTCACATCCCCCGAGAAATGGAGAACCAGCCTTAGGGTTGTGTTCGCTGGGTTCTCGAGAATCCATGAATTTTTCTGCACATACAGTAACTAATAAATTTCATGCTCTGGGATCTCAGTACCTTAACAAAATGACATCAGATATTATAAGTTTATACCGTGTTTTGGGTGGTATTTGTGATAAGCTCTGGAAGCATGTTGCTTTTGTTCCACTTACTATAATTATCTAAGGGGCTTCTTTTGAGTTACTATTGAGCAGTTAGCGCAGTGGTGAAGAGCAAGTTCTGCAGCTAGAATAGCCCTGTTCCCTCACCTTGCTACCCCTTCTAGCCTAGTTACCTACGCTTTCAGTAGCTGCGCGTCCTCACTTACAGAAACAGTAATAACACCATAGGGCTAATCCACGTAGGGTCGTTACTAACATTCAGTGAGGTATTTATGGTGAGGGCTTACACTGGAGCCCAGCGTAGCATAGGAGCTGCGTGCATAGGAGCTGCAACCAGAAGAATGTATTCTGTGGATATCAGTAGTATTGGATACTTAGCTGTTACTGTCACATTTTAGTAATTTTATACAGGTGTTTGGTTATGTTAATAAATTGAGTCCACTGTAGAAACTTCTTCTTGGTACTTGTTAACTAGGACAGTATAGTCAAAATGCAGTATTGCAGTTATGTTCCAAAGAAATGGGTTTGATACTTGCTCTTTTCTCATTAGGTATCTGATGTGTAGCCATGCAGAAGACCTGCGAGCAAAAGCGGAATGGGAAGGCAAAGGGACAGCTTCCCGATCAAAACTATTGGACAAACTTCAGAGTAAGAGTCTGATTTTTTTGTGGTACTTGGGATTGAATCCAGAGCTTTTGTAATAAGCTACAAACCTCCCTCACTTTTTAATTTTGAAAGAAGGTCCCACTAAGTTGTCCAGGCTGAGCTTGAACTTGGTGAGCCTTGGTGAGTGCCGAGATAACAGGCATATGCCACCACGCCCAGTCAAGAGTCTGAACTTTTGATGGTTATTTCTCTTAGGTTAGAAATAGTTAGTATGGGTAAGTTAGAAGGTCGTGTCTCTAGTGTACTGTCATTGAGTTGTTGTAGAAGGGAGCTCCATTAACCTTCGAAACCAAAGATTTCCCAATTGTGCCATTGGGCTTGAGTGTGAAAGGCACAGTCCCCGGGAAGTCCTTGTGTTCGAGTCAGTGCAAGTACTCTGAAGGTTCCCTTGATAGCAGAAGTGCTGTGGTGAAGAGTAAATAATATGTAAACCAAACTTCAAGCCACAAGCGTTTTAAAATTTTGTTGATTTCAGTGGTAAGGCCCAGATTTCCTTGGGTAAAATGTTTTATTTTTCTCTTCTTACCTGACTTCCAGATTGCAGTGGGAGTTTCATTTTTGCCAAATCCTTATGTGAAAGGTGTTTTCCTTTCTGCTGTATTATGTAGTTTTAATGCTGAAGTAGGAATTTTAAGACTCAAATACAATGTTAGGATATATATGAAGCATTGTAAGATTGGAATTGAACACTATTCAATAGCAAAATATTAGCAACTCTCTGAATTTCTATGATGTACTTGGCAGTAGGAGCCATTTGATGGGAACTGGAGCTTACAGCATTTTAGTTTGTTCCTTGTTAAGTGGATATTGTTTTTATACCTGGCTTCCCACTGATACATAATCTCTGTCAGGTATTTTTATCATCATCTACTTTTTTACCAGGGGGCAGGGGCTTTCTATTGGTTTTCCTAGAAAAACCCACATGCAAAATACTGACCTTGCAGATATATATAAGTATATAGCCCTGTTCTCAATGTAGCTTTTTCATGGATACATCCCCTACAACTCTTCTGTTGAGGCACCAGTTACATGAGGCAGGGACAAATGCAGCAGAAGATGAGCAAATGTCTTCAATAAAAGTTTACAGTTTATTATTGTTTTTATTTCTCTTTTTAAAAATATCTCCTATTAAAGCCTATTTACCACCGTCAGTGATGCTTCCCCCACGGCGTTTACAGACTCTCCTGCGACAGGCAGTGGAACTGCAAAGGGACCGGTGCCTGTACCATAACACCAAGCTCGACAGCAACCTCGATTCTGTGTCTCTCCTCATAGATCATGTCTGCAGTAGGTAAGAGGAAACCTCCTTGATGTTTTGAAATAGGTTCACATTTTATAGGTATAATTCTGAACTTTTATTAGAAGGGTTTTTGTGTTTGGGGGGGGTTTGTAAAGTTTTACCTTATAGCTAAGTATGATTCACATCTGATAGCATTTGTTGACAAGTAGACTTACAGTTACTAAAATTAGAAGATCTTATACGTGTCTGTAGAGTAAGTTGTGGTGGGAACTAGAGCTCAAGACCTGGTTTTTATTTTCTGTCAGTGGGTTTGGTTTGTCATTTTCCTTTTTTTTTTTTTTCCC
>NW_004524593.1:23817281-23863627 GCF_000260255.1 Octodon degus | reverse complement strand
GGTCCCTGTGTTTTGCTTAGCTTAGCTTGTTCTAAGTAGGTGTTTTAGACCACTGAGCCATCTCACCAGCCCCTACCCCCTTCTTTTTGAACAATCATCTACCCAAGAGATAGCACGGCAGCAACTGGCATGTCATGACAAGCAGCCCATATTCAGAAGACCAAAATGACAGGCACTCCAAGCATGAAACTACTGTTACAGATTACCATCTTCAGTGCAGTTGCTTAGTTCACAGGTGTCAGTATATGTAGTTAGTCAGGGTGAGAATCTTTCCAATTAACTGCTAGATGGTTGCTCATTTTCTGTGTCTGACAGTTACAGGCCAAGCTATTTTCTGTCCATAAGATTCATGGGTGGCAGTGCTTTTTTCTTTGTGAAAGTATTGCTTTTTAGTAGAAGAGGAAACTGTAAAAAGGTTATAAATAATAGGTTATTAACCTCCTGGTTTACTTGATAGCATTAAACTACCTTCAGGCTTATCTTTTGATGTTAGGAACACTTAAATAGAAAAATACCGCTCTTGTTTGACTAATAAACATCTGAAATTAAGCAAAATACCAAAAAATTGTGAGACCTTTCAGACTCCAGGAAAAATAGCGTTGGGGTCTGGAGACACTGCGCAGAGGGGGGCAGGCAGCCGTGGAGTGCATGCTCTGCTACTTTCACTGAGAGCCCTTGCGTGAGTGGTTGGGCAGGACAGTATGAGGGATTTGAACGAGACCACGCATCAGCTGTTGGATTGAGATAGTTTGGGTGTGCACAGAATTGAGATAGTTTTGGGACGTGGAGCCAGGATCCACAGATGGGGACCCCGGTTCTGCCTCGAGCCCTGCCATGTCCCAGTCCCATGCTTTGCTTCCATATGTAGCTTTGGCCTCAGTCTCCCAACTTACTAAAGATCATTCATTGTTTTTGAGCTATTGGCTTTAAATTAGTTGAAAGCATCACTCATCTGAAAGCATTGGATTTAGTTCTACAAAAATGATCAGTTATCTTTTAAAGTATTTTAAAGTCTTCATTCAAAACGAAGAGCATCTAAGAATGTGGATTAAAAGGCTTTGTAACTGTCCCGTTTCATAGTCCCTTGAGGAGACTTCAGAGCAGTGCCCCTGCAGCTACTAGAAACGTGGTCCTTTTTTTTGTAGAACTGGGGATTGAACCCGGGCCCCTGCGCCTGCCAGGCAAGCGCTTATTCTACTGAGCCATCTCCCCGGCCCCATGTTCTATTTATTTTTTTGATTCAGAAATTCATTCCTGTTAAGATACGCTGAAAGATTATCTGGTCCCTTGTACTGGAAAAAAAAAAGAAAGGATAGATTGATTGATTAGTTATCTGGTACTCTAAACTAATTTGAAGACAATATAATGCAATATAATAATTATTGCTGAATTCCTATTTAAAAAAAAAAATACATTGAGGATTGAGGAGATAGCTCAGTGGAATAAGTGCTTCCCTGGCAAGCACAAAGCCCTGAGTTCAATCATCAGTTCTGCTAAAAAAAAAAAAAAAAAAAAATATTGAAAGATGATGACCTGAACTTTATATTCAAGGGGTGTCAGAAGGTTAGGGGTTTGCTTACTATTTAGAAACTGAAACCTGTACTGTAAGGGTTGACAAAGGACTGACTGGTTTGATTTTTTTGGTACATGTTTATAATATGTAACCAAAATATTCTTACTGATTGAAGGTCTTCTAAACAAAAACAAGACCCTTTTTGTTCCTGCCACCATGGAGCTGACATGTTGAAGGCATGGCCCGCTATACACCTCAGACCTGCAGCATCTGCATTCTTCCTTCCCTTCTGTCCTCCAGTCTCTACAGGCTTTAGGGTTCGTGACACTGGCATGGCTGATGTTGGCCGGGAGCAGCCTGTGGCTGGGTACTTCACAGCATTGTTGTGAGCTGCTTGTACCATAGAGTCCCTGAGAATATTCCAGCTGCTTGGTTTTTTTGTCTCAGCCACTCCTTAGGGTCCTCTTCCCTGCCCCTTTTGTAAGTGTATATTCCAGAAGTGTGTATCTTTCCTCCTACTTTCACGTGTCTGTGGACATAATGACTCCTAGGCATGAGCTGCAGTCACTTAGCACCTCGATTTGGGCTGGGTACCTATGAAGCCAGGCCGTCTGAAGCAGACCTTTACCTCTCTTGTGTCCCAGCTGATTCTGCTTTTCCTCCTGAGTTCTCAAAGTGAGAGCCAGAGAACCAGGACTTGGTTTCAACCATTCACTCTTGAGTTGGATTTAAAGAAATGGAAGGAGGGGCTGGAGAGATGGCTCAGTGGTCTAAAGCACCTACTTGGAACAAGCTTGTTAAAGCACAGGCACCGCAGTTCGATCCCCCAGCACCACATGCCAGCCAGCCCCAGCCCCCTGGTGGGCTCAGCTGGCTACACACACACACACACACACAAATGTTAAATAAATAAATAAATTTTAAAAAAAAAGAAATGGAAGGAGTAGAAACTACAGTATTTTCTGATATTAAATCTTAGATTAAAACCTAAAGATCAGCTTTTTTCTTTCAAAGAATAATCAAGAATCGCTGTTATGACTTTGTAAAAAATTGTGATCAACAGTAAAAAGTCTATTAGATTATATTCAGTTTATTTTTTTTTCATAGTATACGCATTTTTGGTTAAGTATAGCCATTAAAGAACAAATTAAATTAATTTTAAAAATATTTGGGACGTTTCCACAAGTAGCCTTCCACAAAATAATTTTTTTTTAGTAAAGTGTTTTAAGATATTTATAGATGCTTACAACTTAAAGATTCAGTTTTTAAAAAAATTCTGCTCAGGCCAGTGAGATTGCTCAGCAGTCTAAAGCACCTGCTTAGGCAGTCCCAGGGACCACTCTTATTGCCATCACCACATGCTGTGCCAGCCTCTCCCCACACACACACACACACACAAATCTGCTCAGTCTTGTTTTAAAGATACTACTTCTCATTACTATCATCTTTTTGTATTTTAAGGAAGGGTGTTCAGGGTCTCACTGCTAGATGGAACTCATAGTGATCCTCCTGTTTATAGCCTCCCAAGGGCTGGGATTGCAGGCATGCGCCACCACGCCCAGTCTCAGTTGCCTTCTCAGCGTGCCCCAGGGGTGGGGCCAACACCTGCAGGCTTGGGGATCAAATCCCCGGCCTCTGCGCCTGCTTGCAGGTGCTTTAATCCGCTGAACTATTTGGCCATCTTAAAATTTTAACTGTATTTAGGTCCACAGAAATAGCAATCTGAGCACCTGCCTAAGCAAGCACAAGGACCTGGGTTTGATCCTTGTACCATGTATTATGCCGGCCCCACCCCCAAGTATGCTGAGCCGGCTGCCAAAAGAGAAGAAGCTGAAACAGGAGGATCACTACAAGTCCAAGCTGTATAATGAGACCCTGTACCAAATACATTTTCTTTTCTTTCTTTTTTTTTTTTTTTTTTCAGAACTGGGGATTAAACTCAGGTCTTATTCTACTGAACTCTCTCTCCAGCCCTACGTTTTCAAAAAAAACTATATTTGAAAGCAGACATTAACTTTATATTAACTCACTTGCATAAATCTAAAATTGGTCTTTAGTAAATTGCACTATTAGATTTATTTTTAAGGAATTATTTAAGTAGTGATAAAGTGACTTTCTGGTATGTTCTTGTGCAGTACTTAGTGCTGGCCCAACCACAAATGTGTGTACTGTGAAAAAACTCAATGTGTGTGCCACCAAAAATACGTTTACATATTTATTGCTAAAAACATATGCTTATTGCTTTTATTGCTATTTGAGTTGTCAATAAACTAGATGATTTATGCTCTATAATTTTTAACATGAATCAGAAAAGATGATTCTGCCCTAATTTTAGATGTATTTTTGTTCTGAATCAGCTTGAACCATTTGAATTATTTATTTAGATATTTGTCTAATCTTTGAAAAATATTATTTAAAATGACACTTAGAAGACTACTAGCTTTGGAGTCCACTGTCAGTTCAAATCACTCAGTTACCTCCCAGTTTTATACCTTGTAAGTTAATTTGCCACCTTGGAAGTGGGATGATAGACTTTCTCTTAGCCAAGGTAGTTTGAGAAAATACAAAGTATTACTTTGCACCTACTAAATACTTTACTAATGCTAGTTAGTATTGATGATTTCAGCTCAGTATAATAGCCTAATATAAAAGCTGTTTATAAAGAACCTAAAAGTTTTAAGATTCCACATAACCTCCTGTTAAGATAGATTGCCGTATGTGCCAGATAAGAATGGTCATGTGTTTTAAAAATACATATTATATATTAAATAACGTATATTGATAAATTGACAAGATGCACGTGTGTGGGGTATATGGTTTTTTTATTTGCTTGTGTTTTTTTTTTTTTTTTTTGCAGAACCATGGATTGAACTCAGGCCCTTGCGCTTGCCAGGCAAGCATTTATTCTACTGAGCTACCTCCTGGCCTCTTGGGGTATATGTTTGATAGTTGGGAACTCACTGTGTTGCTTAGGCTAGACTTGAACTCCCGGACACAAGAAACTTCTTCCCTCCGCCTTCCCAGAGTGTAGCTGTTGGCATGTCATTAATTTTTTCTTACAGAAAACATAGGATACAAGTTGAGTTCCTGTTATCCAAAATGCTTGGAACCAGCAATGCTTGGGATTTTGGAAGACTTGAATATGCATAACACAGCAGCTTGGGGATGAGACTTGGACTAAACACAAGTCCATCTGTGTGGCCAGCGAGATAGTTCAGTGGTGTAAAGTACCTGCTTAGGCAGGCTTAGAGAGGCCAGTGGACTGAGGTTAGATCCCCTGAACTGCATGCCACGCCACCTCCGCCCTCAGGGTAGGCTGAGCTGCGCCCCCCCCCCGCCCCCGCCCAAAAAAAAAAGCCACCTGTATTTCACAGTCACCTTCTATGCATTATCTGGAAGTACTTTTATAAGACTTTGCTAGCATGCCTACATGTTGCATGTGACCAGTCATATCTGGGATTTTCTACCTGTGCTGTTCATTTGGTCCTCGAAAAGTACATATTATGGATCATTTCAGATTTTTGTATTTGATGATTAAGCAGTATAGAGTTGTAGTATAAGACAGTAGACAACTAGTTACATGTGGTCATTTCAACATAAGTGTACAAGGGCCAGCCAGATAGCTGAGCAGATTAAAGCACTTGCTTAGGCAGATACAGGGGTTGGAGGTTCAATCCTCGACCTGCCATGCCAGCCCCACTCCCACCCCTGAGATGGCAATTAAGATTAGGCGGAGTGGTGTGCACCTGTAATCCCAGCACTTGAGAGGCTGAAAACAGGATCACTATGAGTCTGATCTGTGTAGTAAGACCCTGTAGACCCTGGACTAAAATACAAAAAATAAATAAGAATAAACGTAAGTGAACAATAAGTCATTCAAGTTCAGGGTTACCGACCATGTTTGAGGTTGCTCAGTGGCCACATGGGACTAGGGCTTCCACGTTGGACAGCAGTGGATGTGGCATTTCCCCTGTCAGAAATTCCTCTCAGGGCTGGGAAGATAGCTCAGTAGAATAAGCACTTGCCTGACAAGCACGAGGGCCTGAGTTCAATCCCTGGTTCTGAAGAAAAAATAAATTTCTCTTAGATGTTGCTGATGGAGAGATTAGAGAAGGGTAGAATGATTTTGAAAAGTTAGTGCTTAGCAAGAATGCTCTTTTATACAATAACTTTCTCATTAACATGGTAGGCTTAATTGTAAGTCATAGAATTCTTTTATACAGCTTCCATTTGTGAAATACTGTCAGGCTCAGTCTCCATGCCTTACCATAGTATATCCTCTTCATTCTCTAGGAGGGCTCCTACAGGACATACACCATTTTGTCTTTAGTTCATAGTTGGAAAAATTGAAACATTAGGTAAATGTCCCAGAATGACAAGTGCTAAGGGGCTCAGCTGCGAGTTGAACCTGAGTCAGTCGGGCTCTGCTTCTGACCCTTTTCGGGCTTCCTCTTGGTAGCCGTCGCCCTAGTCATGCACACATTTCTCCTCTTTGCTCCTAGAAGCCCCAGTAACCTATTTGGGTATCTGTTGAGTTCAGAGCTTTTAAATGCCTTTCTGAGCCTCCTAAGAACCCAGAAATCATGCTGGGTGGTTCTCGGTCTCCAATAAGGGAATGGGGATCCAAAGGAAGTAGTTAAGAAGATTGCCAGAAACATTAATGATTATGACTGAGAAAGAATCGAGACTCGTGGTTGGGTTGCAATGCCTGTTTTCTTTGTGGTATGCTAAATTGTTTTTCTGATAAGAGACTGGTGTTATAGTATTCTATTTTTCAATATACCAGTGTAAAATTGATTGTTTGGATTTACAAATACATTCAAATTTTATTTTTAAAGTTTGTGATGACATAACCACAGAAATTTTATCAGTCATTTAACCTTTTTCCTTGTTGCACTGTTCCATCTTGGAAGAATAATTATGCCTGGGTTTTGTTTGTTTGTTTGTTTTAGGAGGCAGTTCCCCTGTTACACTCAGCAGATACTCACGGAGCATTGTAACGAAGTGTGGTTCTGTAAATTCTCTAACGATGGCACTAAACTAGCAACAGGTTCGAAAGACACAACAGTTATCATATGGCAAGTTGATCCGGTATGTACTCTAGTGTTGTGCGGGTTTTAGTTGCAGAGGGGAGTGCAGTGTGAATCTCACCTGCTGGTCACCTGTGTTTGTAGTATATGTCAATTCTCTGTAAGCGCAGTTTTATTTATGTTTGTCACTTCTTCCTATATTATTTAGATAATATATGTAGATTAATTTTGGAATTGTTGTTTGTCTTGGTGAACATGCCACGTCTGTGTATATTCATAGTCCTGGTAACTATTACATCCTGCTTTTAGGTAAGAAAACATGTAGAAGTTGCATGCCCAGCCTTCCACAGCTGGTGAATGACAGAGTTTGGCTCAAGGAATATTTTGGCTACAAAACTACTGAGATTAACGTCATTGCCAACCTGTATTTTTGTTAATACTTAATTTATAGGCTCTGCATGCCCATTCTGTCCCAAGGTAGAACAGGCCCATTACCCTGTGCCTTCTAAAGCCCTTCGTTGCCCAGCAGGTCTTCTTGTGTGACCACTGCCCCCCTTTCCCAGTGATACTTGTGAAAATTACTGCATTCTGGAATTTTACCTATTCCCCCCAAAATCTGGGCAGTCATGTGAACTTTGAATATGTTAGTGTAAAGGGACTGTATGTGTGAAGGTGTAACTATAGTATTGAAATCTTTGTTTCCAACTTTGTGTTTTATTTATTTTTTTAATTTTATTTATTTATGTGGGGGGGCAGCTCAGCCCACCAGGGGGCGGGGCTGGCTGGCATGTGGTGCTGGGGGATTGAACCCTGGTCCCTGTGCTTTGCTAAGCTTGTTCTAAGTAGGTGCTTTAGACCACTGAGCCATCTTACCAGCCCCCTAACTTTGTGTTTTACAGGATTGTATTTTATTGTTAAGGTCCATAAGACACTTAGTTTTTTGCATTGAATGTAGTTAACAGTTTGAAAGCAAATCTTCTGGATGCATGGTGGTGAAGCTTTTAGGGCTTTCAGTGATAACAGACTGCAGGCTGTGGCACGTGTGCCATAGGTTCACCACCACAGACCTGGACTGTCACTGTGCCTGAAGATTTTTTCCTGGAAGATGTTGAGCTAATCAGAAAATTTGACTTGTTTACATCACATTGCCCTGATACTACTGATCTAATGTAATACCCCATGCCTGTTAGCACCCTCCCAAAGAAGAATCACTTAATTATTGCTTTGTCAGTTTTGTCACAACAGTAGAGACTTGGACTAGGGAATTGGGTGGATGATAGCTTAGTAGAGAATGATATGATGTGGTCACTTCTAATCCCAGCATATGAGAGGCTGAGACAGTAGGATCATCATGAGTTCAAGACCAGTGTGAATCTACATAGTGAAACTCTGCAACATCAACAAAAGAATGTTGACCTAAAGGTAGCATGTGATGCAGGAATTCCACTTCTGTGTATATACAAGAGAAAGCCATACCTCCACACCAACGTACATACTCCTAGCCACATGGGATTGAAGGGGTCAAAAGTAGAGACCAGTGTTCAGCAGCTGATGAATGGATAAACAAAATACAGAGTGTCTGTTAAACAGAATGTCAGTCCACAGTAAAAAATGTACTCTACAACCTCGATGAACCTTGAAACCGTTAACTCGTGAAAGACGCAAGTTAGAAGACTGCGATATGTGCAGATCAGGTATAGTTACATTTGTATGACACGTCCAGAATGGGCATATCCGCAGAAACAGGAAAGTGCTTCAGATGAGCGAGGCTGCTACTGGGTATGGGATTTTGGAGGAAAGATGATCACTGAGATGTATACTGCAGAAGGCTGAATTCTGTGCTGTTGTATCTCACTGAAGCTGTTAAGCAATGAGTTGTTACACCTTTCTGCTTTCTGTTCCCTTGAGCATCTCCACTGGGCAAGCTCTGGATCATCTTTGTATTCCAGCTAGCATACAGAGACCTCAGTGTCATGGGTAGTTGGTAGGTGTAAGAGTGTGAGCGAATCTTTATGAAGCAGACTGAGGTTTAATCAGCAAAGATTGGTGTGAAACCTCCTTGAATTACTTTGTCAGAGTACATGTTAACTCTTTACATTTTTAGGGTAAGAAACAATGACTTTTATAGATGGTACTACCTGAGTTGTCTGTTTTTTCTTCTAGGATACACACCTGCTAAAACTGCTTAAAACATTAGAAGGACATGCTTATGGAGTTTCTTATATTGCATGGAGTCCAGATGACAACTATCTTGTTGCTTGTGGCCCAGATGACTGCTCAGAACTTTGGCTTTGGAATGTACAAGTGAGCGCGTTCCACCCTTGGTTGCTGTAGCCTTTCATAGGCAGAATCGTGATGTGCTTACTGTAACTTTATTTCTGGTGAATACAGCAGACTCACATACCCTGAGAGTTCCTGTATTGTTTTTTGTTTTGGTGGGGTGGTTTTCTGTATTTTAGGGAAGGGTCAACAGGGTGTTCAGGGTCTCACTACTAGGTCAGACTCGTAGTGATTCTCCAGTTTACAGCCTTCCAAGTGCCAGCTTAGAGGCACACTCCACCATGCCCTGTCTCAATGGCTGAATTCAATGTGCCCCAGGGCCGGGGCCGGCACAGCCGGCCCGGGGATCAATCCTATGTTGTATTTTCTTGTAAAAGAAAGTTCAAGTGGAACTCAAGCATCCAGATTTATGAATGATGAATAAGGATTTTCAGGATGTTTCATTTTGTTCTGTCAAATGTGCACTATTTCCTGAGTGTCTTAGAAAAGATTCTGTGGTGTTTTGATAGTTTCATAGTTGTATTAGCATCATGTTATGATTTCTATTCTGGTGGCAGTAGCACCATCTTCTTACCTACATTTGGTATCCTGAGCTACTTTAGTGAAGCAAAATCCTGCTTTCAGCACTTATTTTATTAAGGGCATTTATTTTTGTAGTGTATTATTTTTATTACTTTCTAAATGAAAACTTGGAGCTTTTCCAGGGTCTCTTTTTAGAAGAACTCAACATTGTACTTATTGCAATTATTATTATTATTATTATTGCATTTGATTGTTACAAGGTCTCACTGCTACGCAGCTCAGACTCACAGTGATCCTCCTGTTTTCAGCCTCCCCAGCACTGGGATTACAAGTGTGCGCCACTATGCCCAAACTCTGTGGCAGGTTCAGCCCACCCTGGGGGCAGGGCTGTCACAGCATGTGGTGCCAACGATTGAACCCAGTTTCTGCATTTGCCTAAGTAGGCACTTTATTCAGCTAAGCTATCTCACCAGCCCTTACTCAGCTATGTATGTTTTAAAATTCCTGCAGTTAACAATTTCTTTAAAAATTAAACTTCCGGGCTGGTGAGATGGCTCAGTGGTGTAGAGCACCTACTTAGAACAAGCTTGGCAAAGCACAGGGACTGCGGTTCAATCCCCCAGCCCCACATGCCAGCCAGCCCCACCCCCTGGTGGGCTGAGCTGGCCACACACACACACACACACACAAATAAAAAAATAAATAAACTTGCTTAGGATTACAGGCTAAGGGATGGTTTTTGCTTTTTTAACGCTTTGGCAAGGGAGTGGTTAGGCTGTGGTTTGACTATAAATATATAACTTGAGAAGATAGGATCCCAGTGCAGGGAGCAGCAGAAGTTTGAGTTTGTTCTGGTCAACTTAGTAAGCCCCTGTCTCAGAATTTATTTTTATTTTTTATTTTTTTTTGCGGAACCAGGGATTGAACTCAGGCCCTTGCGCTTGCCAGGGAAGCACTTATTCCACTGAGCCATCTCCCCAGCCCCTGTCTCAGAATTTAAGAGAAAAAAATAATAATAAAAGGGACTAGGAGGGAGATGGCTCAGTAGAATAAGGCGCAAGGGTCTGAGTTCAATCCCCGGTTCCACCAAAAAAATAAAAATAAAGTTGTCTAAAACTTTTCCTCTTTTTTTTTTTTTTTTTTTCAGAATTGGGGGTTGAACTCAGGCCCTTGCACTTGCAAGGGAAGCGCTTATTCCACTGAGCCATCTCCCTGGCCCAGTTGTCTAAAACTGAAAAATGAATTTTGCGGCTGGGGAGATGGCTCAGTGAAATAAGTGCTTCCCTGGCAAACACTAGGGCCTGAGTTCAATCCCCGGTTCTGCAAAAAAATAAAAAAGTAAAAAAGGGACTAGGCATGTAGCTCAGTGTGAAGTCATTTGGTTGAGTCTGTTGAACTAAGAAAGAAACTCTGGGCTGGCCAGATAGCTCGGCAGGCTAAAGCACCTTCTTAGGCAGAGTGCAGTGGCCGGGGTTTGATCCCCAGCATGCTGTGCTGGCCCTGCCCCAGGGGAATGCTGAGATGGCAGTTGAGACTAGGCATGGTGACACACGCCTGTAATCACAGAGCTTGAGAGGCTGGAAACAGGAGAATCGCTGCAAGTCTGATCGGTGTAGTGAGATCCGCTGGACCTTATAAGACCCTGTACTAAAATACATTTAAAAAAAAAAATTCTATGGAGATGAACTAAAAAAAGCCTCCAAAGAGATAACCCAAAGATAGTACAGACTTGAAAATGGAATGACATGATTTTAATTCAGCAATTGTGATAGTAAGATTTCCTTACTTCTCAGTCAGCTGCTTGCATTTCAACCCCAGATAGTTATTTATTTATTTTTGGTAGGGTATCAGGAATTGAACTTCAAACCTTCAGTTTGCCAGGCAGGCACTTATGCCACTAAGGTATATCCCCAATCCTCAACCCTAGCTTTTTTTTGAGAGTTTTTATTAAGAAAAGTTGACGTTCTAGTGCCACAGCAACTCCAGTGACACATGGCTGACTGACACTAGGGTCTTTCAGTTTCAGGAATTGGGGACAAATGGAAAAAAAAAGTTGAGAAAATACACTTACGATAGATGTGATAATTCCTAGCATTTTCGATTTGTTATGTGTGTATGGATAGATACATAGGTAGATAGATGCATAGAAATAAACATGCATATATATTTATATCCATCATATGTAAAACATTTGAGAGTAAATTAGATATATTTTACCTTTTAAGTACTTTTTTGTTTTGTTTTGTTTTGTTTTTTTGGTTTTTTTTTTGTTTGTTTTTTTGACGGAACCAGGGATTCAACTCAGGCCCTTGTGCTTTTTAAACACTTTAACCTTTTTTTCCCCCCCATAATTTTATTGATAAATAGCAATGAGACAGTTTCAAACCAAATTGGTAGGACAGTTTCAATAATTAACACATTGCATACATTCTTCCTAGTGGTTATTTGCTGTACAAGATGCGGACCTGATATCCTATTTACAAACACTGTTAGAACAAATCCCTCTATTCATTAAGAGAATGTAACTATATATCTATGCTAACCATTTTGAATACACAGATACAAGATGGACATTCATCTGTATCCTCTTTTTTGTTTAGTTCCGTCATTTGAGTATTGTAGGTGTGTTAACTCAGCAAAACATTCCAAGAGTCCAGGAGTCCATAATAATATTGGGTCTTCTACTTGACTGGCAGTGTCAGAAATTGTTGGCAAGAGTCCCCTGTAGCTCCACATAACAGCATGGCTTTACTTCTTTTTTTTTTTTTTTATACTTTTCTGCTGGATGGTTAAGACTAAGATAAAGCAAGACCTATGCAACAAGAGTTGTAGTTTTTGGGTCTGATGAGGTCAGTGAAATCCCCTCAGGATTTATCCTGAGATCCTGTACCTCAGATTGTAGATCCTTTGTCAGTGTCAGCCATGTGGATGAGTCACGGCCATTGCTTGGCCAATGTGCTCTCTGTGAAAGCCTGAGAGAGTGTTTTCTCTCCATGTGAGTCTCCTTAGGCACATTCTGTGTCATCGATCACTTTCCTCTTTGGCCCCATAATCTCCTTGATCAGAAAATTCGGGACACTAATGAGTTATATGACATTACGTAAGTACTTTAATCTTGAACCTTCTTGAAGAGGACATTACTGTACATTAACGGAACAGCATTATAATTCTTTATTCATTCAGTTATTCCCATAATGTTTTATGCCATTTTTATCAAGTTCACAATTAGTGTTTTGTTTGTGATTGGGTCTTGGAGGTAGCAAAATCCAGAATAGAATAAATGGCCTTTTTTCAGTAAAACAGCTTAAAGTGAATATGACCTATAAGATAAAAGAATTTTTTTTTCCTTTTCAGTGGGAGAAAGTATGTAGTCTTAATCCTATTAAAGAAAATTTGTGGCATGTCTGTGTTCTTCCAGTTACTATTGAAATTTTCTCAGTCTGTGTTATAATTTTCACAATGCACTACCTTATTTACTTAAACTTGCTCTGAAAGAATGGTCTTTTAAAATCAGTTTCTATTCTTTTTGCATTTTTAGATAGTTTCCTGGATTCTGATAGCCCTGGGGTGGGTACTTTTACTGTTTGGAGCATAATTAAACAGCCATTTCTGCTTTTAGAGCTCAGTGTGTTAACGTGTGCAAATAGGCAGTACCAAGGATTTATTTAGCTGTTACTTGGCATACTTGCGTTTCTGCTCCTTTAACTGTCTTATGTGTCAAGTGACCAAAAGGTAAATAGGTGACTAGCTCTGAGTTAGTAGAAATGTGTAGGCTGCAGAAGCTTAAGTGAAAAGGGTATGTCTGGCTTTCTGCACGTCACTGCTTTGCCCCAATTCCTAAAGATAGTCTTTGTTTTCATTCTTTGTTTTTGCTTCTGATTACCCATTAATCACAGGAAAACTACACTCATGTACATTTTTTAATCACAGTGATGGCAGCTATTATTTCTCAGATCCTGCATGTATTCCCTGAACAACATGAAACAAATGTGTGCCTTCTGAGTATGTAACAGGAGGCTATCTCAGAGTTTTGCTTAGCTGGAAATAAACATAGACTGGCCATGCACTTTCTTTGTTACTTTTGACTAAAAATAGTTACTACAAAAAAAGTTATTAGAAAAATAATGTTCTTGGACTGGCTAGGTAGCTCAGCGGACTAAAGTGCCTGCTTAGGCAGACCCAAGGGGCCACAGTTCAATCCCTGGTGTGCCCTGCTGGTCCCACCCCTGGGGCACGCTGGGACTGAGCATGGTGGCATGCTTCTGTAATCCCAGCACTTGGGAGCCTGAAAACAGGAGGATCACTATGAGTCTAACCTGTGTAGTGAGATCCTGTGGACCCTGTAGTAAATACAAAAAAAGAAAAAAAGAAAAAGAAAAATAATGTTTTCTGTCTTGCACCTCCCCCACTGTGACCATTTCCGAGTGTAAATTAGTCATGATAGAGTTAAGGGCGTAGTTACACTAACGATTGACTCTGTTCTCAAGAAACTGCTAATTGAGCTAACTGCAGGTTTAGAGTAAAATTTATAAAAGAACTTTCGACTGAGAAAGGTAACTCAGGATTGGGTATGTGGCTTTAAGCTCTTCAGTGTTTTGTTTTGGAAGAATTACCTACTTTTAATGAACGTAAGTAGTCCAGATGAACAGTTTATTTTCTTATTTATTTCTGTATTTTAGGGAAGGGTCCACAGGGTGTTCAGGTTCTCACTGCTAGATTGGACTCGTAGTGATTGTCCTGTTTGCAGCCTCCCAACAGCTGGGATTACAGGTGCGCGCCACCATGCCCAGTCTCAGCGGGGTCTCAGTGCACCCCGGGGGCGCTTGCAGGTGCTTTAATCTGCTGAGCTATTTGGCCGGCCCAAGACGAGCAGTTTATTAACATTTATTTTGTCATACGTCCTCTGGGTCGACTGTGCCAGACATTGTTCAGCCTCTTGCTCTCCTAAGTCCCTAATTTCTCTCCAGATATTACCCCCCTTTTTATTCCTTGGTAAAGTCAGTTAAAATGGTTCATTTCTCTGATTGCAATTACCAAACTAACCAGATGTCACAATTCTTTTTGTATGCATTGTTTTCTTTCTCTTTTTAAACATACTGTTTCTCTTTACAAACTCCTTCTCGAGGGCATCGCAAACATCTTACTCGTGGCTTTATTTCCTTGTAGACGGGAGAACTGCGGACAAAAATGAGCCAGTCTCATGAAGACAGTCTAACAAGTGTGGCTTGGAACCCTGACGGGAAGCGCTTTGTGACAGGCGGTCAGCGCGGGCAGTTCTATCAGTGTGTGAGTGTGGGAGCCCCTCCCCCACATCCCCTGGGTGAAAAGAAAGTTTAGGGGTTTGGTTTTAGTAAAAACAGTTGCATTGACTCAGTCTGGGAGCACACCTGTGGTCCCAGCCCAGCCGTTAGGAGGCTGAGGTAGGAAGACACCATGAATTTTGAGGCCAGCCTGGGCTAAAGGGTGAGTTCAAGGCCAGCCTGAACACATAGCCCTGTCTCACAAAAAAAGTCAATAGCTACTTTGCCACCCTACTAAATAAAGGCTATGCAGTAGAATATTGGCGCTATTTGGCTGGCCCAAGACGAGCAGTTTATTAACGTTTATTTTAGAAAAAAAAAAACATTTATTTTGTCATATGTCCTCTAGGTTGACTGTGCCAGACGTTGTTCAGCCTCTTGCCCTCTCAAGTCCTTAATTTCTCTTCTCAATATTAACCCCCCCTTTTTATTCCTTTTGGCAAAGTCAGTTAAAATAATTCATTTCTCTGATTGCAATTACCAAACTAACCAGATCCCAGTTTTCATCCCACTTTTTTTTTTTTGGTCTTTTTGAGGCAAGGTCAGGCTGGGCTTGAGCACACTTTGTAGCCCAGCCCGGTCTCAAACTCAGCAGTCTGCCTGCCTCAGTCTCCCCCAGTGCTGGGATTACAGGCATGTACCTGCCTCTTCTTTCATCCTTAATCATTTTAAGTGTTTGCTAGATGCACATTAGTAAACTATTTCAAATGCTTATATAAAATAATGTATTTTGAGTTTAGAAAAACATTATTTGCTAATCATTTTTGTTCTTATGAAATAAGTTTGTAATTTATAGGAATGTATTTTTTGAGGTTTTTAGTAACAAAGTATGCTGAGTTTTGTGAATTGACTTTTAAATATTGAATAAACAAAACGATTGGTGGCTTGGCTTGCCGTCAGAGGTCCCGGCACAGCACAGAGACAGCACGGAAGGGCCTGTGCCTGCATCTGGGATGGCCCGAACGCAGTCCATGTCTTCACTGACGTTCAGATCCTGTCTAACGTCTGTTTAAGACTAAAGTTAGGTAATAGGTCATTTAGTATAAATAAAGCTCACTTATCACAAGCACTCTAACCATTATAAGTTACCAGTTCCTTTTGTTAAGCTGTCTCAAGACTGGCAGAGGGGCCAGGGAGATGACTCAGTGGAATAAGCGCTTCCCTGGCTAGCGCAAGAGCCTGAGTTCAATCCCCAGTTCCGCCAGAAAAAAAAAAAGAGAAAAAAAGACTGGCAGAATTTATTATTGTCTTATCTCAGTATGGCTAGAAGCCATTAGTTTCCTAGGAGTTTTCTGGCCATGAAATGGCCATATAGGTTCCTTTTGACTCTGCATCCTCATATGGCTCTTACACTTCAGGATATAGCATTTGGTCATTCTCGCTAATCTATGAAATGGGAATTCTAATGCCTGTCAGAACTTTGTATGTTTTTGGTTGAAATAGTCCTAGGTGAGGTGTATTTTTTGGTTTTGGTGCCGAGGCCCTAACCCAGGACTTCCAGCTTGCTTGGGCAGTGTTCTCCCGCTGAGCTGAATCCCCAGCCCCACCTCTCAGAACTTTGAAGAAAGTTTGAAAAATGTCTGCAAATTTCTCAAGCTCTAAATAGAGCTATGTCTTAGTAACTGTCTTCCTTATCACAGCTTCTCTATGGGACAAATCCAGCACAGTCATTCTCTGCATTGGTTCCAGAATATCCTCAGATACGAGAATCTGTGCAGGCTGCAGTCCTTTTATGCAGAGTGGCCCTGTAATTTCAGATCTTCGTAACGTACTTTAAATCCTCTCTGGAGTATTCGTAGTACCTAAAGCAATGTAGGTGTGGGCAGAGTAAGTAGGTCTTATGTTGTGCTGACTAGGGAGCCGCGGGCGGGAGGAGCTTCAGGCGTGATCATGCAGATGACGTTTTTGCCTCTTAGGCATGTTCCATCTGTGATTGGTTGAACCATGAGTGCTGGCCCCATAGATGAGAAAGGCTATGATGAATTTTAAAGAAATGTTTGAATTGTTTTCTATTATAATTGAGACTTTAATGAGCTTAGATTCAAAACATGAAAATGTTCTGCTTTTAGTTTATGCATAGTGGGTTATTGAAGGGAGGTGGATTTACAAAATGTCTTTCTACCCTCCTTTAGATATTGTCACAAAGTTTGACCCATATTCAAATTTTCATGGTTAAAAGCACATTCCTAAAAGCTCCTGGTTAAGGTTCAGGCAGCCAGCCCTGCTCAGTAAAGGCTTACCAGTGGTTTCTGCACCTAGGACTTGGACGGGAACCTCCTGGACTCCTGGGAAGGAGTGCGTGTGCAATGCCTTTGGTGCCTGAGTGATGGGAAGACCGTCCTGGCATCCGACACACACCAGCGGATTCGGGGGTACAACTTCGAGGACCTTACAGATAGGAACATGTAACTACCCTGTGCTTCCATTCAGCAGCAGTTATATTAGAATGTGTATGTGGTAGGGCTTTTCCAGATGAACTAGATTTTTTTTTTTTTTTAATATTTGGTTTTTATTTGATTACTTGGTAATTTTGGTTGGTAATATGTATTTAATCATTAACTCATCCAAGTGTGATGGTGCATGCCTATGATCCTAGCACTCAGGAGGCTGAGGCACAAGGATCATCACAAATTCAAGGCCAGCCTGGGCTACATAGTGAGTTCAAGGCCAGCCTGGACTACATAGTAAGACCCTGTCTCAAAAAAAAAAAGAGTTAAAAATCATTATCTCAGATTCTTAATTGCATTATAGGGTATGATAATGATTGCAAGCAAACTTGGACTTAACGCAATAGTATTTTATGTTCTGATATTTTTACTGACTTGACTCCTTAATTGGTTGTTTCTGACAAATTATTTTCTGGTTACAGAGTACAAGAAGATCATCCTATTATGTCTTTTACCATTTCAAAAAATGGCCGATTAGCTTTGTTAAATGTAGCAACTCAGGTATGTTTATTAATATCTGCAGAAAAATTTAGATTAGTACATATTTTAATTACAATTTTAAATACACATAGAAACAAACTCTACTTACTAAATTTTAATACTTGTATTTTATCCTAATTGTGTAGAATATTTAGTGTTTTGCATAAATAAAAATGTTCGATCAGGCAAAAGATACTTTCAAAAGTCGTTAGGGGATAGAATAAATACTTATATTCTCTATTACCTGCAGGGAGTTCATTTATGGGACTTGCAAGACAGAGTTTTAGTAAGAAAGTATCAAGGTGTTACACAAGGGTTTTACACGATTCATTCATGCTTTGGAGGCCATAATGAAGATTTCATTGCAAGTGGGAGCGAAGGTGAGTTTGTGCCTACCGTTGTGTTCCTGTAGATTGATGAGCTTAGTTTTGGAGCTCCCAATTTCTGGAGGTAGTAATATCTCTAGACAAATGGGTGTTACTAAAAATTTTCAGTTATTTATACGTCACACTACTAATTGCCTGATTTAATCATTCCTTTTTATCACAAATCAGCAGTAGGTACATGTTAGGATCTTCCAGACTCTCTGGATTTTTTTTTCTTTTTTAATTTGGCACTGAGAATCAAACTTGGGATCTTGTGCTTGCCAACCAGGTGCTGTGCTGCTGAGATATATCCCTGACCTCATGGATGTCTAACTGGCTTATTTTTATTTATTTTTGAGAGAGAATCTCATTGCATACTCCAGGCGCTCTTGAAGTTCCTGTAGAGCTTAGGCTGGGCTTGGACTCAAAATCCTTTTGCCTCAGACTCGGGGCTGGGCTACCACACTTTGCTTCTGACTGACTTTGTTAGTGTTTTGGGTTTTTTTGTTGTTGGCTGGCTCAGGCTGCCTTAAGAGGTTTCAACACATTAAGTTTTCTTTTGGCGGAACCGGGGATTGAACTCCAGCCCTTGCACTTGCCAGGGGAGCCCTTATTCCACTGAGTCATCTCCCTGGCCCTTGAAGCTCTTTTAACCCCTGTGCTGCATTTAGTCCTGCTTCTGGTATATTTTCCCCCACTTTGTTATGGTCCAGGATCCTCCATACTTCTAAAAATGTATCTCCTAGAGATGCTTTAAAATAAGAATGCCTACTCTTATTAGTAGTGGCACCGAACTTAAAAGCCCCAAGTAAGCATGATGAATTCCACAATTAAACCATATCACCTTCTAATTGTGGAGTGAAGACGGCACTTTTCCCACCGTGCATACACCATCTCCCCATGCGATCACAGTAGCTTGTGTGCCGTTTCTGGCAAGCAGTATATTTCAGAGATCCACCAAATCTCTAAAAGTGTGCCTGCCACTGTAAAAGAGAGCAGCTGGGAACCTTTTCCCCAGAAGAGTTGTACTCTCCAGGCTTTTTCATCGTGCTGGTAATACATAGAAAAACTACTTATGTTTTGGTCTTTGGAGAGTGAATGTCTTAGGCCGTTACAGCCAACGGAACTATGTTGATCTCAGCTCCATCATATCTTGTGCTTGCTCTCCTCGGCAGACCCTCTCCCTCTGGGTGTGTTCTCAAAAGCAGTCTCCCCTAGTGTGACCTACCTCAGTGGCCTCTGTCCCACTCCTTTGCATACTTCTTTAGTTCATGGAGAAGCATACTAATGTGCCGTCTCTTCTTCCCCAATTTCATTATATGCAAGAAAAATGAACAAATTCCTTGTAACGAAGATAAACTTGGTTCTTTAAATGGTACATTTTAGCTTTTACTTTGCAAAAAAACCAAAAATTAAAAACAGAAAAATCAAATCAGAGCTTTTTTAATCTTAAAACTGAAGTTTTAAAACCACAGGGCATTCTCAGTAAAATTTCTCCAACAACACACCCCCAGAGAGCCTCTGTAGGGATCTGTTGGTTAGAGGAACGGCGGCAAGGAGGAGAAAAGAGATGAGCAGACAGAAGCTGGGCCAGGTGGTCCCTAGGCTGCCTGATGGGCCACACACACTCAGCTGCACAACCAAACCTATGTTTATTTATACTTTGGCAAAGTTAGTAACATGACACAGGTTGCCTAACGACTAATAGCTGACCTTAACTAGACTGGATGTTTATCTCAGGACTGAGGTAGCTTGTTTGCTTTAGGCACTGAGGCCTAGTCCTGCCTACACACGTTTGATCAGTTTCCTAACTTCTACATTGATCTACCTCACTGACCGTCATTGTTGGCGTAAATGCTTTTCTAGTTTACCCTGAGAACCGTCACTTGTAACGCAAGGTGTTTGTTGTGTTCAGAACTTAACACACGAACTTAAGCAGTCCCTTCCAACAAGAGGTGGTAGGTGTGCCGCTCAGCAGGTGCCAGACTTTCAGCAGTCCATGGAGGGAGGGTGAAGAGGGCGCAGGACCCAGACTTTCAGCTAGGGGCTTTAGTTTTGTTGTTTGGGTTTTGCTTTCAGTTGGCTCATGATAAACAGAGCTGTAGGGAATCTTGATTTCCTGTGTGTGTGTTTCCTATACCCGCAGTAGTAGGGATGGATCACAGGATGTTCTGCCACTGGACTACATGGCACTATATCCCCTTTTTATTTTTGAGATAGGGTCTTGTTAAATTTGCCTCGGTTGGTCTCCAGCTTGCCATTCTCCTGCCTCAGCCTTCAAAGTAGCTGAGGGGGCTGGGGAGATGGCTCAGTGGAATAAGCGCTTCTCTGGCAAGTGCAAGGGCCTGAGTTCAATCCCCGGTTCTGCCCAAAAAAAAAAAAAGCTGAGATTGGGGGCCTAACCGTTAGCTCAGATGTTTAAGTGCCTGTTCATGCAAACACAGTCAGGCAGCCTGAGCCAGCCAAAAAAAAAATCTTTATCAACTTTGGGCTGGCCAAATAGCTCATCAGATTAAAGCGCCTGCAAGCAGGCTTAGAGGCCGGGGTTCAATCTCGGAACCCTGGGCTTGCCCTACCCACAGGGCACATTGAGACTGGGTGTGGTGATGGGCGTCATAATCCCAGCTCTTGGAAGTCTGTAAACAGGCGGATCACTACAAGTCCGATCTAGTAGTGAGACCCTGAACATCCTGTAGACCCTTCCCTAAAATTAAAAATAAATAAATAAATAAATTGAGATTACAAGTACGTACCACTGAGTCTATGGGGAATCTTGTTTTGGAGGTATGTTGGGAGTTTATTTTTTGTCATTTCCTAAGATTATAAATAAAGCTTCACATAATGGTACAGATAAGAGACTATATCTTCTAGACTTGCTAGTAAACTCTTCAATAGGGCTGTCTAGACTGAAACCTTTTAGCCATAAGCAGGCCGCTCACCTGCTCAGCGCTCCATCTCCGTCTCATAACAGCATTGGGGATGAGCGTAATACCTACCTCATGGGACGGTGCTGAAGGTACAGAACTTAGTGCTAGGAGCTCTAGGTACAGTGTTAGCGATTGTCTGCACTGAATTTGGATACCCTGCTTTTTTCTAGTGAGTGATGATTCTGTAAAATAACTCCCTTAACTTCTCCCTGAATCACTGTGTCTTCAGATCACAAGGTTTACATCTGGCACAAACGTAGTGAACTGCCAATTGCGGAACTGACAGGGCACACGCGCACAGTGAACTGCGTGAGCTGGAACCCACAAATCCCATTCATGATGGCCAGCGCCTCTGACGATGGCACCGTTAGGATATGGGGGCCAGCCCCCTTTCTAGACCACCAGAATATTGAAGGTAACGTACCTCAGTGTCCCTTGCTCTACACACACGATGTTTGCTTGCCGTGAGGGTGCCTGCTTTACATGCGCAGTAACTTAGGCAGAGTGCAGGGGGTTGATGCAGCTCTTGTTACACAACTGACCCCCACAGAAGGAATGTGAGGAATCAGAGGTGCCCACAAGGCCGGTGGGGTGGGGACAGTATGTTACCTCATTCCGTCTGACCAGCTGTTGGCCAAGATCTTACCTGAAAATCATCTTGGTTCTGCTCCCTAAGTGTAGTGCGTGCAAGCTGGGGAGGCTCCACGTTTGAGCCCAGCCTGAGCAACTTGTCCAGATCCTGTTTCAATATTTAAGAAAAGGGGAAGGGGCTGAAGATAAGGGTCAGTGCGGAGGTCCCAGCTTCAGTCCCCTGAGCCACTAAGTATACAAACACTGAAGAGAGGTATGATGGCATACAGGTAACTGCTATACTTGGGCTGAGGCAAGAAGACTGCAAGTTCAAATCTGGTTTCAGAAATGAAGGGCTTGAAGTAGCTCTATGGAAGACACATGTTAGTGCCATGTCGCATGCTGACATGAGTTAGGCCTGATGGGTAGGGAAAGCAGAATTCTAGAATTCAGCGTGTACCTTGGTCTTCGTTATCTGCACCATCTGGTATAAACTCTTCAGAGTTCTGTAGGGAAGAATTCTCATTCTTATAGGCAAAGAAGTGAATGTCAGTCTAATTTAATTTATTGAGTGCTTCCAGAATTTCTGTTTTAGGTCTGTTAAGTTTTGTTCCTGTCACTTTTGAGATAGTTATACATGAAAAAAATCCAAAATACAAAGTTACCAGTTGTAAAAGTACAAAGTCAACAGTTATAAAAACAAAATCTTAGTTGAAGAATAGCTTGTCATGGTGGCGCATGCATCTCTAATCCCATGAGGTCAAGGCCAGCCTAGAATAGAGAGAAGACCCTATCTTAAAAGTCTTCCCAAAATAGTCAGGTTCGGTGATGCACTTGGGAGGCTGGAGGCAGGAGGATGGCCTCAGGTTTGAGGCTAGCCTGGGGTATAGACTGAGGTCAGTGCCTGAACTACATAGGAAGATCCTGTCTCAAAAAACCAAGCCAAATCAAGTCATCTGTTTTTCAGAGACAAATACACTGTTCAAGTTTGTTCAAAAGGAATTAATTTGCCTAGAAACAGATAAGTATACTCTTCACTGTGTTCCATCTACATATTTTAGTAAGAAAGATGAATACCTCCTCTTAGGAGAGCTCAGCTGAAGACATCAACAGGGTAGAGTTCATGGTAGAAAAAGGTTACAGTGTCAGTTTTTGTTTTTCCTTCATTCCTGGGATATCAGAAAAGACCAGAAATCTTTATTTTCTTTGTTTCTCTTAAGTCTCAAAGCACATTCTCTGTAATTATCTGTGCTTTTCTTGCTTTTTTTGTAGTCATTAAGTTTTTCCTTCAAGGGGCCAGGGAGATGGCTCAGTGGAATAAGCGTTTCCCTGGAAAGCACGAGGGCCTGAGTTCAATCCCCGGTTCTGGAAAAAAAAAAAAGTAATTCCTTCAAATATGATTTGATAAAATCTGGCAGATGTTAGCTCTGTTGGGGCAAGTTTACCTGAAACATGTGTACCTCCACTGCACTGGAGTGAGAGTTGCTGTGGTGCTTGGTGAGCTGTTCAGGGCACCAGCCATGTTCAGGGTTGGGCCAGGCCAGCGCTTGGCCCTTCTTGGTGCCTTTCCATTTTATTGTGCCTGCATGGGCATATCCCTGAAAACATTTTCATTTTTACCTAAAACTAAAAAAAAGCAAAGCAGGGCTGGAGAGATGGCTCAGTGGGCCTGAGTTCGATCCCCAGTTTCACAAAAAAGGAAAAGCAGATACTGTGATGCATATGCCCTCCTGGAAGGTATTTTCCACGTTGTTTTCCCCTTGCCTTGAAAACTTGCAGTTGGAAATAGACATTTTGGTTTCATTTGCGGTACTAGGGATTGAACCCAACGCTTCACATGCTAGGCAAGTGGAGGTCATTTAAATAAACGTTTCACTTGGCAGCTTTTATTTCTTTTTTTTTTTCGGTGGAACCGGGGATTGAACTCAGGTCCTTGCGCTTGCCAGGGAAGTGCTTATTCCACTGAGCCATCTCCCCGGCCCCGGCAGCTTTTATTTCAAGAGAATTGTCTGGCCTTGCTTTGTTGAGGTGGATGGCCAAGTACTGATACTGAAGTAACCTTGTAAACCATTTGATAATAGTTAAAAGAGGGCAGGCATAAATGTTGTGGTTCCATTTATAAGAAGTGGCCTAAAATAGGCAAGTCCAGGGACACAGGTGGGTTAGTGGTTTCTTAGCTTGCACGGGAAGTGGTGATGCACAAAGACTGCCTGCATGGGCAGGTGTAGGTATAACCCTGCAACGGTGCTAAGACCCTGGGTGCAGCCGGGCATGGTGGCGCATGCCTGTAACCCCAGTACTCCACTCAGGAGGCTGAGGCAGGAGGACCACATACTTTAAGACCAACCTGGGCTATACACTGAGACCTTGGCTTAAAAAAAATAGAAAAATATATCACACTGCAACTGTGGGCTTTCTAACAGGTGCATTATAATTGTGTCAGTAAAGTTGTACACGCACTCTGCAAAGTAGGGTGAGGATGTAGAACTTTCCACTCGGCAACTGTGAGATGAGAAATATGTAGTTGTAACACACAGTTCTACCTTGGGCTACCAGATCTTTCCTTCCTCTTTTCTATTGTAAGCTGTCATAAGGATGTTCTTATTCTACATGATTTCAAGGTTAATTTTAAAAGTATTAGGGCTGGGGAGATGGCTCAGTAGAATAAGGGCTTGCCAGGCAGGGGCCTAAGTTCAATCCCCGGTTCCACCAAAAAAAAAAAAATTAAAAGTACTGAATTCTAACAAATATTTACTTGTTTTTCTAGTATTCAAAATAATCATGAGTTTATACTATAATGTATAGCCTAACAATGAGGTAGATACATTGTTTACTTATTTTGATGATGAAAGTATCAAGAAATTTTTGCTATTTTACAACCATGATGCGAACTTTGAGCTGTCTGTTAACTTGTTCTCTTGCTCTCTCCCTCTTTCCCCATGTACGTCTCGTCTCGTCTTCGCCCAGAGGAATGCAGTAGCATGGATAGTTGATGGTGAATTGGAGCCCACGACTTCTGTTTAACTTAAAATTAGTCGTATTTTAATGGCTTGGGATTTGGTGCAAACAAACATGATTGATAGCTGGACAGACATGCTCGTCATGAAAAAAGAACCATTTCTGAAGCCCGCCTGGGGCCAAACATTTCCACCTTGCTTCATAGTAACCAGTTGAGATGAAGCGCATCGTAGAGCGCTGTGGACACCACGTTGAGTACCCCACCGGTTGTGAAGGACTGTGCTCCATTCAGGCTCACCACTGACTCAGTATATATTTTTCCCTCCTGCCTTTTGTCTGGCAGGACACCATTCTTGTTGCTCTTCTGTGTAATGAAGTTTAAATGCTTGTTTGGAAAACTTTATTTAACAGTTTAGAAGGCTGGATAGGAGTGCATTAGTCTGAAGAGTACATTGGATAGGAAAGAATTTCTTCCTTTTGTTTCTCAGTCTTTCCGCCTTACTTAGCTTGAGATCTTTGCAGCTTGGTTCATGGATTCTAGCCTTGCCCGTTGCGCAGTATATACTGATCCAGATGAAAAACCAGTGAACTATGTCAAAAGCACTCTCAATATTACATTTGACAAAAAGTTTTGTACTTTTCACATAGCTTGTTGCCCCGTAAAAGGGTTAACAGCACAATTTTTTAAAAATAAATTAAGAAGTATTTATAGGATTAAAGTGACTTCATTTGTATACATTTGGAATCTAAACCAGCTTAAAAACAGTTCCCTCTACAACTTAAATGTGCTGCATAACTGATGCGCTTCTGGAATTCCACATGAGACAGAGGCAGACAGTGCTTGGAAGGATGTGACACAGGGCATTTGTAGTCATCTTTGAAGGTCCCCCCCCCTTTTGTTTTCTTCCCAATGGAGTATCCTTATCTGATGGTGAAGAAATTCATGTTTCAAAAAGAAAATTTTAAATGTACCTACATGAGAAGTCAGTAGTTAATGTTTTCAAAAAGGTTGTGTCACGTTGTTTTCAGTTTGAAGAGTCATTTTGGTGTGATCCAGCAAAAAAGAAATCAGATACAAAAGTTCATAGCTTACATATCGATGTTAGAAGAACTCAGTAGATTACAAACATTAAAACTGGGATTAAAACCTAGTCCTTTCCCACACTTGCCCTTAATATTCTGACACAGGGATACATGAATTGAAGACTATCCTCCTCAGTTCTTTAGACGTTGCCATACTGAGCCTCATTACCCACTGGTGCTTTGTGGGGTCGTCTTTCCCGCGCTGGTTTCCTTCATGGAAGAGAACGTTTTCTTTTCGAGAATTTCACATTCAAAGTAAGTCAGCAGCCTGATTGCACATTGTGATTTTAGCCCCGGAGAGCCGAGTCCAGTCCAGGCTCCCGAGAAGCCCTGCTGCTCATCAGGAGGAGCCTCACAGGTCCCGCAGCCGTTTCCTTGGCATGATGAGTGCGGTGCCCCCAAAATGAGGTTCTTCTGCGGAAGGACTTGGGGTACTCTGATCCCCTCGAGGCCTGGCCCAGTGTGACCAGTCACACAGCTGGGACTCAGACTCTTCCAAGGATCAGAAGCAAGGACAAAGGGGGAGTCACTGAAGGGAGAAGGAAGAAAAACACATTTGGCCTTAAAATAACGGGCGTTCTTGCAGAAGCCGTAGCGAGAGAAAATGACACATTGGTCAGATGATTTTATCAAGTTGGTATATGAACTCATATTACTTTAAGCTCCATTTTGCAGAGACCACCACTTAGAGAATCAGTTCCTCTTTTGATACTTCTAAGTTAACTATATGTTACCGTTTATCTGGTACTTAAATTTTCTTGACTAAAACTACTTTTTACTTTAAGCTTGAATAAAAATCTTCATTGGTAACTATATACAATTAAATGGCAACTTGTCTTTACCTCAGTACAGTTGGAGCCATTGATTCCTGCGTGCCCTCCAGCCATCAGTGAGTCCACCTGTCCACGCTTCCAGGGCCTTCCAGGGGTTAGCGCGTGGTAGCAGGGTGCTTTGCACGTTGTGATGCCACTGAGCTCGGTGTCCCTGCAGCGTGACCTGCACCGCGCCCCCAGAGATCCAAGTTTGCAGTGTTTCTGCAGTATAGCTAGGAGTACTTGAGAGTAGGTAAGGCGAGGCACAGTCCCCAGAGCACAGCTCCTGCTGACATGGAGTGACAGCTACGCAAAGGCATCCATAGCAGCTAGGCTAGTTGGCGGCTTCTAATACACTGGTGTTTTGCTGTGCCAACTTGCCGTAAACGTCGGTTTCCTACATTTGCCACGCAGGGACTGCTAGAAAGTTAGAAAAGAGATGAAGAAACCTAGGACTTTGTGATGCAGCAGCCTGATAGCAGGACTTTCTAACTAGTAGAAATCACTGAACGCTTGCAGTAATGTTGTAGACTATCATAGGTTTAAGAAAGAGTATACTATCAAACTAGCTACAAGATACTAACAAATGTCAAAATTGAAAAGTACCAATACTTTTTGCACATAGCTCAAAGTAGATTGGAGAATTTTTGGCTCCAAAAATCAGGTTAGTAGGCTCATTTCCATGTGCTTAAAAAATGTTTTTGTTACTATGTTTTAAGGGCTAGAGCAAGAATGAAGTTAAATATACTTTTCTCAGAGTAATTGGTTGCTAATGGTCAGATGTTAGATTGGGGGACTGATATCAGTGTGTGGGTGGTGACATAGGATTAGGAGTTGGGAGGACAAAAAGCTTCTGTTTGGTTTTTGTACGTTATTAATATTCATGCCAGCTACGTTTCTGTTGCTCTTATTTTGGCTGTATAAATGGGTTATATTGATCCAGGTAAGTAGTTTAAGCAGAGGAAATTTTATTTGAAAATATCCCCTCAAATTGACCATTTTATTTACTGGGTGGGAGGACAGAAAAGGGATTCCCTAACTGATTAAAATAACCTGCTAATGGGAAGAAAAAAAGAAGTGTCGTCAATATTGGCCTGAAAAGAAACAGGAAGTAGTAAAGTGATTTTATTGTTAGGAGTATTCTGCCTCGAGAGTGGCGTTCCGTGACATTAATAGAAACCCTTCTGTCCCACCCTCCCCATCTTGGAATTTTCTTTTCTAGGATGTTGCCTCCTGCAAGCCAGCCCTGACCCTGGCTGCCCGTGGGTCACTAGCGCACATCTGCAGGAAAGTGTCCCTGTCACTTTCACAGCAGAAGAATGGCTGCTTTTGAATGGGGAGAAGACATTTATCTTAATATCCTTTTGTCCCATTTCTAAAATGTGTAACTACCCTGGTTTCTCATTTAGACTTCAGCAGCTCTCCTTCTCGGTTGCTACCCAGAACATTACTAAATTTCAGAAACCATAGTTATTTTAATATATAAACTGCTAACTTTATGAGAAGAGAATTAGAATTTACACTTGGACACTTTCTAAAAACAGGGTGAACGTAATTAAAAATCTTCAGTGTTCTTAAGCTATTGTTTTAGTAGCTGCCCTATAGTTGAAAAAGCAAAATCTGTAAGAATCTTTCCCTTAGCTACTTAGTCCAGATAGCCTGGATTAACAAAGCTACTAGCTGCGTGTGTGTGTGTGTGTGTGTGTGTGTGTGTGTGCTGTATGTGTGGGAGAGAGTACTTGGTTCATAGGAAGTCTTCACCCAGCTGTTCTGGGGTCTTGTCTGCCTTCCTCCACTTTGTGCACAGGTGAAGTGCCCTCTCTTGCATTTAAGGTTTGGTTAATACTGATATATTTTTATAAGATTCAAATTGTGTCCCCATCTTTAACTTAAAATGTTGTCAGGGTCACAGTGCTAGAACTGAATCATAACATTTTTAGGCACAAATGGAAAAACTGTTACTGGCCTCTTGAAAGTGTGTGGGGAGGGAACAGCTCACAGAAGCATGTAGGGACTTGCAAACCAAGCTGTAGAGATCAGGAGAACAGTCTTTCGATCTCAAGATTTCAGACTTGTCACAATTTACATGGCATTGTGGTGGAACTAGTTAACACTTAGAGCTTTTGGTATATAATTACTATTTGCTATGGACTGATTAAATGTTTCAAAGGATTGTGTTCTTAAATTTTGGATTTTTTTTAACTGCCTCAGATTATATTTAGTAGTTTAAATTTCGCTTTATTTCATTAAAGTATAAAACCTTCAGGCCTCTGATATTTATTTTCACTTGCTCTAATTATTTACAAAACACCCTTTTGTTGACTTCTGTTTTATAAATCTGCAGTATGTTACATGTCTTTACAGTTTTTGTTCAGTTGAAACTACATTACTTTGATTTGCATTACTGAGATTTTTTTTTAATGAGCTTTTCCCGTATCAGTGCCCAGCACTTAGCCCATCTTCATTTTCCTTTTCTTTCAGTCCAATAAACAGAGTGAATTCCTGATTCTTGGGGTGCTGTGTCTCCTTGTGTGTCCCCCCTAGTCCCTTGTTGACCTGGAACATATACCGTGCTGCCCCTAGCTCTCTGTTCGCCTCAGGCTTAGGAGAGGACTCCAGGGTGCCGGGGTCTATCCTGGGTACATTAGATGTTCAGCAGCACTGTTTCCTAAAGGAGTTACTTGCCTCATTTTGTTCAAAAATACTGCTGCATCGGAACCTCATTTAGAGATTGCATATGTTGATTGGTAGAGAAAAATATTTCCAGTTTGAAATGAAGTCCGTGCATAGCTAGCATTCCAAGAATTTCCTTGAAGGCCTTCCTTGGAGAAAGCATTCAGTGTACCTATGCCATGCTTCTGTACTGATGACAAAACCCAGTTCCTTCATCAGGATGAGTCATGATGGAAATGAGCTTTAAGGTGTTTACCTCTCAGAGTAGTTATAAAAAGGACATAGTGGTTGGTGGCCAACCAAGGACAGGTGGATGGGAGACATCCTCACGTTGGTGGGGAGTGCCTCTGCACCCCACCATCACCAGGGACCACAGCTGGCATTTTGTTCTTTAAATACTGTGCAGCTCCATACGTTTAGAAATGTTCCAGCCTTAACAAACTTGTAAGCACAGTTACATTTTAAAAGATGACCTAATTCTTTCCTTTAAGCCAAAGAAAAGTTGATATGTAAGTACATCATTTGTTTTTCAAAAAAATACCTAAGATTCAACTAAACATGATTCCATCATATCATGAGTAGTGTTGTCTTTTTTGTGGCAGTGAGCTCCCTGTACAGTAAACATTCTCAAGTGGCTCAAGCTAGTAAATCAGCATGTAATTCTAGCTAAGGTGGGAAACAAGGACAAAATAGATTTTCAGTCAAATTTAATCTCTCTTAGATATGAATCATGGTTGCTTTCATGACTGTTCAAATTGGCTCAGTTGTACCTGGGTCCCTCACATGTTATAACTTGAGACTTTTTACAATTCTTGGGTTGGGTGTGGCGGTGCATGTAATCTCAGCACTCAGGAGGCTGAAGCAAAAGGATCATTAAAAGTTCAGGACCAGGAGATAGCTCAGTGGAGTAAGTTTTTGCGTGGCAAGCACAAGGTCCTGAGTTCGATCCCCGGTACAACCAAAAAACAGTTCAAGACTATCCTGGGCTACAAAGTGAGCTCAAAGCCAGCCTGAACTGCAAGCAAGACCCTATCTCAAAAAGGCCAAAAAAACCCACAACTTTCATAGCCATAGACTACCTCAAATTCAAATGAATAAAATCTGCAGTGTTCTCAGACATTTGACTACATAGTTAAGTGGAATAAACATTGAATTGGAAGTTGCTTTTAAGTTTGTAAAGATTTCAACAGTTGAACAATATCAATGATGTTGGATTTTATGATCAACATCAAAACTAAGTCATTTAAGAGAAGAGACAAAGACAGGTGCATTTCTATTAGAAAAGTATCTTGGTTCTTAATGCTGTATCTTGAAAAATATTTTAGCTGCCCCTTTCCCGATGAGCACATTGGAATGGGCTCTGGCTTCATTAGTAGCTTGGATGGGTAGACCTTTCAAGTGTGTTACGTGTTCATGAAGATGCCAAACCAACCTGGTTTTAATTTCCTGTCTGTTCTGGTATTGCTGGGTACAAGGACACAGTGGGAGTACTTGAGGCATGCACCGCCATAGCTGGCTCCTGGTCACTTTGGTTTTAGGCTTATAAAAAAATACCAAATTGTTCAATGCCAAAGCATGCATAGTATTCCTAATTTGAAGTGCACATGACCCAACTGGAGGCTCTTCCAAAATTTCAAATTCTAAGCCATTTTTCAGATCGAGTCAAAGGAAAGATCTGGAATTTTTTAATATGCCAAGTAATTGTACAGTGTCCCAGCACAGTTCACTTCTTGGTGTTGGAATATGATACTACAGTACTGCGTGTTACTGCAGCGAGATCACGAATCAAAAGCAGAAGTAAGATCTGTGTTGAGAAGGCCAGCCTGCAACAGGAGTCCACACACCAGCCGGACGGAGGTGGCAACACTGGCGAACAGGCATTCATCTGAGCCACCCGAGGAGTCTCCTGCATTCTTAGGACTCTTAGGTGGCTGTATGGGGAGGTACTCTGTAACTGAGTCGCTACACCATGTATATAATCAGTATTCCCTTGGTCTGTACATGGCCACTTGGAAAAGCCGACGTAAAATTTGTAGCAGGTAGGTGAAAAGTGTATGGCCTTTACTGAATCTCATTAACCTCAGTTCACAGAAGATAACGCTTGCAATGCGCGAGACTTCATACAACTAAGGCTGTCAGAGCTGGCAAGATAGTTCAGTGGATGAAAGCACCTGTTTAGGCAGACACAAGGGCTGGGGTTTGATCCCCAGCGTGCTGTGCCACCACCCTCCACCCCCCAGGGCACACTGAGATGGCGATTGAGAGTGGGCATGGTGGTGCATGCCTGTAATCCCAGCGCATGTGAGGCTGAAAACAGGAGAATCACTGAGTCTGATCTACGTAGTGAGACCCTGTACACCCTGTCCAAAATTCATTAAAAAAACTCAAAACACTGAAAGTGGTATTTGGATACATTAACAAATTTAAGTGTAAATCATTTTATAAATTCCTATGTAGTTTAGCATGTGGTTTATGCTGGTGGTAGTGCACAGCTGTAGACCCAGCACACCAGAGGCTGAGGCAGGAGGACAGCTTGTGCGTTCAAAGTCAGTGTAGAGGGCCAGCAGATAGCTCAGTGGTCAGAGATTTGATCCCCGGCCTGCTATGCTGGCGGCCCCCCGCCAGGGCACACTGAGATGGTGATTGAGAGGGCATGGTGGTGCACGCCTGTAATCCCAGCGCATGGGAGGCTGAAAATGGAAGAATCACTACGAGTCTGATCTGTGTAGTGAGACCCTGTAGACCCTGCACTAACATTAAAAAGCCATAGTGAGACCCTAGCCATTGACCAGACATGATGTACAGACCGTATCTGGCTCTCAGTGTGAACAAATGTGAGTTTCGAGACCTATGTAGTAAAATACAACAGATGTGATGCTTGTCGTTTTTATCAGGGTGGTTGGGGAAGATGTGAGTTGTGGATAAAATGATGACTGCAGCCGATCCAAGTAGGGTGGTCTAGCCCTGGCCATCCCCCACCTCCCCAGACACAGCCTTTCCACGACCAGGTGCTGCGCTGCCCGCATCTGCGAAGTACACGAGCCGCTGCTGATCACCTCAGGAGACGTCCGGCAGCGGAAGGCTGCTTCACATCCAAGTTCATTCCCTGTCACTGCCTCTCTGCAAGACTACTGATTCCAGTGAATGAGGACTGTCACGGTTTGTATCTGCAGAGATACCCCTGCAGCTTCCTTCAGAAGGGGCTGAACCTATCATGTATGTGATGCTTCCCTTACTGAATTAGTCCACTCATTGGTTTGGCTAACTCTGGGTAGGTTAAGGGTGCCCCGCCTGGGTGTGAGTGATACCCCACCCTAATGGTGGGGAGGCTGGATAACTAGGACAGGAAGGGGTCAGGTTTTCCTGTTGCTTACCGCTTGCTGCCTACTCTCTGATGCCCTTCCATGAGAGCTAAATAAACCCATTGTCCTTTAACTCTGGGTGTTGCTGGCTTCCTGTCCCAAACACAGGGCTCCTGGATCCGCAGGTGGAAGATGCCATGGAGCAGGAACTGTGTGTGCCGCAGGCACGGTGCCAGGCTGGGCCTGCCAACCGCCTGCTGGGCACCTGGCAGGAAGCATATTTTGAGGAGCTTGAGGAGAGGGGTGGTGGGCAACCCACTTTGCAGGCCTTCCCTCCTTCATTTTTTTTTCAACAAATCTCTTAATTCATATTTTGACAAGACTCTAAAGTTTATGGGAGTATATCTCATTAGGAAACGGGAGTTAAATGCAGTTTTTAAGCCAACACATTTCGGCTAGGTTCTGTTTAATGAGCTGACAGGTAAAAGCACGCTGCTCCATAACTGAAGCAGCAGAGGGAGCCGCATCCGACTGCTTAGGTCTCAGCCAGCAGGCTGGCCAGGCAGGGCCTCCACAGCAGCAGCGGGAATGAAAGCAGTGCCTTGCAAGGGGCTTTTTCTAAACAGCTCCCGGGTGCAGAACTGTGCAGGCTCCTGCTCACCCAAGGCTGAGTGACCTTCAGTCCTTAGCAGAACAATGGCTTCTGCCCGTTAGAATATTCATGAAAAGTATGGCTTCAATCCAAAAGGCTTCACTGACACACCCATTTACAACTGGAGCCTTCTTAACTGAAGTTTTACTACCCCAAAATACTCTAATCCGTTACGTAGTCTATAGAGTATGAAACCCCAAGTACCACAGATCTAGAAAATAAGGAGCTCTACCCTGCTACCTATTTCTGCATGTTAGAACAAGTTTACCTAGATGTTTTGGCAGTTAACGCCTCGAAGCTCAGCAGTCTCCTCCCCCAGCCTCACAGTGTTAACACGGCTGCCTGAAGCCGGTGCTGGGCTTTGATTACACTGCTCCACCACACAGAAGACATCAGTTAGATTCCTGCTGGACAAGCAACAGAACACCGCGGGTCAGGCTTGTTACTCAATAGTCCCTTTATTGTTTCTATGTGCAAGGCACTGTGGCAGGTGCCGAGAGGACACAGACATGAGTTCGAGTGCACTCAGCCCTCTAGGAGCACACAGTCTAGATTAACTGCACTCAGGAACCGTGACAAGTAACAAGTCACAGGAGACCAAAGGCTTCAGGAAGCTTTTTAGCTTTCAAACCCAAAGCCAGGCCAAGCTGGGGCAGCTGGCTGGCTTCTCATCCCATGGTCCTTGGCGTGGCTGCCAGGAAAGGCAGCACAGGGCCTGCAGGGCTCTAATGGACTGCACTGCGTCTTCGCTCTCAGCTGAGGCTCCAGGTGTTACCAACAGCACCTGCTACTGTGGCAAGAATGGCAGGGGAACAGTACAGGAAACCACCGAACTCCGAACTCCCGGATGGAGACTGGCACGCAGGAGCATCAGGATGGTGGCCCGACGTCCACCCTCAGAAGGATGGTGAGGAGGGCGGGCAGCAACCAGGACCCCAGGCACTCCCACCTCAGAACCCTGACAGCCCCCAGCTTGTGGGCTGCAGATCTCAGACCAAGGGCTGTCCTCCACAACCCTCTCATTGGATACCATGCCCAGCAAACTGACCATCAGCCTCTTAATCACAGCTATGTGCAGGCTGGAGTTTCCCCACCCATCTTCATTTGTACAAGAGCCCTTAAAAAATAAAAAACTAGAGTGGCTCCCTCAACTCCCTTCCTGACTTGGGTACAGACAAGCAGTACAAGAGTGGGTTTTTGGGGCCAGGGAGATGGCTCAGTGGAATAAGCGCTTCCCTGGCAAGTGCAAGGGCCTGAGTTCAATCCCCGGTTCCGCCCCCCCCCACAAAAGAGTGGGCTTTTGCTTTTAACCACAGTTAGTGCTTCAGAAGGGAAGCGCTGCTGGTCTTGTTACAAGCAAGGCACCACTGTGATCTGCTCAGTAACCTGACAGATTAAACCCACAGCCCCAAGGCAAAGGGCCCCAAGGGCACTGGTTTTGGTTATTAGGACAAAATGTCTGCTCACCACTCTGAGCTACTTTAAGTAGCCTGTTAGTTTCTGGTGCTAAGGATTTGAGTTCAACAGCTTCACAAGCCTGAGCAGAACATAAAGAGGCACTGGAAGCTAAGGGATTATTTTTGAAACAGAAAGTGCATCAAAGGGAAGAGCTAAGAGATGCAAGCCAGGTACCAGCTTCCTGAGCCTTGGCCTGACAAAAATAGTGTCAGCACAAGAAGACCCATGGCCCCCAAGAGGCCAGCAGAGCCGCAGTCACTTTCCTACCTCGTTCCTCCCCTGTGTGTCAGGGCAGTCCTTCCACCCCAGATCATCGGCTGCAGAGGAGCCGAGCTTTGTGCCTCCTGGCTTCCAGAGCTAGACCTAATCCAGGGCTGGAAGGCACAGAACAATTAACACTGTGGGACCACAAACGCCCCCCCTTCATGTCAAAGGGAACGCTCCCTTTAGATTCCACCATAAAATCTCAGTCATAATTTACCTCAATGTCAGTGCTGAAGACAACATGGAAGCACCAGCTAGGACTAAGGATGAGCAGCTAGGCTCACTGCACACCCCAAGGCAGGCAGAGAGCTGAGGAGGTCAACCATGCTCATCAAAGCAAGAGTTCTTTACAAATCCAGCTCCAAGGAACTGCACCTGGTGAGCTATCGCTGTGCACAGGAAGTGGCTTCTACGGACTCCCACATCAGAGTAGTCAGTGCTGAATGGAAGGGCCACAGTCAGTCCTGGCACCAAGCAGGACATGAATGGGCTGTCTAACTGACAGTGACTGAGCTGCTTCTGAAGCACCCCCTAACAAATCACCTCGCCACATGTGTTAGAACGCACAGACAGCAAATGCAACTGCAGCAATTATAAAAATAAGAGCCAGCAAGAGCTGGAGGTATTGTATGACTGTGGGGCGACTGTGGAAGCAGTAGCTTTTAAACAAAAGTGCTGATAAAACCTTGGTTTTATAATTTATTTTTCCTTTCTATAATAATTACATTGTACTGGGGAAATGGCTTATAAGATTCACAGATACTGCAAAGAAAAATATATTGTGAAATGTCACTTTCTGTTAACATTCTTGTGGAAGGACTCTTAGCTGACAGCCCTATAAATTTTAAACCATATTACTGTATGAAGTTGCCACAATAAGGGCAAAAGGGGTCACTGACATTCGTTTTTCTCTTAAGCAAAGGAGCAATGTTGTTTTTGACTGTCCCGTGCCTCACCTCACAAGTGTCCCTTAAAGGGATGTCCCTCGTGCTTTGGCATGCAAAACCCACATACAGTCCTACATCTACACACAAATAACTACGTTCAGCATTTGGGCAATAACACCTTCACATGTTGGGCTAAAGGTGAGAACCAGAAATTTACAAAAACTCAATTCATATTTTTTAAATACTTTATATGGTAAAAATACAGCAAAAATAGTTTTTGTTCAAAGATGAAAATATATACTGCTATGGTCACGGTTCTAAGGGTGGTTCAAGCAGTCTCTGGCTCCTCCTCAGTGCACTGTAGTGTAGGCTGACTTCAACCACAGCTTCTCCAGCTTCAGTCATTTATCAAAGCTAATATCATACTGTAGGAAGAAGAAATTCGTGTTACATGTTTCCTTAGGAATCCTACAGAGTCTGCTTTGTCAAGAATGGCACCCTGGGGATCCTCAATGAACACTCATTGGAATACAAGACAAGGGATTATGTCAAATGGCAAAAACATATAAGGACTTGGGGCTGGGGAGATGGCTCAGTGGAATAAGCGCTTCCCTGGCAAGTGCAAGGGCCTGAGTTCAATCCCCGGTTCCACCAAAAAAAAAAAAAAAAAAAAAATACTTCTCAGTGACCTAATCCTTTCACTAAAAAATGAGTAACTGGGAGTGAAAGTTGGGAAGTATGACCTAAAACCAACTAAAAGTTATGTCCAAGGCATAGAGCTACTTCTCTAGCCAGCTCCCACGCATGGCTGCTACACGTGGACCCATCAACCCGTAAGCCCCTCCCTGGCCTTCTGACAGGCACTGTGGCCCCTGCACTGGAGGCGGCCGCTCAGCCTGGCACAGCCCGTCATCCTCACACACGCAGTGGCTGACACCCTGGCCTCTAACCCGCCTGTGAGCACCTCGGAGACAGCCAGCCAGACCAGGCCCCTTCTGTACTAACGTCTGTGAACTGCCCAGGACTGTGATGGCCTACCAAGCACCTGGCTTTCACCACAGGGTCTGTTGCTGCTGCTTTTGTCACCTGTGGACTGCACCATGTCTGATACACAGCAGTCACTCAGGAAACACCCTATGAAAACCAGTATGGTTAATAATGATAACCAGTGCTTGTCCTTTTATTTGTGGGATCATCCTTGCTCTGGTAAGACCAAATAACTAAAATGCACAGATATGCTCATAGTAATGGTATAAGTAATTAGTTGTCCAAACTTAATCACATCAGTGTAATCAGAGCACAACACAGACTGATGGCTAGTAGGTAACATTTCTTTTTTTTTTTTTTTTACATTTATTTTTTTTGTGTGTGTGTGTGTGTGTGTGTGTGTGTGTGTGTGGCCAGCTCAGCCCACCAGGGGGCGCGGCTGGCCGGCATGTAGTGCTGGAGGATTGAACCGTGGTCCCTGTGCTTTGCCAAGCTTGTTCCAAGTAGGTGCTTTAGACCACTGAGCCATCTCTCCAGCCCGAGTAGGTAACATTTCTAAAAGACGTTTCAGAGTCTATTATAGGTCAGCCATAAAGCTACGTGCTTCTCATATGCTATTTCCCTCACTGCACGCTGCGATCCAACAAGGCAGGCATTATTCATAGCCCACTTGCAAATGAGAAACTGAAGCAAAGAGAGGTTAAGAAACTTGCTCTAAACCAAAAACATATGCAGCAGAAAAGATAGCTTCATATTTAATATATGGGTCTGGGAAAACAAGTTATCCACATGAGGAAGGAAGTTAAAACTAAATCCATCTCTTTTACCCTATATTAAAGTGAAATCAGTACAGATCAAAGAGCTACATATGAAAACAGAAACTTTGAGACTACTGGAAGATAATAGAAGGAAAACACCTGAACCACAGTCATAGGCAAAGACTTCTACACTCCAAAAGCATAGTAAATACCACGAATCAGCAAATGGGATTAAGTCAAATTACAAAGGTTTCACACAGCAAAGGAAACAACAGTAAGAAGACAACCTGAGATTTGGGAGAAAATTTTTGCCAGCTATTCATTCTGAGAAGACTAGTATCCAGAATATAAAATGAACTCAAAGCAACCCTCTAAGCAAAATAACACAACCAAAAATGGGCGTATAAATTGAATAGCTACTTAAGAGAAGTACGTATGGCCAATACACACATGAAAAAAATATTCCTCGTCTTTAGCCTTTAGGAAAATAAAAATCAACTTCCATCAAAATGGCTATCATCAAGAACACAAAAAACAACACATGCTGGTAAGGCTCTGGGAAAAAGGAACTCTTACACTGCTGGCAGGAACATGAACTAGTATGAACACTACTGAAGTCATTCCTCAAAAAATTAAAAATAACCTGGATGTGGTGGCAAATACCTGTAATTCCAGCAGTTCAGAGGCTTAGGGGGGGATCAAAGTAAGTTTGAGGCCAACCTGGGCTACATAGTGAGACCCTGTCTCAAAAAATCAATACTAAAAAAAAAAAAAGCTAAAAGTAAAACTTCACTCAACCCAGTTCAGGGTGTATACCTGAAAAAGTTAAAGATATTAGACTACAAGTGGTAGGTACATATCCCACATTTATATTAGCACAATTCACAGCTAAACTCTGGAAAGAGCCTAAACAGCCATCAATAGATGAATGGATAAAATGTATACAGGGCTGGGGAGATATCTTGGCAGTCTAAGTGCCTGCCTGGCAAACACAAGGTCCCAGGTTCAATCCCCAGTACCACATACTGTGCTAGTCTCAGAACCCTGGGTGTGCCATGCTGGCCCCAAAACCAGGAATGGTGGTGCACGCCTATAATCACAGCACTTGGAAGACTGAGATAGGAGGATCACTATGAGTCTGAGCTGCGAAGTGGAGACCCTGTACCAAATAAAAAAATAAAGAAATAAAATAAAATGTGGTATATATGCATATCCACAATGGAATATATTCAGCCATAAAGAGAAAATTCGAGTACATTACTTGAGTCCATAATATTAAATAATTCAGACACAGTTAAGTATTTTCTGCTTTCCCATATAAGTAACTCAAATATGAAGAGTAAGGTAAGAGAGGGGGGTATGAAACAGGGAGGAAGACATTTTGGAGATGGGGATGGGATCCCAGAAAAGGAGGAGAAGAAGGTGGGGCATAAATGGATCAAAAACTATTAAGATGATACATGTACCAATTTCCCAAAACGAATGTGACTATCATTTATCATAAACACGTCCTGATAAGGAAAAAGGAAACATGCCCCAAGTTACACAGAAGTGGGAGAACTGAGTTTCTATTAATCAAAACATGAAGGGCACAGACGCCACAATTTTCTAAAGATGAACAAAACTGATTCTACCCTGGGCCTGCTGAGCCGGTCCCACCCCAGGGGCATAATAAGACAGCAATTGAGACTCGGTGTGGTGGCACACGCCTGTAATCCCAGCTCTTGGGAGGCTGTAAACAGGTGAGTCCAAGCTAGTAGTGAGACCCTGAACACCCTGTAGACTCTTCCCTAAAATACAAAAAAAAAAAAAAAAATCCCACACTGATTTTATTTCTAAGCCTTGTTATCTGCTATATGAAAGGTAACATGCCAGTTGTGGCAGGCAACACAGGAGCAGGATAAAGTCCCTACAATAAAAGCTGGTGTTTCAGTAATAAAATCACTATTAACAACAGCAACCAAAAGTGAAAAGCGCTACAAGGTCATCATCTGAGAGTGAATTGTCTTTCCTCTTGACTCCTTGAACTATGAAATATAGGAAGGGACTGAAAATGACAAGGGAAGAAAAGACAGAAGAGGGAAGGATGTAATTAGCAATGCAAAAAAAAAAAAAAAGAAGAAGAAGAAGAAGAAAGCAAGCAATGCAGCCACTTAGGCAAACCAGTCACACAAGCTTCCTATTTTCATTTCACTGTAAAGAACTGTTCCTTACCCTTGTCCCTTACTTATGCTAAGAATTAAACTCAGGGCTTTGCATGTGCTAAGCACATGTTTATCACCGCCCACTACCCCACTGCTTTAAAATTCAACTGAGAGCTCAGGAAAAGAACAGCAAAGACAGTTAGTTTTAAACATGCTGGTAACCTGAACAGCTAAGGATAACCAGGTTGCACACAGTAACTATAGGTCAGACAAATGCTGATTCAGTGGAATATATGAAAAATCTACCATCACTAGAAATTCATATAATACCCAAGAGTTCTACAATGTTAGCCTAAAACCTGAGTAAAGTAATACTCACCACAGGCAGACATGGCATTGAGGACAGCGGGAGGACTTTAAACTCACCTATAAAGATACATGAAGAAACAGAGCAAGTGGAAACCAAGTTTGATCATGGCTTCTTTCATGTGTGACTTCAGCTGCCCTCGATTGTGTATTTCGGTTGGGTCAAACACTCCCATGTTGCCACTTGGCACCATAATGAACCTAATAAGAATATACACATTAGAAGGAGAATCACATCAATAGCAAAGTAAGTAACCAATGATAATCACCTTCAAATGTGAGCAGCCTTAATGACACCAGCCTTAAATTCCAATGTAGACTGCCCACCATTACTTTTCCTGTGCAGGTTACAATATTGTTAACTGTACTGTGAGACAAACCTAGCCATATACCAGAGAAGGTTACTTTTGCATGCAGACCTTTACACATTATCTGTAGAAACCTACCAAGCCAGTCATCCCATATTCTTTTTCCATTACAATTAAAGGAAGTTTTTAAAATCAAGCATAAGCCAGACATGGTGGCACACCCATAAACCTAGCACTTGGAAGGCCAAAACAGAAGGACCCCTTCCAGTTCAAGGCCAGCCTGAACGCCACAGCAAGACCCTGTCTCAAAAACAAACAACGGGTGGTGCTGGGGAGATGGCTCAGTGGAATAAGCGCTTCCCTGGCAAGCACAAGGGTCTGAGTTCAATCCCCAGTTCCGCCAAAAAAAAAAAAAAAAAAAAAACAAGGGCCGGGGAGATGGATCAGTAGAATGAGCGCTTGCCTGGCAAGTGCAAGGTCCTGAGTTCAATCCCTGGTACCACAAAAAAAAAAAAAAAGTTAATTGTTTCAAAAATAAGCAAAAAATACCAAGCACAGATTATGAAATTCCCAGAAACTTCTCTATAGAGATTAAGAACTAGGGTTACTCTGACAGGACTAGTGAGACTGGGTATCTGGGCTTGAACATCCAGGCTGTAGCTGTCCTTTGTACGCCTCATATCTGAACCTAGTTCTCGATCTCCTGCTCACCTGTCAAGGTCCTCCTAGTACAACCCAGGCTTCCTTGCTCTTGCCACACACTCTATTTCTCAACTGTCACTTGTGAAATGCCAATTTATATCTGAATTCTACAAATCTAAAATTTCCCCCAAATGCTAGTGGCCCACCTATATCTGAATTGAGCACATTTTCACTTGACTACCCAGATAAATCTTCAAATAGTCTCAAAAAGTATTACTGCTGCTAACTACTAGGTTATCTAGAAGTGTCACCACTTTCCTGGTGGTCCTTAAAACTTCCTCTCACACCATTCTTCTCTGTCCCACCATGAACAGTCCCTTAGTCTTCTCCAATTCTTTTTCCTACCACTATTTTCAGAGTCATCTCCTTCCCCACAATCATGACCCTCTTCCTGCACTTTACTTCCTCTCCCTGTTTTCTCAACGGGTTTTCCTCCTCACTGGTTCTACTCCACTCCACTGACAGAACACAGTGCCTCCAAAGAAACCTTCCCAAAGGGTCACTTATTTCCATGTCAATTTAGCAGTTTAAAAACATATAAAGCAAAAAGAGAAAAAGAATAGCTATACACACATTAAAACATAGTATCATCAGTCATCAAAGCAAGGAAACAAATCACACTTAGATACTGAGAGGCCTGCCCTCTGGCATTTCCAATAGAGGTGCCTACGGGTACACCTGGGGTACCCAGCACACCCACAGTCCCCATTCTCACTTCTATATCTAGGTTTCACCCCGAGGTCCAGAGAGAACTGGTTGTGCTACGTCTCCACAGGACTGGCCCTGAGCAGAGTGAAAGGAGTCTATGTCAGTTCAGGGCCCCTATGGGGCACTGTTCTCCACAGCTAATAAGGCAGAGCAGTGAGACCTGGCAGCCTCCCCTCCAGGAGCCTGCCTTCTGCAGGAAGCACCAGACGTAGAACCCTCCCTAGGGGCTGGTGAGATGGCTCAGTGGTCTAAAGCACCTACTTAAAACAAGCTTAGCAAAGCACAGGGACCACGGTTCAACCCTGGTGGGCTGAGCTGGCCACACACACACACACACACACACACACACAAAATAAATAAATAAATAATTTAAAAAAAAAAAAAAAAACAACCTTCCCTAGCTCAGCTGCTGTCCAGTCCTGGCGAGGCCACCCTGCTCACCCCACCTCCACCATCTTTTCATGCTCTCTGTTCTCCAAAGCTTCTCTATAGAGTGGATTTAACAAAAATAAATAAATTAAATAAGTAAATAAAGTCTAAAAATAGAGTAGAATAGCAACCTACAAACATAAAAATAATTCTAGGATTGTCAAGATTATTCCATGGGGGCTGGGGAGATGGCTCAGTGGAATGAGCGGTTCCCTGGCAAGTGCAAGGGTCCGTGTTCAATCCCCAGTTCCGCAAAAAAAAAAAAAAAAAAAAAGATTATTCCATGGTTCTTTACAGGAAAATACACTATGTATAATAGCTCAGCCATAAAATTATACTGAATGTTTCCATGGTACTGTTTCTGAGCAAACATCCTAAATTTACAAAGTCAAAATATATGGCAAGTTACCTAAATTGCAAGTTTTAAAATGTAATTTTCTTTGCAGTACAGTAGTTTGTTGTTGGTTTTGAGAGAGGATCTTACTATGTAGTCCACGCTGGCTAGAAAGGCTTTGTTGCCCAGAGTGGACTTGAATTAACGGTAATCATCCATCTTTAGCTTTCTGAATGCTGGGGTAACAGACTTATGATACCTCACTTTGTCTCTTTGAATTATTTTAATTATAAAACACTCTAATTTAAGACAAATAGTGTTGGCCAGATAGCTCAGTGGATTAAAGCACCTGCTTTGGCAGGCACATGAACCAGGATTCCATCCCTGGTTTGCCATGCCAGCCCCACCTCCAGGGCGAGCTGAAACAGCAACTGAGACTGGGCATAGTGGCACACGCCTGTAATCTCAGCACTTGGGAGGCTGAAAACAGGAGGATAACTAGGAGTCTGATCTGTGTAGTGAGACCCTGTAGACCTTGTACTAAATACATAAAATGAAATTAAATAAAATAAAATAAGAGCCAGGCATGGGGGCATACCTCTGTAATCCCAGCACTCAGGATGCTGAGGCAGAAGGATCACTTGAGAGTTCAAGGCCAGCCTGGGCTATATACTGAGAACCTGTCTCAAAAAACAAACAAAAACTTCAAGTATAGACAAAGAAGCCTTATATTTATTCTCAGACCATTCTCAAAGGAAAATGATACTCAAGACAATAAAAGGGCCAGGGAGACAGTTCAGTGGCACAAGTGCCTATCTTATAAGCACAGGGTCCTGAGTTTGACTCCTGGTGCCAAAAACAAAATAAGACAAAATTAAACAATACATATTTTATAAATGTATGCCTTATAAGACATAGCCATTCACAAGTGAGTTTTTAGCTTCTTTCAAAGCTGGAGAAATAAAACTTTATAGTACCCTAAAAAAAAAACAAGACACAGCCATGCAAACTGACATCTGCCTAACATACCAAAGTGAACAAATGGCCTGATCTATTGAGGCATTTGGTTGTGCTTTATTATTGACACATATTTTTGTGGAAAGAGAAGGTTGTTACTTTTAAGAAAGGTTTAACTGTTCTAATTCAAAACCGTAAAGAAAGAATACTCACCGATATATATTCCAAGTGGCAACAGGCAAGTTGAGCAGGAAGATGAACCAGTGCAAGGAGACAAGCATCAGGACGCTGACAACGGAATGGCCAATCATTTCTGGAATCACCCACTGCAAGCAAAGGCCACACTATTACACAGCACTGACCCACCTATCTGCCTATACATGTTATCTGAAGCTAAATCTATGGTTCAGAGTGTTTACATGCTATCACTTCAAAACCATTTTTAGACTCAGATGTCCCATATCTGCATAATGGTGTAAAGCACTTACATTTGAATTACATTTTATCCTAAACAAATACTTGAATTTATTCACTATGCAGGTTTAAATAACAGTATTAATTTACTTTCTATTCCAGTATCTACATGAAAGTGTCTTACAGTAATGTGGGACGGCTGATATCTAAATAGTCACCTTTAAGTTAGAATATCAATCTTAAAACATTTTCCCTTCTCCAAACCCCGAGGAAACCATTTTTTTTTATGCTTTGATAAAATGCTTTAAATGCTTACAGTAACAGATGAAACTGAACTAGAACGGTAATGAGCCAGGAAGCCAGTTTCTGGGTCCTGGTCTGGCACCTGTGCCTCTCTGCTGCTGGCTTACTGGAGTTATGAATACTCCAACATCCCAGCCTATGGCAGCAGGGCTCGCCTCATGAATAGTGTTCCTCTCTTGACAGCACAGAAATGTTAAAGCAAATGAAGTTTTAGTGGAGAGAATTGACACTCCACAGGAAGTTCAAGGTCAGCCTGGACTACCGAACAAGAGTTTGTTCCAAACAAAACAAAGGAAAGACTGACACTAGGCTAATATTCCTGGTGGATTCTTTTCTGGAGTAATTTTTTTTTTTTTTTTTTTGGTACCAGGATCGAACTTAGCACCTTGTGTTTGCCAGGCAGACACTTATGCTGCTGAGCTATCGTCCCTGGAGTAATTTAATGACTTAAGGGAACACACCTACAAAACCCTGTCATTTTCAGGTACTCCACTAAAGTCCAAGTAGACACCAATGACCACCAATGATACCAACAGTCTACCAGTTGGTCAGCAATTATAGTCTACATCTGTCTAATTAGCTTTCAGTGAGCTTAATGGATAGCCTAGTATCACAAATTTGAGGGAAGACTCCAAAATGAAAGATAGCAGTAGGTGTGGGGACAAAGGGAAAGGAACCCAGAGAAATATATAATATAGGAAGCAGAAGAAAATTTCAAAAATACTATAATCATGGCCGGGGAGATGGCTCAGTAGAATAAGCTCTTCCCTGGCAAGCGCAAGGGACTGAGTTCAATCCCCGGTTCCACAAAAAAAAAAAAAAAAACCTAAAGAATCAAAAATACTATAATCAGTAGTCTCAGAATTATGCAAGTCAAACATAAAAGAAGAAAACAAAAATCTCTTAAAAACTAAAATTTTAACATGCATGCCATATTTATTAGAAAAGCAGATGATAAAGCAGTGGATATCTTTTTTCTTTTCCCCAGGAATCACACTCAGGACCTTGTGTCTGCCAGGCAGGCCCTTATACAGCTGAGCTAACTCCCTGGCCAAGCAGAGGAAATTATAAAGATGAGAAAAAATGAGAAAGAAGAATTGACAAATCGATTATCTAGTCAATGAAAGCTACAAGGTAAGAAGAGACAAAACAGAGGCAAAACACAGCAGAGCTGTGGGCTGCAGCTGGTGGCAGAGCTCATGCTTAGTATGCACGAGACCCTGGGCTCACTACAGCATCAAGGGACAAAGAACAAGGAAAAGAAAGTGGAAGTGGGAGGGGAGGGGAGAGGGGGAAGGGAGAGAAAAAGAACAAAGAAATTGTCATAGTGAAAGAAACTATCAGATGTTTAAAACTATGAATGAAAAAGGCCTGAACAAAAGTATCCACGCATAGTGGGGTAGCACAGGCCTGTAATCCCACCACTTGGGAGGCTGAGTCAAGGACTGCCACAAATTTGAGGCCTGCCTGGGCTGTAGTGAGTTCAAGGCCAGCCTAAACCACATAGTGAGATTTGGTCTCAAAACTTTTTTTGATTAAAACAAAGAAAAGTTCCAAAGACACCCAGTGCAAAACCTCAAAACACCAAAGACAAAGATTATAAACTTCCAGAGACGACAGGGGGAATAAAGAGATCACATAAAAACAGTAACAGGGCTGAGGGTGTAGCTCTGTAGCAGAACACTGGCCTGGCTTTTGTAAGATGCACCTGGCTAGGGTTCCATTGCTGGCACCATTTAAAAAAAAAAAAAAAAAATGGGGGAAAAAAAGAAATCAAAATGGTATCAGATGTCTCAATTGAACAACACTGGAAGTCAGAAGACTACCAAGCCATGTCTTTAAAATCCAAAAGAAAAATCTTTTCCAATCTAGAATCCTGTGCTCAGATAAGCCATCATTCAAGAATACGCATAACATATTTTAAAACATTAACATTTCACAAAGTTGGGCCAGGCAAATAGCTCTGTGGATGAAAGCGCCTGCTTAGGCAGTAGGCTGGATGTTCGATCTGCTGGGGGTTCAATCTATGCTGTGCTAGCCCCATGGGGGGAGGGGGGGCGCACACTGAGATGGCAATTGAGCTTGGGCGTGGTGGCACACGCCTGTAATTGAGAGGCTGAACACAGGCAGATCTGATCTATATAGTGAGACCCTATAGACCTTTACTGAAAGATACCAAAAAAAAAGTCCTTTTTCATGTTTCAAATTTCAAGAGGCTACTCCAACAAAAAGAGCTATAGTTGTAGACCAATACATAAAATCAAGGAATGAAAGGGCCAACCACACACTCCCCGAATAAAAATTCAAGCAGAAAAGTGGCCATTAAGAATACTGGGAAAGGGGCTGGTGAGATGGCTCAGTGGTCTAAAGTACCTACTTAGAACAAACTTAGCAAAGCACAGGGACCAGGGTT
>NW_004524593.1:23807494-23816306 GCF_000260255.1 Octodon degus | reverse complement strand
CAAAAAGGAACTGCTGCTATTCCTAGTAAACTTCGTAGTGCCACTGACTTTGTGTTCATATATGACATACATAAAAATTAACATTAAAAAACTACTTAAAATTTCAAATCCCAACAGCCACAGAAGAACAAAGGTAATCCTTTCTTTTAGTGCATGTTGTTTTTATGACTGAAGACACACAAAATGCACCTAAAATACTGAGTGATCCTTTTAATTAAAAAAAAAAAAAAAGAGTTTTCAAAAGAGGAGGAATAGCTTTCAAGTCCTTCTTTCCAAGATGACGAAAAAAAGAAGGAACAACCAACGGTGGTGCCAAAAAGGGCCGCGGTCACGCACAGCCTATTTGCTGCACAAACTGCGCCCGGTGCAAGGATAGGGCCATTAAGAAGTTTGTCATTCGGAACATGGTGGAGGTCGCCAACGTCAGGGACATTTCCGAAGCGAGTGTCTTCGACGGTTATGTGCTTCCCAAGCTGTATGTGGAGCTGCACGACTGTGTGAGTTGTGCCATCACAGCAAGTGGTCAGAGATCGATCTCGTGAAGCCCGTAAGGACTAAACTCCTCCACCCCGACTTAGACCTGCTGGTGCTGCCCCTCGACCTCCACCAAAGCCCAAGGAAGGGGAGCTGGGTCTTAATGGACTGAGGAAACTCTCTTGAGAAAGAAATAATAAATTGAATGTTATACTTATATAGCAGGTTGAGTGTACCTGCCAGAGGTGGGCTGGGTTAATTCAGCCTATCAAAGTTTAAGTTTGTACTCTGAAAATGAATAAAGAGGAACACACTGGAGGGGGGTTTCAGGAGCAAAAAAAAAAAGAGGAAGAAGGACCAGCCAAACAGCTCAGCGGATTAAAGCACCTGCAAGCAGACACAGGGGCCGGGGGTTCGATCCCCGGGGCCTGCCGTGCTGGCCCCACCCCTGGGGCACACTGAGATGGCAATTGAGCCTGGGCGTGGTGGCATAGGCCTGTAATCCCAGCTCTTGGGAGGCTGTAAACAAGCAGATCATGAGTGCGATCTAGTAGTGAGACCCTGAGTACCCTGTAGACCCTTCCCTAAATATTTTTTTGTTAAAAAAAAAGAGGAGAAATATAGGTTACTAGAAATTTTAACTTACCTACTGCAATTCATTTTTCTAAACAAAATATAGCTATTTTTCTTCATGGGCCACAGAAACTAAAAGTAGACTGAGGATATAAAGATACATGGGAATCATTTCTAGGTCAAGCCCAAAGCACTTCTTGGTACTTTATTTTTATATGAACTTTCATCTAGAAAGCTGTCTGTTCATCCTATAAAATGAACCAGGAATAACTGGTTTTCCTACTCGATAACAGACTGTCATTTGAGTATTCTTTTCCCAACAAAATAAAGCGCTAATACTACTAAAAGCAAAATGGCCTTAAAACAAATCAACTAATTAAATTTGCCAAATGTGGTGGGTGGTACACACCTATAATCTCAGGCAGAAGGATCACTGTGTGTTCAAGACCAGCCTGACTATACAGTGAGACCCTATCTCATAAACAAACAAACAAACAAAAATCCATTTCTCCACAATTCCCAAAGGAATGGTTTTACTTCATTCTAAAAAGACTGACAGGGCTGGTGAGATGGCTCAGTGGTCTAAAGCACCTACTTAGAACAAGCTTAGCAAATCACAGGGACCACGGTTCAATCCCCCAGCACCACATGCCAGCCAGCCCCGCCCCCTGGTGGGCTGAGCTGGACACATACACACACACACACACACACACACAAATAAATAAATAAAATTTAAAAAAATAAATAAAATAAAATAAAAAGACTGACAGAGCCAACCAGACAGCTCAGCAGACTAAAGCGCCTGCTTAGGCAGAGTGCAGGGACCAGGGTTTGAAACCATGCCAGCCTTGCCCCTGGGGTGCGCTCAGACTGCAACTGAGACTGGATGTGGCAGCGCACCCCTATAACACCAGCACTTGGGAGACTGAAAACAGAGGATTACTCCAAGTCCAACCCTGTGTAGTGAGACTCTGTAGACGCTGCACTAAGTACATAAAATAAAATAAAATAAAAATAGACTAAACATTTTTCCTTTGAATAGTAGCTGGAAGAGGTTTGGATACAGAAAATAAAACAATGACCCTCATAATGAACCCCTATCTAGTTTGAATAGATGTATTACTAGACAAATATGAGAGTAAAGCAACAAAATTTCAACCAGTCTTTCTGACATAATTTCATGATCTAAAATATTGCCAAACACAACAGTTCCATCAACATACCAATAAATCTGTACCCTAAAATAAACATGCACTCTAAAATAAAATGCACTCATAAACATGCACTCATAAACATGCACTCAAAAATAAACATGCACTCAAAACCTGTGTGCTAATCAGCTATAGTAATCTTTAATATGGAAAACGAATGGACTTCAAAGCCAGAAAATGAGTAAGAAAGTATCTTACCTTGTTTAATTTCGAGCAACATGATCTAGCATTAATATAATCACATTCTAAATCAGATAATGTAATTATCTGACGATCAAGATAAGGAATTATATCTTGAGAAGGATTTTTTTTTTGGCTTGCTCGGGCTGCCTTAAGGACAGGTCTGGTGCAGCATAGGAATCATATTTTTTTATAACAATGTATTTAAGTTGCAGAAAGCAATCCCAATTGCAAGGCAGAACTTGATTTTACTTGAAAAAATAAGCTTTTCTATAGCATGCTCATCAGACAACAATTTTCTCATTCACATTCCTTAAAAATAAATTTTCATGGGCTGGGACATTGAGTTCCTTAAATGTGGAACTGCCACAATGAATGTAATCATTATATACTGCATGACCTTGAACTCTGTAGCCTGGGCTGGCCTCAAACTCACAGCAATCCTCTTGGGATTACAGGTGTGAGCCACCACATCCCACTTCCAAATTTTTTAAAATGTGGAATAGCTGTAAGAAATGGAAATAAGACCAAAATAAAATAAACAAACAAACAAAAAAAAAAAACAGAAAGAAGAAAAAAAATATTTTAAATGTTAAAAAGCTGAGGAGGCAGCTCAGTAGTAAAGCAATACAAGGCCCTGGATTCAAATACCAGCATGAAGATAAAAAGCTAAAAATTTAAATTCTCAATACTATAGTGTCTGTGATATATCTATAAACGGTCCTTGAAGACTTAAAAAGCAAATAAACACACGTGATATAAAAGGATGCACACATCATAATCACAAGGACAGTGGTTACATCTCCAAGACTGAACTACAGCCAGGAGTGGTAGCACACCGCTGCAATCCCAGCAGGGGTGAGTGGCTCGTGCCTGTTATCAAGAGGCTGAGGCAGGAGGTTCACCTTGAGTCCCAGGCCAGCCTGAGCTACACAATGAGTTTAAAGTCAGCCTGAACTACGCACCAAGACCCTGTCTCAAAAAACAACAAAAAACCAGCCTGGGCTTATGTCCATAGTGAGTTTCACATCAGCCTAAGGGAGACCCTATCTCAAAAACGTGAGATCCTGTCTCAAAAGAATTGGATTTTTTTTTTTTTTCTTGCAAGTTTTTCTCGGGCCAGGGAGATGGCTCAGTAGAGTAAGAGCTTGCCTGGCAAGCCCTGAGTTCAATCCCCAGTTCCACACACAAAAAGTTTTTCCCTATTTTCCAAACTACACTGTGAGCATATATTATATTGGAAGTAAACAAGTGCATCCATTACAAACACATAAATAAAATGTTTTATTTTAATTTTCATTATTACACATTTATAGTATATCATGTTTATATTCATCATGGGTAGCTAGTATAGGTGCATAACAAATAAAATTAGAAGGATAGATGAACATAAAAGTCATGAATTGAATGAGTGATAGAAACATGGAACTTAACACGACAGTCTACTTTTTTTTTTTAATTATTTATTTGTGTGTGTGTGTGTGTGTGTGTGTGGCCAGCTCAGCCCACCAGGGGGCGGGGCTGGCTGGCATGTGGTGCTGGGGGATTGAACCGCAGTCCCTGTGCTTTGCTAAGCTTGTTCTAAGTAGGTGCTTTAGACCACTGAGCCATCTCACCAGCCCCGACAGTCTACTTTTATTCAGATGAAAATGTCCATTAAAACAAATCAAAGCCAAGCATGGTAGTACATGCCTGCAATCCCAACACTCTGGAAAGCTGAAGCAAGAAGGATCACAAGGTCAAGCCCAGTCTCCGCATTTTAGTAAGATCTTGTTTCAAAATTTTAAAAAGGAGGGGCGGGGGGCAGCGGGCAGGGATGTATGGCAGTGCCCTGGATTTAATCCCCAGTATTGAAATACAAAACAAAATAAAGCAAAACATGTCAAAAGAAACATTCTCAACTAAGCACTAAATATCACCATAACTCCTTTTTCCACAAATTGTTCCTCTTCGACCATTTTATTTCTATGACAAAAGTATGCCTTGCCTAGGTTCAGGGAGATGGCTCAGTAGGATAAGCACCTGACTGGCAAATGCAAGGATCTGAGTTCAATCCCCGGTTCCGCAAAAAAAAAAAAAAAAAAAAAAAAAAAAAACAGAAAGCTAGAATCAGCCACTGCCAAATCCAAAAACCATCTCTTTCTTATGCTACATTATTCCCTCTTTCCATCTGCACTGTTTCAAGTTCTGATGAACCTATCCCCTGGTATTTATCTTCCAATTTTTTGTGTTTCTAATCCACTCTTCAGGCTTACCTTCATCATAAACTATTTTGTTCACTTAATTAATTTTTTAAACAGACAAAAATTTATCATGTGTAATATAATATCTTAAGCAATATATACCTTGTAGCTAGGCATACTAGCACACTAACCTCAGCACTCAGGAGGCTGAGGCAGGAACACAGCTGCATGTTCCAGGCCAGCCTGGGCTACAGAGTGAGACTCTGATTCCAATAAATAAACAAACAAACAGATAAGTAAATAAATACAATAAGAGAAAATGAGAGAATAACAAACTTCGCTAATTAACATGCTTTATTTTACTATCGTTATCTTTTTGTGGTAAGAAAGGTTAATACTCAGCATTTTTTCACAAATATGAAAGAAACGCTGTTAATATAGTCACCATACTGAACAATATGTCTTGAAATCATTTCTCCTGACATTTTTCTGTCCTTCAATCAACCTCCACCTCAATTTTGTCAAAAACTGTCAAGGTCTCCCTACTGCTTGTATGATAAAAGTGAAAGCTCTTTTTTTTTAATGTATTTAGTACGGAGTCTACAGGGCCTCACTACACAGATCAGACTAGCTGTGATCTTCCTGTTTTCAGCCTCCTAAGCGATTATAGGCGCAAGCGTGCCACCACACCAAGTCTCAGTTGAAGTTTCAGTGCACTCTGGGGCAGGCCTGCACGACTTATGGTGCTGGGGATCAAACCCTGGTTCCTGCACTCTGCCTAAGCAGGCGCTTTAATCTACTGAGCTATCTGGCGGGCCCTGAAAGCTCTTACCTTAGCTGTCAAGCATGAATATCTAATCAGATCATCTAACATCTTAACCATGCCAAAATCGCCTAAGTCTACTCACTAACCAACTCCCCAATGCAAAGACTACACTTGCAACTTTGCTCTCACTCTTCCTTCTGAAGGTTCCACTTGGGCTGGTGAGATGGCTCAGTGGTCTAAAGTACCTACTTAGAACAAACTAAGCCAAGCAAAGCACAGGGACCACAGTTCAATCCCCCAGCACCACAGGCCAGCCAGCCCTGCCCTCTGGTGGGCTGAGCTGGCCACACACACACAAAATAAATAAATAAATAAATAAATGAAGGTTCCACTCACTCAAGTTCAAAAACCTTCCTATATTTTATGTTGTCTGTTCTTCCCATTTCCATCTGACTGTAAATGCAGCAACCCTAACAAACAGTGATAACAGAACTTTATCAAAACATACCCTGAGGGGCTCGTACATGCCTAAAGGTTCCCTCTCCAGTACCAGGACACAAAAATAAAATACGCTGTGAATGTACTTGGACTTGGAACACTTCATCTAACATTCTTCTATAAAATTGGTGTAAAACAAGCCTATCTGAAATGAGCAAACTTAACTTTCCAAAATTCAAAAAGTCCGGTTTCATTTTCCTGAGTATAATACAGCTCCAGTTCCTTATATCAGAAGAGGGGCAGAGGTCATCAGAACTTAGGCAAGTGAAGGAGGAAAAAAAAGTCAGGCAAGTAATGCTGCCTTTTCGCTAAGCTTCAGCTCCCAAACCAAGTAAAACTCAGGGCCCTGTCTTACTAGACAAGTGCCACGGGCAAGCACTGCGCGGTGCTTCACACAAGTTCTTGCTGCAGAGATCTAGAAAATGGACATTCCCATTTTACAGCTAAGAAAACCGAGGCCTGGACAGGAGAAGTAATGTGCACAAGTAAGTAACTGAGTAGGGATGCCAAATTCCAAATTTCGTTCCTTTCCACTAGAACAGGTTGCCCGTCCACAAGGAGATATGGAGCCACACTAAAACTAACCCAGCGCAGCACGCTCTGCCAAACAAGTTTACCTGGATCAGAAAGGGGTAGGTGCGACGTCCAAGGACAGGGGACGAATGCAGCAATTCCTATAGCTAATTACTTAAAACAGCGCTGCATTGCAATACTGCGTTGCAGCACCGCACCGCAAAGGCCAGCCGCGCCCTGCAGCGCAGGACTGGGTCGCGGCCTGCGCTCCCTCACCGCCTTTGCAGAGGCTCACTCGAGTCTGAAAGTCCGGTCGGAAGACCGCGCAACGGACACCTGCACAAGATGCTCAGGCCCGAACATCGAGGTCAACAAGTGACTTCCTGTGCTCGCTTCGGCAGCACGTACGCTAAAAACGAAACCACTTCCCCGGACCGCAGGCGGCTGCAGGACGGCAAGGCCGCGAGCACCGGCGTGGCTCCCACCCGCGCCGGCCTCCTCCGCCCCGCGCCGCCACCGCCCGTGCAACTCAGCTCCACGCTCCTTCGGCCCCCGCAGGCCGCCGCCCCCCTCAGATAAGGATACGAAGTACACGGAGAGGAAGATCAGCGCGCAGCAGTCCAGCAGAGAAAAGATGAACACCACCGCCTCCATCCTCCGCCGCCGCCGGGGCCTCGCTGTCAGCCCAACGCGCCGGGCCCGCCCGTCAGCTTCCAAGGCCTGCCTGCTTCACAGGCCCGCGTCGCACGCGGCGTACAGCCGCGCCCGAGGCATGCCGGGAGTTGTAGTTCATGCAAGAACTAATGCTAGACACCGAGACTTGCTGGGAAATGTAGTCCATCGACAAGAGCGCTTCCAGAGGGTAGGCAGGGTCCCTACGTTATTGGTGACTCTAGAAATGGGGACGGACAGTTAGTGATGCGCATTTGCTGAATGCTGTGATAGGCTTGCTACGTAGGAGGAGCTGTTCGCCGTGTTTTGGTTTGGATCGTAGATGTCCCCAAAGTCCTGGGTCTTGCTGCCAGTACGAAGGCGGTAGAACCTTTAAGGGGCGGAACTACTGGGAGGAAGCGAGGTCCTAGGGAATGGACGGGAGGCACCTTGGTCCACGCTTCTGCTTTCCTTTGCGTTGCTGTAGCTGTCCAAAGCGAATTCATGCCTGAAGAAAAACTGTAGCTAGTTCCTACTCAAACCCACTTGCACTTGCAGTTCCTCCAAGGGTTCTAAGGTCCGCTCCGAATAGTAAGATCTTGGAAAATCTACATCCATTACGCTGAGGAATTCTCTCCCACTCCTCAGTGCATGGACGAACGGGACGCTGCTCTGGTGCTCCGGGAGTAGAGGGTACTGAAGCAGCTACCTAGGAGGCGGGATGACCGTGGAGGGGTCAGAGCCCTGCGAGGTGGCGACATCTGGCTGTCCTCATCGGGGCAGCAGCCAGTGCGGTGCCCAGGTCCAATCTGAGGGGCGCCTGGGAAATCCCTGCAGGCCTGCAGCGTGCGCTGCGGTGGGGGAGACAGGAAAATACAAGTAACTGGCCCTTGTGGGGACTGGGGACCCTCGAGGCCGGGTGAGACAGCCGGGCTGAGGAACTGGCCTGGAGGCAGAAATCTGAAGGAAATCTGTGCAGGCGATGTTTCTCAAGGCACAGGGACAGCAGAAACTCGATGTAACCCTCTCAGAAATAGAGATGGGGACAGATGGGTGTCCTTGTATGGTGAAGCAGAGAGTAAGGGCGAGAAAAAAACTGAGAAGTCAGGCGAGGTCACTGGGGCCTTGCAAACCTCTGGCAAAGAGTTTAACTGTTATTCTCGAGTGAGAAATCACTGGAGAGTATCAAGGAGTACAGCACTTTGATCTGACTGATACTTAAAACATTGCCTGGCTGTCTAGTGAACTGAACTATGGAAGGGGAGAAGTTTCTCAGCCTGGATGGAGCGCACTTGTTGATGAATAGGGTAGACTGGGGAATTAGTGTGCAAAACCAGCTGCAAATGCCTGACATGCACAGACTCTTAGATTAGGGGCTATTACACTGGGCAGTACCAGCCACAAATTATTACATCTGCTATCACTGCGTAGTGTACCTTGCCCACACAACTATCTGAACACTAATCTCAATAGTGCTTTATCTCTATATTGTACTTTGTATCCTGTCAATAGCTGCTGGGTGCTGAATGAAAGTAGTTACTGAAGGAATCAATCAGGACAGATTTTATTAAAATCAGTTTTCAGTTTTATTAAAAACAAGCTTCATCTCACATTCTCTCTAAAATGGAATATAAAACAGTGACTACCCTATGTTCTTTGCTGTTTTATGCTGAGAAAATTTAAAAGCGAGGGCTGGGGAGATGGCTCAGTGGAATAAGCACTTCCCTGGCAAGCACAAGGGCCTGAGTTCAATCCCCAGTTCC
>NW_004524593.1:23778645-23807219 GCF_000260255.1 Octodon degus | reverse complement strand
TTTTTTTTTTTTAAACCTAGGGGGATTATGAAGATGGGGAGAAGAAAATGGGCAGGATTAACAACCATTTACTGGTGCTATGCCTCACACCTGTAAGTCCAGTATTTGGAAGGCTGAGGCAGGGGGGCTGCCACAAGTTTGAGGCTATCTTAGTTACTCTTCTCTCATTGCTGGGACAAATACCCGACACTCAAAATGAAGGAAGGAAAGGTTTATTTAGCTCACAGTTACTGGAGGCTTCAGTCCATACTCAGCTGGCTCCAAGGCAGAGCGGCACATAGCAGAGGGCAACCTTTCAAGGCGGCAGCAAAGAGCAAAAGCACAAGGGAGGGGTAGCAGCAGCTCAAGCCACTAGCTTCTCTCTCCTCCTTACATTGAAATGCAAATTACCTGCCCCAGAGCAGGTGCAGCATCCACACCCACAACAATCAGTCACAAACTCCAGAAGCTGCCCCAAGACTGCATGAGGCTCGGGGGGGACACCTAGACACACACCATAACAGAGGTTAATCTGAGTATATAGTGAGACCCTGTCTCTAAACATTGAAACAACACCAGTAAATCAGGAAAGCATGGTGGTGCACATCTATAATGCCAGAACTCAGAAAGTTTATAAATGGAACCCCAGCCTAGGCAATTTACTGACTTAGGGCGATGCTGTCTTAAAATAAAAAAATTAAATTAAATTAAATTAAATTAAAGGGCTGGAAATTAGCTCAGTGGGAAGCCCTAGGCTTGAAGGGAAAAAAAGAAAGGAAGAAATAAGAGACAGGAAAAAGAAATAAACTTTTTGAACATGCAATTCAAAATCTCAATGATTGTAACTTCACTTCCACTCTGATGGCTATAATTATACAGCAAAACACAGCTATCAGAGCCGACAGTTACGTAAGTATAAATTGGTACAGCTGACATGGAAAACAGTCTGGTGGCTCCTCAAAAGGTTGGTGTTGCCAGGCAGGGTGATCCCACCATTTGGGAGGCTGAGGAGGATTTAAGTTCAAGGTCAGTTGGGCTGCCAACAGGGTTCATGGCCAGTCTGGACTACATGGCAAGACCTTGTCTCACAAAGAAAGGAGGAAGGAGAGAAGGGAGGGAGAGAAGTTAAACACTGAACTGAACTAGCTATATCCCTGAGAATGAAAAACACATCTGCTGAAAAACATAGCAACAAATGTTCACAACAGCATTACTCATAAGACAGAAAAGGGCGGCAACCAAGTTGAGCATGGTGGTGCATGCCTGTAATCCAGCACTCAGGAGGCTGAGGGACCACACATGTGAGGTCCGCTTGGGCTGGGGAGACAGTGTCACAAAAACCGAAAAGGGCAAGCTGCCCAAACACTGATCAGCTTATGACTTAGGCACTGTTTCAAAATAAAATATAAAAACAAGGGCTGGAGATGTATATTAGTGTAAAAGCCCTGAATTCAACCTTCAGTACTATACTGTAATTTTTAAAAAATAATTGAATTATGGGCTGGTGAGATGGCTCAATGGTCTAAAGCACCTACTTAGAACAAGCTTAGCAAAGCACAGGGACCACGGTTCAATCCCCCAGCACTACATGCCAGCCAGCCCCGCCCCCTGGTGGGCTGAGCTGGCCACACACACACACACACACAAATAAAATTTTAAAAAATAATAATTGAATTATGGATTCTTTGTTATAGTACAGTACTGACTTTGCAACTTTCATCCATTTCCGTAACAATTACCTACTGCAAGTCTGCAAATGCTGCTGCTCCATGCACTGTGAGTGCTCATCCCTTAACCATTACTATAACTTACCTGTTTCTTGTCTCACCATCTCCTGACCCTCCTACAGTATAAACTCTCAGGGCTGCAAATGCTGGCCGCTACTGTCTTTTAAGACTTCAGTGAAGTAAGGGGTACACAGTAGACAATATTTGCAGAATAAAAGATCAAATAGCCCCAAACATGATTTTCATTGTATTCATGATAGGTTTGTGGGGTGCAGTCCTGTTAAAAAGGGTTACAAGGGGCGGGAGAGATAGCTCAGTAGAATAAGTACTTGCCTGGCAAGCGCAGGGTCCTGAGTTCAATCCCCAGTGCCACAAAAAAATATACCTTTGGGGGCCAGGGAGATGGCTTAGTGGAACAAGAACTTCCCTGGCAAGCTCCAGGGCCTGAGTTCAATCCTCCGTTCCACCAAACAAACAAACAAACAAACAAACAAAAACTGGGTTACAATACTGAGTTGTTAGTTTCTATCAAGTAGAATAAATAAAAGTAATTTAACTTCAGAAACCTCGGTCTCCATCTTTTCTATAAATAGGCCAATTTTAAAATTTAATAAAATACGTCTGGGAAAAAATAATCTGTGACATGTACTCTCGTCTTTTTCTTTTCTTTGGTAGCCGGGATCAAACTCGCGACCTTGTGCCGGCCAGCAGGCACTTATGCCCGAGCTCTCTCCGGCCTGCGCGCTCTCGTTTGCGCCACTTCCCCGCTGTCCCCGGGGAGTCTGTCTAATTCACTGTCCAGCTTGGAGCGGTTTAGCGAGAAGGACAAGAAACTGTAAGTGACAAGGGCAGACCAGATGCCAGAACCCGAGCCAACCCGCAGCATCCACACAGGACATAGCCTGCTGGCATTGCCCAGCCTAGTAACTTGCAGGTGAGAACTGCCGCCAGCCTCGACGCCGGGCGCGCCATCTCCGCACCGCGGAGGCTGCGGAGGAGGAGCGCCACAAGTCCGAGGCCACCCTTAACCACGTGGCAAGCTCCTGTTTCAACACGCCCCTCCAAAAGCAAAACAAAATGATCTGTTAATCACAGCATAAGATCAGATAAGGTCTAAAAGCAGAGACACGGTCTAGTCCTCCGGGTAACCTCCTTCCTTTTCTGGGCAAACCGGCCCGCGTGGGAACCGACAGCGCCCAGGGACGCTGGCCAGCACAAGCCGTGGCCGTGTGCGCCCGGAGCGCAGCAATAAAGTTGGTCATTCAAAGCAACGTCGCCCCCGGAGCCCGCCCGTGGCTCAAGGCCCGCCCCTTCTGCTGCAGTCGCCTTCTCCTTCGCGCACTTCCGTTGCAAGACGAGCGCCACGCCCAGCCTAGGCGGAGGAACGGTCCCAGACTACTTCCGGTGGCCGAGGCGGGAAACTGCCGAAGAGCGCTCTGCAGCCGGAAGCCGGGGGGCGTATCCTGAAGCCACTTCCGGGGACGACCGGAGACGCGGAAGTGCGTGAGGTGGGCGGGGCGAGCGCTTTGAGGCCACTTCCGGCCGTGCGCTGAGGGCGGCGGAGCCCGCGAATCCTTCGGTTGTTGGCGCTGCTTCGCGCGGGCTGGAGAGACCCACGGTGAGCGGCTGCAGACGGCGCGGACCCCGGCCGCGTGGGCGCGCGGGTCGGCGTGAGGAGGCGGGTCCTGGCGCCATGCGGCCCCGGCTGGGGGCGATGGTGGACCGCAGGCTGAAGCAGCGGGTGGTGCAGGTGAGAGCCGCCGACGGCCTGGGCGACGGTGGGCCTGGGGGCGGGGGCGCAGCTCAGCCTCGCGCTCCGTGTTCTTCGGCTTCCGGTCCTTTGTTTTGTGGTGTGGGAGGCCGGAAGCCTTGAGCACCCGTTGGGGCCCTTCCTGCGCGAGGGCGAGCGGCCGAGCGAGTGGGTCAGGTAGCTGCACCTGCGTGAGCACTGCACAGGTGGAAGGAATGCCGGCTTGCTCGGCCCTCCTGGAGCGCAGCTGCCGGGACTCGGAGCCGGAGCCGGCCCCGGCCCCGGCCAGCGCCTGCTCTGCGCTGGTGTTCGTAGAATGCTTGCTTATTACCGTGGCACCCTTTAAAGATCAAGTTTTTGAAAAAATGTAGCCTCGCTAGAAAAGCAATTTTTTTTTTCGGAACCAGGGATTGAACTCAGGCCCTTGCGCTTGCCAGGCCAGCGCTTATTCTACTGAACCATCTCCCCGGCCCCTAAAGCAATTTAATGACAAGCTGCTTGTCTCAAGTGCTGCAGTTTCTGAAATCGGGTGTCCGCGCTTGCCGCTGTCGGTTGGGGTTGGGAGCGTGGACCACCTAGGAAGTGTCCAGGTGTTAAATTCTGTTGTCAGGGTGATGGACAGAGCTGAATTTCTCTGATTCCTGGCCGATTTGACAATTGTTTGGTGGCTTTTATTGATGGTCTCGGTATACTTTGTAAGTGATGCTCGCATAATGTGTTTGAGTAGCCTCTTGACTAAAATCAGGTTTGAAACATTGTTTTGTGTTTATCATATTTTTAGTACCTCGCCAGGAATAGATGTGGCAAATATGTGGACACTGGAGTCTTAGCATCTGATTTGCAAAGAATGTACAGGTAAAGTAACGTGGTTTCCAGATCCTTGCACCCTCCCACTGCTACCATTTAAAAAGTTTTGGTGCTGCTTAAATTTCACGTTGATATCAGTGGCCGCTGGTGTTGGCCTCAGTCCATAAGGTTGGAACTCAGTTCTGTTTCATTGGTGTTTACAAAAACTGTTGTATGCAATATGCTATCCTTTTCACTTTGGGGATGGACACTTTTTCCTTTGAGCACTTTTTTTTTTGTTTGGTGGAACCGGGGATTGAAGCGCTTATCCTACTGAGCCCTCTCCCAGGCCCCAGAGCCATCTCCCCAGCCCCACCTTTGAGCACTTTTAACTTGAATTAAATAACAAAGAAATGTAAGGTAAATGTGGACTGAGGAACATTTTCATGTCCTAGCTGGCTGGAACTCTTCAGAAATGTCAAGTGTCACGGAAGAGGTAGAAAGATTATTATCAATTAAAGGAGACTTTTTTTTTTTTTTTTTTGCGGAACGGAGGATTGAACTCAGACTCTTGCACTTGCCAAGGAAGTGCTTATTCTACTGAGTCATCTCCTTAGCCCTAAAGGAGACTCTTTACTGGACCCTGCATTAATACTTAAAAATCTAGTCAAGTGTGGTGGCACAGGAATATAATCCCAGCACTGGGGAGGGTGAGGTAAGAGGATCATTGAGAGTTTGAGACTGCCTATGCTGCAAAGTGTGCTCAAGCACATCCTGAACTGCATAGTGAGATCCCGGTCTCAAAGCCCTTGAAAATCCAATATTTTGGGTGAACAATTTGATAAATTGTGTGAAAGGGTTTGGTGCTTTAAACAGTTCATTTAACTGAAATGGACTTCCATTTATTTAACTGAAGTGATTCCCATTTATTTTTATACATCTTTTTCCCTTGATTTACAGGGTCTTTAAGTCAATGTAAATATTTGGTTATTTGGGTATATGCTTGTACAATACGTCGGCAATGTCTTTCAGCAATAAAACACTGAAGAGGAAAGACCTGACACAATTAACTAGGTAGAATGAAAATCTGCGCTAAATATTTGTCTATGAGGTAAAGGTACCACACACTTGTTCAGTTAAGAAAGCCATCTTGGGGCTGGGGAGATGGCTCATTGGAATAAGTGCTTCCCGGGCAAGCACAAGGGCCTGAGTTGAATCCCTGGTTCTGCCAAAAAAAAAAAAAAAAAGCCATCCTTAACCACTGGATGAGTTTTTATGTAAGTGAGGCCTAGAATCCTTAGGTGCCAATTAGGTGCTGAGTGGCAGAGCTCCATCTCTATCTTATGCCATAAATTCATAGCAAAGAGGCTCCAACAACTCAGGTCCTTCATGTTGGTTCTCTTAAAGTGTTCTTCTCTGGGTGGGGCAGGCTGGTGCATCACTTGAACCCAGGGATGTATGTATGTATCTCTCTCTTTCTCTCTTCCTTTCTCCCTTTTTCTCTTTCTTTCTCTTTCTTTCTCTTTTTCTCTCTCTTTCTCTCCTATATTTAGGAAAGGATCTACAGGGTGTTCAGGGTCTCACTACTAGATTGCACTTGTAGTGATTCTCCTGTTGACATCCTCCCAAGAGCTGGGATTATAGGCACAGGCCACCACACCCAGTCTCAATTGACATCTCAGCATGTCCCGAGGGCGTGGCTGGCATGGCAGGCCCAGGGATAGAAACCTGGCCCCTGAGGCTGCCTGCAGGTGCTTTAATCCACTGAGCTATTTGGCCAACCCCCAGTACCTTTCTCATTGGCTTCCTTTTTCTGATCATTTTCCGTGACACGTTTTGGGAAGCTTTCTCCATTCTTTGAGTATTTAATATACTCAATACATACATTAATCCTCCTGCCCTTAACTTCCTTGTTTACGGCAATGTCAATAGCATGCTGGGTAACATTGTAGACTCTTCCTGTTTGTGTGGCTTTCCTTTTTGCACATTACTCACCAGTTGCCTTAATGTCTACAGTATCGTCATTTTTGTAGATTCATAGGTATGTGGCCAAAAGAACAACCCCATATTTTCTAAAAGGCCTAGAGGACATATAAAAGGTTCCCCTCCCTTTGTATTCATCCGTTTGGCAAATTACTGGATGATGGGGCTCAGACCAAAAGGTTGGGGGGGGGGGAATGTCTCAGTATATATATAGTCAAAGCTGGCCTCAAACTCCAGTGATCCCCTGCATTAGCCTCCAGAGTGCTGGGACTACAAGCATGCAACAGCAGGCCTGGGGACAAATTGGGCTATAAATTAGTTTTTATCAATCTTAAATTTCTTTTTCTTTTTTTTTTTTTTCTGGCGAGATTGAACTCAGGCCCTTGTGCTTGCCAGGGAAGCACTTATTCCACTGAGCCATCTCCCCAGCCCTTCAATCTTAAATTTCTTGCTTGGTCTAAATAGACTGGTTTTTGTTTTTTTTTGTGTGTGTGTGTGTGTGTGTGTGTGTGTGTGTGTGTGGCCAACTCAGCCACCAGGGGGCGGGGCTGGCTGGCATGTGGTGCTGGGGGATTGAACCGTGGTCCCTGTGCTTTGCTAAGCTTGTTCTAAGTAGGTGCTTTAGACCACTGAGCCATCTCACCAGCCCCTAAATAGACTGTTAATTGAGTTAATGTTATCCTTTAGTGATTGCAGACTGATGAGGCCTACAGTCTCCTAAAAAAGTGGATGTGAAGGCTTAAATAAGTGAGACAGATGTGATTTCAGGATCAGAACTCTCTCATAGAATTGAAGATTCTCTGGGGTAAGACCAAGAACTTCTTGAGGCAGACCATTTATTATGTTATCAGACAAAGGAGGGAATACTGAAGAAGATGCAGAAATCTGAGTAGGGCTGATTATGTTCACAAAGGCTTTCACCACAGGAGTGAGATACCTGCAGCAAGCTAACTGAGGTGGGGCCAGGAGTCTTTAGCTGTGGCCTTGTCTTGTCCTTTGAGACTTCCCAGCCTCACCTGCCATTACAGGGGAACTGGTGACTCAGGTTCACTTATGTAAGTCCTCTGCCTATCTCCAGAACAGGGGCCTGGGTCTTGGGCAGACACATAAGTAAACATGAAAAACCAGTTGGTTAACATAAATCCTGCTCAGAGCCACTTTATAGTGGTCTCTGTCATATTGTGGCTATGTAAATTCCTTTTTCTGCAGAGAAACAGGGGTTTTTTGAGGTGAAGTATATATTTCTAAGATTCAGATGACTGCCCAACAGTAGTCTTTTTTTTTTTTCTTTTTTCTTTTCTCTTTTTTCTTTTTTTTATTTTGCGGAACCAGGGATCGAACTCAGGCCCTTGCGCTTGCCAGGGAAGCGCTTATTCCACTGAGCCATCTCCCCGGCCCCTTTTTTTTTTTTTTTTTTCCCAACAGTAGTCTTTACATGAAGACAGAACTAAAGTGAATGTGCCAAAATGTTAATAATTTGAGAGTATAGGTTAAAAGCATGAATATTCATTGCATTATTTCTTTAAAAATCTTAATAGGCTTGAAATTTCAAAATAAAAGCATTCAAAGAAACAAGCAGAAAAATTTTTAAAAAGTAAAAATAGAAACTCACAAGCTGTCTTGAGAAAGGTTCATGGCCAATGAACAGTGACAGTTAAATATTTTTGCAATTTTATATCATTAATAGGCTTAATGAAAAATACTGGTGGAAACCACTGTACTTAAATCTGTTTTTTGTTTGTTTGTTTGTTTGTTTGTTTTTCTTTCAGTGTGGACTATGGTAGAAGAAAAAGGAATGCTTTTAGGATTCAGGTCGAAAAAGGTGAGTCCTTCAGTGTTAGAGCAAATTATCAGAAATAGAAAAAACTATTAGTTCATGGCTTGTTTGTTTGTTTTAGTGTTTAACATAATTAGCAGCGAGGAGTTTAAGGATCTTGCCAAATTAGAAGATGAGCATCTGACAAAAAGAGTGAGACAAGGCACAGAGGATGACGAGTAAGTTGCACAAAATGGATTGATCCCCCCCAAAAAAACATTCCTTTTTCTAAAAGCATCCGTTTTCTACCATAGTCCATACTGGGGGAAAAAGTTCTACAAATTTTATTACAGTAGTTGTCACAAATATTTTTCCTATTCGTATCTATAAATTTTCAGTGACATTTGTGAACAAATCCTTGGATAACATTTCTTTTATATATATATATATGTATATATATGTTGTGCAGGCTCTACGGGGTCTTACTACACGGATCACACTTGTAGTGATTCTTGTTTTTCAGCCTCCCAAGCCCTGGGATTACAGCCTCGTGCTACCACACTCAGTCTCAGTCGCAGTTTTAATGCACCCCCTAGGGTGGCCAGCACGCATAGCATGCCAGCAGTCAAACCCTGGTCCCTGTGCCTGCCTAAGCAGGCGCCTTAATCTGATGAGCTATCTGGCTGGCCCTTTGGATAGCACGGCTGACCTCCCTCTCCGAGTCCTTTCTTCCAGCCATGTTGAATACTTGGTGTTCCCCAAAGACATTACACTATTTCTTTGTGACTTTATGTGTTCACTTTTGTGTAACTTAAGTATTTCTTTATTTACAAACATCTCACTTGGCCTTCAGGAGTGAATAGAGATGCTATTGCTTTTGTTAGAATATTTTAGACACCCAATGTAGTGAGTCCTTAGCTTATTAAAAATATTTTTTGCCAGGTGTGGTGGCACATGTTTGTAATCCCAGCACTTGGGAGGATAAGGCAAGAGGATGGCAGCAAGGTTGAAGCCAACCTAGACTACATAGTGAGTTCAAGACCAGCCTGAAGTACACGTATCATATGACATGGAATTTTTTTACTTTTTTTAAAATTGCTGATAGCATTTCATTACCTTTTCTCTGCCTTGATACAATGGCAGATATATTAGTAGGTGCCTGTTGATCTTGTTTAAGAAATAATAAGGAGGGCCGGGGAGATGGCTTAGCAGAATAAGCGCTTCCCTGGAAAGCGCAAGGGCCTGAGTTCAATCCCCAGTTCTGCCAAAAAAAAAAAATTTGGGGGCCAGGGAGATGGCTCAGTGGAATAAGTGCTTCCTTGACAAACACAAGGGTCTGAGTTCAATCCCGGGTTCCCAAAAAAAAAGAAAAAAAAAATAATAAGGGTTTTCAAATAATTTTACTCAGGTGTAGTTAATGTAGAATAAGCTATACATTTTAAATGTAAGCAGATTGATGCTTTTTACATGTATATGCTCATTAAACTATTCATCACAGGAGGCTGAACATTTCTGTCAACACCCCAAAGATTCCTTCTTCCCCTCAATCTCCATTTCCAGATAATGCATTGATTTATTTTGGTTTTTGATAGCTTAAAATGCTTTGGTGTTTTCTAAAATTTTGTATAAATGGAATCATATAATATATATTTTTAGAATCTTTCCCCTAGCATGATTTGAAATCCATCAGGATCGTTGCATGTCTTAGTACTTCATTGGTGCGTGTGTGTGTGTGTGTGTGTGTGTGTTTAACTGTATTTAGTACAGGGTCTACAGAGTCTAACTATACAGATCTGACTCATAGTGTTCCTTCTGTTTTCTGCCTCCCAAGTGCTGGGACTATAGGTGTGCGCCACCACGCCCAGTCACTACCTCAGTGGGCACGAGGGGCGGGGGTGAGACCAGCAGGTGCTTTAATCCACTGAGCTATCTGGTTTCCTACTTCATTGGTTTTTATTGGTATCTAATGGATATGCTACAATTTTTTAAATTCATTTGTGTGGTGGGACTATTGAATTGCTTCCAATACTTGACTATTACAAAAATATGCTAACACCGTTTATGTCCAGTTCTTTGTGTGGGTGATATTTTAATTTCTCTGAAGTTTTTTTAGCAATTCTTCTTTAAGTGATTTATTTCAAAGGGAAAGAGAAAGAGGACAGATAGATAATAGACAAGCAGAGAATATTTGAAAGTGGGCCAACTCACCGAATTATTTTTGTTTAATTTATACATATGTACATACATACATACTGAGAATCGAACTTATGACCTTGTACTTGCCAGGCAGGGACTATGCTGCTGAACTAGATCCCCAACCCTTGTTTTTTGTTTTTCTTTTCTTTCAAATTGAAGGGCCGGCCAGATAACTCAGTGGATTAAAGCGCTTGCTTAGGCAGGCGCATGGACTGGGGTTCAATCTCTGGCACTACAAACCATGCCGGCCCATGGCGTGCTGAGTCTGCGATTGAGATTGGGTGTGGTGTTGTGGGCCTGTAATCCTAGTACTTGGGAGGCTGAAAACAGGAGGATCACTACGAGTCTGATCTGTGTAGTGAGACCCTATGGACCCCGTACTAAATACATTAAATTGAGACAAGGACTTACTGTGTGGTGGAAGCTGACCTTGCTTTCACTTAAGCACCCCAGGCTGGCCTCGAATTCATAGTGATCTTCCTGCCTCAGCCTCCCAACTGCTAGGATTACTGGCATGTGCCACCACACCTGGCAGATTTATCTTTTATATAGAACAGATAGGTAGTATCATTTTGTAGTTGTTAGGTGTTCAGGGGTGTGGATGTATATGTCTGTGTGGTCTTTTTAGATGGACCCCTACTATGTAGTTCAGGCTGGCCTTGAACTCACTATGTAGCCCAAGCTGCCCCAGACTCTCGAAGCTGGCAAGGGTGATCCTCTTGCCTCAACATCCCAAGTGCTGTGATTACAGGAGTACACCGCCACACTCAGCTGGGGTTGGGTGTGTTTTTTTTTTTGAACCCAAGTTTCTTTGCTTCCAAAGCTTGGACTTTTAATCACCATAGTATTTGCTTTACTATTCTTGTTTTAGACAGTAATTTATTGCAGGAGAAAAGCCTTCAAAACATTTTCTCTTTTTGCTGAGGTGTACTAAAAGCTCTTCTGATGGTGATTCGAATGCAGAAGATTACATAGATCCACAGGTAAGCCAGATATTTACTGGGCCCATTTTGATTATCTAAAAAAGTCGTCATGTTCCCCTCTTGGGAAAAATTCATTAATAATAGGGCCAGGGAGATGGCTCAGTAGAATAAGTGCTTGCCTGGCAAGCACAAAGTCCTGAGTTCAATCCCCCTGTACTGCAAAAAAAAAAAAAAAAAAAAAAAAAAATTGTAGTTTTATGGGACTGGCGAGATGGCTCAGTGGTCTAAAGCACCTACTTGACTCAGAACAAGCTTAGCAAAGCACAGGGACCGCGGTTCGATCCCCCAGCACCACATGCCAGCCAGCCCCGCCCCCTGGTGGGCTGAGCTGGGGACACACACAATAAATAAATAAATGTTTAAAAAAAATTCATTAATAATAAGAGACCCTGCATGTGTTTATCAATAAGTAATTGAACATTTATGTATAATATTGGAGTAACCATCCTTCTAGTATTTGTTTATATTTAGTTATATGTGGGAAAAGAATATTCAAAAATAAGGCAGAAACAAATAGAAAGGGAATTAATAGTAAAAATAAAGCATGTGTTTTCTATAGAAGAGCTGGTATTTCTAATGAATAAATTTAACCAGGTATGGCAATAATTTCCTTATAACTTGATGAGGTATTTCTTAGTTTTTTGTTTGTTTTTTAACTAAATTAGTGTTTCAATTTATTAACAAAGGCTCCTGCCTGAGTTGTTTTTGATTCAGTTCTGAGTTGATGGAATAGTAGTGATTCTCACTACCAGTCACATTTTCATGCTTTTTAAAAAAGCAACCATGCTTTTGATTTTATTTAGTAATCAGTTACTAATTGGTTCTCCATTAATGTGAAATAGTGGTAGGAATACTTTTGTTTTGTTTTTTTTTTTTTCAGAACCAGGGATTGAACTCAGGCCCTTGCACTTGACAGGCAAGCACTTATTTTACTGAGCCATCTCTGCAGCCCCCTTCATCTTTATTTTTTTGGTGCTGAGTCTTGCTACACAACTCCAACTTGTAATGATCCTCCTGTCTCAGCCTCCCCAGTGCTGGGATTACAGGTGTGAGCCACCACACCTGGTTTCAGTGGCAGGCACGGCATACCCAGATTGGGGCAGTACCAAGGATTGAACTGAGGTCCTTGGCTCTTTCTAGGCAGGTACTTAGCTCCCCAGCCCAGGATACATCATTTTAAGTCAGAACCGCTTAGTTGGATATCATCTTAACTATGAATACCTATACATTCTGACTGCAAACATAACAAAAGGAATTTGTTGAAACCAAAATGTAGAAAATGATTAGTATAGGAAATGAAATCTCAAATACCTGTTAAGTAATTTTCACTACAATCATGTTTCTTCCAGTCAGCAAACCACATGAACAGTTCACTGCTCTCTTTATATCGGAAAGGACATCCTGATTCTGTTTCAAATACTCTGGAGATGCCGCGAGGAGAATCTACTGCTCCAACACCACCGCTGAATTTTAAAGCAGGCTCCATTCCTTTGAAGATACCTGCCAGAGAGTTGGAGGGAGGATGGTTTATTGACAGAACCCCAGATGGAAGGAAAGACAGTTCTTTCATGGAGCCATCTGATGAGAAAAGTGATCATAAGCCTATGTCTGAGGTACAGGTATGTTCATAATAAAACTGGCGCCACAAAGTTGGAGTACGTTACAGGCTTTTCATTAATTGTAATATCAAGTAAAAACTTGTACAAAAGTCAGAGGAGTTTGATCACTTTGTGTTACGTTGTCATTGCTAGCCTAGTTGAAGCCTTTCTTAACTGATGAAATAGACTTCCATTTGGAAACGGGGGGGTGGGGGCTGAGAGTAGAACCCACAGCCTTAATCTTATCTGCTTCTCCTGTCTTCACCTGCTTCCTTTGCTTTAGCCACAGTGGCCTCTTGATGTTTTAGGATGCCAAGCTCTCTCATGTGGGATGTTCTTGGTTTTCTATCTAGGGCACTTTCTGTGGACTCCTGTCACCATCTTTGCCTTTCATGATACAGAAAATAAGCACACAATGTTATTCTGTTTCTTTCTGTCCTTTTCTGTGGTACCTGGAGTTGAGCCTGACTTGTTTGCACTGAACTACATACACCCTCTCATTTTTTTCAATAGCCTTTCAAGTTTTTCGATAGCCTTTAATTTTTTATTTGTTTTTTTTTAATTAATTTTTTACTTATTTGTGTGTGTGTGTGTGTGTGTGTGTGTGTGTGTGGCCAGCTCAGCCCACCAGGGGGCGGGGCTGGCTGGCATGTGGTGCTGGGGGATTGAACCGCGGTCCTTGTGCTTTGCTAAGCTTGTTCTAAGTAGGCACTTTAGACCACTGAGCCATCTCACCAGCCCCGCCTTTAATTTTTTAAATTAATTTTATTTGTATATTTTTGATATAAATAATAATCACATTCATAGTAGGAATTTGTACCTCTGCATATCTTGATTTTTCTTTTTATTCCTCATTCCTCTTCCCTGCAACTCTTTTTCTTATTTACGAAAAACATTTCATTTTTTCACTTTTTTTTTTTTCCATTTTTCCCTTCCTGTCCTTCCCTCTCCCTATCCCTTGTCCTCTTTCTCATTTGAATATTTTCTTCCTAATCCCCAATGCTCCTTATTTATGCTTTTGGTTTCTCACACAAGAGAAACAATGCTATATTTAAATACATGTGTTACTCATTTGACTTAAAAATGTGAATTTGTAATTTTGAAACAGGTATCTCAGACCAACCAGATAGCTCAGCTGACTTAAGTGCCTGCTTAGGCAGAGCACAGCAGCCAGATCCTTGGCGAGCTGTGCTGACCCCCCAGGGCGCACTGAGACAGTGATGGAGACTGGGTGTGGTGGCACATGATTACAGGCGTGTACCACCACACCCAGTCTCCATCACTTGAGGAGATGAAAACAGGAGAGCCACTAGAGTCTGATCTGTGTAGTGAGACCCTGTACTTAAAAAAAAAAAAATCTCACTAAGCTGCTTAGTCTGGCCTTAAATTAATGAGCCTCTCCAAGAGTTAGGATTCTAGGCATCTGCCACCAGGAGTGCCCTGTTACCCAAATCCTTTTTTGTTAAGCATTATGGTCTTTTAGTCTTGCTTACTTGTAGTTTTTTTTTTAAGTCACTCTTGTCTCCGCACACTAAAACATAAGATCGAGGAGAGCAAGGGCTGGGTTTTAATATGTCCCTGGATAACATACTACCTACCTCATAGCTGTCAGTTTGTTGAATTGGTCGTACCTACTGGCCTTCTTGACATAATTATTTTAGGTATCTAGAGTTCTTGGTTTTAGTAGAAAGAAAGATTGCTGCTGAAAGTTGTTTTTTGTATTTTTGTATGTTCAAGGTAATGGGTTAAGTTCTAAGTAGGTCTGTTGTGCAAATGTGTACAATAGGCAGATACATTTTTGTTTAAAAAAATCTTTTAAAATTGAGGTTTGCCATACTTAAGGAAAAGCATAGTTCTTGAATTATCACCAAGTGAACAGTTCGGTGCCTTCCTTAACTGACTAAAGCATGGCAGAGAGGGGCTTGGATAAAGCCTGAGGGGATTGCACTGACCTTATCAAACCCAAAAGCTACAACTCTTGTTGAATAGGTCTTGCTTTACCTTGGTCTTAACCATCTGGCAGAAAAGTAGAAAAACGAAATATAAGAAGTAAAGCCATGCTGTTATGTTGAGCTGTAGGGGACTCAGGTCAACAACTTCTGACACTGCCAGTCAAGTAGAAGACCCAGAACTATTATGGACTACTGGACTCTTTTAGAATATTTTGCTGAGTTCACACACCTATAATATTTAAATGATGGAACTAAACAAAAAAAGGGAATACATAAATGAATGTTCATTTTGTATCTATTCAGAATGGTTAGGATAGATATATAGCTACATTCTCTTAATTCAAGGAATAGAGGGATTTGTTCTAATAGTGCTTGTAAATAGGATATCATGTCTGCATCTTGTACAGCAATTAACCACTAGAAAGGCAGTATGCAATGTGTTAATTATTGGAACTGTCCTACCAATTTGATTTGAAACTGTCTCATTGCTATTTATTTCTCAATAAAATTAAGGAAAAATTTAAAAAATAAAAACAATGCATATGTTGATCTATATTTTCTCTTGGCTGTCAGCAGCTTTGTAGTCACAAAGTGGCAAATTGTCAGATAAACCTCGTTTATGTGATAGAACTGTGAGACATCTCAATGAGAAATTGAGAATAAAAGGTACTATTGATGTCTGAATGGAACAGCTCACAGTTCAGGAAAGACAAATCACCAAAATGCAAAGCAGAGTCCAGTACTTTATCATATAGCTGCAAATGTAGTGTGTGGGGAGTGTGGGGAGATTAAGTCAGCTGAAAGAAAACTTTCAAATGTTAGCCTTTAAACTGAACTTTAAGGTTATGGGAAATGATATCCCCAGCAGACAGCCTTCTGGAGCAGAGACATCGGGAACAGGGAACAGGTGGAGGTGCTACAGCAAGAGTGTGGTATTGTGTACAACCTCCATCTTTAAAAAGGTGCGCAGTACTGGTGGTGTAGTTTTAAGTGTCGTTTGATTAAATTTATTTTCATCCCAGGATACAAAAGATTTTTCTCTTAAGAGTGATAGAAAAAGGAAATGCAAGATAAAGGGGAAAGAAAGCAAACGGAAGAAAGATCTTCAGGAAGTAGATGGAGAAATAGAAGCTGTCGTGCAAAACAAAGGTGAGATGTATGTAGTTGAAGTTGGGTTTGCTTTGAAAGAGATATCTTTGTATTCTAAGTTGCTGAGGGACTTTTTATGTGCTGATTACTGGAAAATATTTCGGTATCTAGTGATCCTTTAATTGCGAGCTTATACTAGTCACTAACCTGTTCATCTTTTTGTTTGTTCCCAGCTAAAGCCAGGGGACCAGAATTGCAGATCTCCAGCGTGAAGTTTGAAGATATTGGAGGCAGCGATAGGACCTTAAAAGTTAGTTCAGATTCACAACTGTATTTCAAGTGGGCATATTTCTAATCAGTTATATCAACAAGGCCTGCCCTTTGTGGAGTGCAGTGGGGTGACACAGGCAGGTGAGGACGGCAGTCTGGCTGTACCCTTGAGGATACTGGCAGGTAAGCATGGGGCCCTCAACCTCACCACTTCCTGATGTGCACATAGTGCATGCTTTATATGTCATCTTGTTTTACTGGTAGGTAATCAGTCATTCCAACTCTTCAGAGTGGATTTTGTCTGAATGGCAAGCTAGTTCCTTTGTGCTACATCTATAAGGAAAGCATTTTTACAGTTTTGAAAGTGGAACTTCAGAGAGATTATTGATGAAGTTACATTGTTGATACCAGAACTAGGATTCAAGCCTGGCTTTGTACTGTTTCCTCTTGTAAAGAGTAAAACATTCCATTCCATTTTGATTCTTTCTGTTTTGGGCTGAGGAAGATATCACCATGCTTTTTCCTTGCCAGGAAGTCTGCCAGATGCTCATACACATGCGTCATCCAGAGGTGTACCGCCACCTGGGCATCGTGCCCCCTCGAGGCGTTCTCCTTCATGGGCCCCCCGGCTGTGGCAAGACCTTACTGGCACATGCAGTTGCTGGGGTGAGACTGGCTGGGTGTTTTCACTTTTCTACTTTGCTTATTACTGTGTTTTGTGAGGGGGTTTGGTCAACTTCATACAGACCTGATACCTTCAGGAAGAGATTATGGCCGATGAGAAATGGTCCCTTTAATAATTTCTTTCATACTTTTTATGGGATTTTGAAAATTCAGTTACTGCATACATGACAAAGCTTGATGGAAACATAACTACAGCTTTAAAAAGTTCTTTGAATATATTATTTATGTTTTAGTTATTTTCCTTACCTTTTTAACCCAGTAGCTCTTAAGAGCAACAGTGTTAAAATAATAGTACAAGGTATTTTGTATAATAAAGTTTAGTGCTTTATTTTAGGCCTGTTGGTATTTTAGGAACTGTTGAATTAGTAAAATACAAGATATCCAATTAAGAATTCATTAAGTAGCATATTACTCATTAACAGATTAATTGCTATACAAAAGAACATCATTTTTAAAGGAGAACAAAGTACACAGGGCTATGTAGAGTTTTGGGACACCCTAGTTCAAGTTGGGGTCAAAGATGTGGTTAAGAAAGTGAAATTTGAGGGTAGCCAGAATGGCTTATTGCTGTTTGTACTGATGGAATAATATAGCTTCTCTTGTCCCTCCCACCCCGCCCCACCTTTTTTTTTTTTTTTTTTTAGTACAGGGTCTCACTACACAGATCAGACTTGTAGTGATTCTCCTGTTTTTAGCCTCCCAAATGCTGGGATTACAGGCATGCACCACCATGCCCAGTCCCAATTCATGTCTCGTAGCAGAGCCCTGGGGCTGGGTATGGCAGGGCAGGGCATGCCATCTGCCACAGTTGAGGGATTCCCCGCATCTGCCTAAACAGTAGCTTTAATCTGCTGAGCTATCTGGCCGGCCCTTTTTCCCCTTTTTTTGGTGGGCCTAGAAATTGAACATAATGCCTTCACACAGAACTATTATATTCCTGGGTTTTTAATTTTTTATTTTGAGATAGATTCTCGTTAAGTCATTAACACATTTCTGCTGGCTTGAACCTCTTGTGGTGCATGTGTGACTGTCCCATTGGTAATCTTGTATCACCAGTGGTACAAACATCTAATCACCTTTACCAGTCTTTTTACTCTATAAAGGATCAAATCCACTTAGTTCAAATTTGAAGAATTTCCAAATATAAACTAATACTATTCGTGCCATTAAAAATCATTATAATAAAGGACAAATCATTAAATTAAAAGATATGTTCATGAATAATTTATTTAAAAAATCTCTGAATTTTAACGTGGAGGTCCTATATATATCTCTTCTTTACTGGTATGATATTTTTTATTGTTTATTTATTTATTTTTGCAGAACCAGGGATTGAACTCAGGCCCTTTTGCTTGACAGGGAAGCGCTTATTCCACTGAGCCATGTCCCCAGCCCCTTTACTGGTATGAGAAATACCCACTTAGGGACTGGGGAGTAGCTCGGCAGTCTAAGCGCTGCCTGGCAAGTGCAAAGACCAGGGTTCCATCCCTGACACAACGTGCCATGGTGGCACAGGCCCGTAATTCCAATGCTGGGGAGGCTGAAACAATCACTATGAGTCCAAGTTTCATAGCAAGACCCTGTACCAAATAAATAAATCTTTTTTTAAAAAGAAAAAAATCCATTTACAACTATGGTACCATAAGTTAGCTGTACTATAATTTTTTTATCCCATCTTATTGTTTTCCTTAAGGAACCATAATATGATGGTCTGCCAAACCTGTGGTGTGCTAAAGCTATGCCTTTCTTTATATTATTGTAATCAAACACCCCTGAGAAAGGAGTATAAGCTGCCTGGTGGGACAATTGTGATGTACCACTGGTGGTTCAAGGTGGTGTGATGATCAGAGTCAAATTATAGCCACCTCGCAGCATGTAAATTGCAGCCCCATCATGAACGCATTATGTTGCTTAGACTAGACTTGACCTTGTCAGGCACCCAAAGTGCTGCGATTTCTCACCCAGGCTTCTCTTCCTAAAGGAATCTCCCTTAAATAGTAACTGGCTACTCTGTTTAGAGTGGAAAAATGCAAGCAAGAGTGTGTAGAAAATGACCGACCCTGCCATTTCTGTCCAGTAATCTGATGATTGTTTCAGCTGAGCCCTAAGTGGAGGGAATCATTTCTTCTTGAAATTTAAGAGATAATGGCATGTGTAAAGTGAAAACAGAAAGTCTATACCTAATGTGTTTGCATAAATAGATCTTTAGTGTTTTGGGGTTTTTTTTTTTTTAGTTTTTTGGTGTGTGTGCAGAATCTCACTATGCAGCTTGGACTCCTAGTGATTGTCCTGATTTCTTCCTCCCTAGCACTGGGATTACAAGTGTGTACCACCATGCCCAGAATCCATCTACGGCTCAGCATGCCCAGGGGCAGGGCGGGAGTGGCATGTGGTACCAGGGATCAAACCCTGGCCCCTGCGCTTACCTAAGCAAGTGCTTAGTCCACTGAGCTATTTCGCTGGCCCTTAATAGTGTTTTTCATTGGACCAACTCACAAAGATGAAGTTCCTGTGGAACTCTTGCATTTTTAAAAATTAGTTTTAGCTGAGCATGATGGTGCATGCCTGTAATCCCAGCACTGAGGGGGTGCTGGGGGTGCTGAGATAGGAGGATTGCTCCGAGTTCAAGGCCAGCCTTCCTGCACTACACAGTGAAATCCTGTCTCAAAAAATAAAGAGAAGGGGCCGGGGAGATGGCTCAGTGGAATAAGCACTTCCCTGGCAAGCGCAAGGGCCTGAGTTCAATCCCTGGTTCCGCCAAAAAATAAACAGAAGATACATATGTCATTTTGGTTGAGGTCTGGGTGAAGAATCAGTAAGCAGCTTAACATTTTGAATGTTTGGTCCTGCTATTATGTGTTTGTGCCCAGGAACTAGAACTGCCGATTCTGAAAGTCGCTGCTCCAGAGATTGTATCGGGAGTTTCTGGGGAGTCTGAACAGAAGCTCAGAGAATTATTTGAACAAGCTGTGGTGAGTCAGCAGATGGCTAATGTCACGTTACCAGATGATGTTTACCTGTGTTGTCTGATGCTAGTATTTTTTCTCTTTACTAGCCCTTTTGTAAGCATGTTAATTGGCTACCCATGGAAACTGAATATTTGAAGTAGATTTAATGATATAAGCTTTTGCATAAGTAATCTGTTTGATGTAAAGTCTAGTTATCTGTCTTGTCCTTCCTCTTAAATATGGGTAATGATGTGCTGAATCTTACAGTGTCATTGAGAGTATTTACAGCAAAAGCCCCCCCATAATGTTAGCCATCATGTTATACATACTTCAGCAGATAAGAATTATCACTGTTGGGCTTAAACTGAAAACTTAATTTCATGTCTTTATTTGCATCCAAAGTATATAGTAGCTGACGAACATAGCTGGTTCCACTTCTAGAGGCTAGCGTGAAGTTAGGTTAATCGTATTTTAGCAGTAATTACAGCAGTAGTTGGGGCAGTGGGAGAATATTTCAGAACACCATGCGTGGAGAGTCCATCCACTCCTGTTTCCTACAGTGTGCCAGTTCAGTCATTAGACTGGCATATGGAGCCAGGGACGTAGTAAATTTTGTGTTTATGGTGAATACAATGCTGAGTAATGTAAAAGAGACAAATAGCACTTTCAGGACATGATGCATTCTGTGTTTGTATCTCTAAAACAGTACTGAGCTAGTACTGTGCTTATCCCAGTGGTTAATAAAAACATGATGTAGGAGCCCTTGCCCTGGATTCCAGAGAGGTCAGATCAGGAAAGGTGGTTCTGGGCAGGAAATTGGTGAGTTTTAGGTTAACATGAACTGTGATAGGTTTTGATATTGGATGGTTGAAAAGTTCTATAGTCAGATGGTTACAGCGATGGTATAACACTGTGAGTGTATTTAGTGGCACTAACTGTATGTTTAAAATAGTTAAAATAGTATTTTATAAGTTTGCCACAATTTAAGAACTTCTGGTACTTTTTTAAGTTTGTCTAGCAGATTCAAAAGAAAAGCATGGACTTTAGAGGGATATATATGTTTGTGAGTTTGTCACAGGGTCTCTATGTAGGTGTGGCTGGCTTTGAACTCACTGTGTAGCCCAGAATGGCCTTGACCTCTCAACAGTCTTCCTACCAGGACTCCTGAGTGCTAGGATTAACAGCTATGACCACCTGCCAAGCTTATTTGTCTTTGTTTGAGGGGTGGGACTTGAGGCAGGCAGAACTGTGTAGTTTAGGCTGACCTTGAACTCAGTGTATACCCCATTCTGGCCTCAAACTCAAGGCAATCCTCCCAAATGCTGGGATTACAAGATATATGCCATGACACTTGGCCTTTTTTTTTTTTTTTTTTAAGCATGGACATTTTTATGTTAGTGAAAATACTAGTGAACTTGGAATTTCTCATTTAAAATTTTTAAATTTATTTGTATTTTGTAAAATAGCAAATATGTCTAATTTACAAAACAATTTTAGTAGACATATCATAAAATATAGACTGATGAAAACTCTAAGCTAGCCTACCTGTGGTCTCTCATTTCTCCCTTTTAAATATCTTGGGCATCTTTAAGACACAGAAATCAGAACTCACACTCTGAGGGTAATTTTTGTGGTAAGTGATACTTAATCTTTAGATTAATGAAATCATTTACTTCATTGTGCTTCAGTACGTAGAGTGTAAATATGACTGTCTTTTGTGAAACTTTTACTGCTAGTCAAGTGCACCGTGCATTGTCTTCATTGATGAAATTGATGCTATTACCCCCAAAAGAGAAGTTGCTTCAAAAGACATGGAACGAAGAATCGTAGCTCAGCTTCTATCCTGCATGGACGGTAAGTTGTAAATAATCAATCCATTTAAAGATGATGATTTTTAGAACCCGAGAGTCCTCAGCTTGTTCCTCTACCAAACAAAACGAACAAAAAAATAAAGGATTGTTTTGCTTTTTATAATTTTCCTATTGCACCATATACATTGTTCTCCAACTTACTATTTGTCTGTTAACTATACGCTTTGGAAATATTTACATGTTTACCTTTTTTAAACTGGTGCATGGTATCGTTTATGATAGAAATACCATATTGTATTTAAGCATTCCTACATTGATATTTAAGTTTTCAGTTTTTTTAAGGGCCTTTCTGGTTGGTGCACATATATTTTTCTGTAATAGTAGATAATGAGTTAATAGTTGAAAATGACTTGTTTTAAATTTTCATGGAAAGCTGGGTGTGGTGGCCATTGCTAGTAATCCCAGTGCTTGAGAGGCTGAGGCAGGAGGATCATTGTGAGTTCAAGGTCAACCCAGGCTACATAGTAGGACAATCTCAAGAAAAAAAAGTTCTTTTATTTTAATGGAAAATGGCAAGTTGTCTTCCATGAAGAGTTTACAATTTACATTCCCACCATTACTGTATATCTCCCTTTTTCCAGTTTCTTGGCACTACTGAATGTTAGCAATTATTTTAGCTTGTGCCCCTGTTGGTTGAAAATGGAAAATCTCAGTTTTAATTTGCATTTTCCTGATTATCATTGTGGTTATGCATTTTTCTGTATTTCTTTGGTTGATTGTATCATCTCTTCTTATCCCTTTGCCCATTGCAGTATTGATTGTCTTTTACAGATCACCTAGGTGTTGAGTGTAGTGAAAGGGCGTAACACTTACCTGCCCCATGGGCGGCCCTGGTGATGCCTAGCACCACTAGCTTTAAAGGAGCACTTTTAACAATGTGCTGATTGTCTGCATCTGTAACTTGTTTGTAGATTTTGATGGGTTTTTTTGGTTTTTGTGTTTTGGGGGGTGGGTGTTGCCCACTTTACCTGCCGTGGGGGCAGGGCTGGCACGGTATCGACCCATGGTCCCTCCATTTGTCTAAGCTTGCCTAAGCAGGCATTTTAGACCACTGAGCTATCTTGCTGGCCCTGAAATATTTTTAGGAATCAGAAATTTTGGCTTGGAACTAGATATGGTGGCACAACCCTGTAGTCCCAGCACTCGAGAGGTTGAGCCAGGAAGATCTCTATGAGTTTGAGATTAGCCTAAGGGCTACAAAAGTGGGCAGAAGGCCCGCCCAAACTGCCTAGTGATACCCTGTCTCAAATAAAGAAGGAAAAGGGGGAAAAAAGGAAAGAAAAGGAAAAGAAATAGAAATAAATTTTGGCTTGCCAGGCTAGCCCCAGCCCCAGGCATGCTGAGCCAGCCTCTGAGACCACTGAGACCTATAATCCTAGCCTTGGGGCAGCTAAAAACAGGATCACTATGAGCTGAGCTGCATAGTGAGACCCTGTACCGAGTACATCTTTTTTTAAAGTAATTTTGGAATGAGAGTCTACCTTCTTTGAAATTCTACCTGCTTTCCTTTATACATTTTATATATGCAGGAAAGTTTGAAGTCATATACAATGGGTTTTTCTTCCCATTTCAAGTTGCTTATTCTGTTGTTTTATTTTATCTGCTGTAGTGTTATTGAGGGCTATATTCTGCCAACAGCCTTTCATGGCTTTTTTTCTACCTAAGGTTATAGTATATAAAATCTTCATTATGTATGTATGTATTTGGTACAGGGTCTCACTACACAGCTCATACTCATAGTGATCCTCATTTTTAGCCTTCCCAACAGTGGGATAACAGGCAAGCGCCACCATGCCCTGTGGGGTGACCAGCTCAGCACACCTGGGGGCAGAGCCAGCACAGCATGTGGTGCCGGGAATCAAACCCCAGTCCCTGAGCTTGCCTAAGCAGTTACTTAGTTCACTAAGCTATCTCACCGGCCCTTGAATTATTATTTTTTTTTAATTTTATTTCTGTGTGTGTGTGTGTGTGTGTGGCCAGCTCAGTCCACCAGGGAGTGGGGCTGGCTGGCATGCGGTGCCGGGGGACCGAACCGCGGTCCCTGTGCCGTGCCAAGCCCGCTCCAAGCAGGTGCCCCAGACCACCAAGCCATCCCACCAGCCCCGCTTGAATTATTTTTGTTCTTTCTTTCTTTGTGGTACTGGGGATGGAACTCAGGAGCTTACACTTGCTAGTCAGGTGCTCATGCCGCTGAGCTGTATCCCTTGCCCATTTTGGTTCTTGAGATGGAGATGGGATATCACTCTGTAGTTTAGGCTGGGTTTGAACTCACCATGTGACCCAGGCAAGCCTTGAACACATGGTAGTCCTCTATCTCAGCCTCCCAAGTACTGAGATTGTAGGCTTCCACACCTGGCTAAATCCTCATGATTTAATTAGCATTTTATTTCCTGTAAGGGAGTATAACCTTCCCTCCTGAATCCTGGACCAACTGAGAGAAATAACATTACAGCAGATAAACTTTATTTTTTATTTATTTATTTTTAATGTGTGTGTGTGTGTGTGTGTGTGTGTGTGTGTGGCCAGCTCAGCCCACCAGGGGGCAGGGCTTGGCTGGCATGTGGTGCTGGGGGATTGAACCGTGCTCCCTGTGCTTTGCTAAGCTTGTTTTAAGTAGGTGCTTTAGACCACTGAGCCATCTCACCAGCCCCACAGCAGATAAACTTTAAACCTTGCATTCTGTCCAATTCTAAAATATCTCAAGATGAGGTCAGAACAGCATAGACATTTGTACCCCAAGTATCAAATTAATTCAGCATCCTTCTGAAACATACTGCTTTGTACCCAGACTCCATTGTTGGCCACACCCCTTACCCAGACATGTCATACATGCTCCAACCTCCATGTTTCATGCGTACTGTGTAGAATTTCACCAAACTGTCCTTGCTTATGAAAATCATTTTCACTTTCAAGGCTTTTCTCAATGTTACCTCCTTCTTAATTCTGTTGGAGTTCATAAAAATTTCCTTGTCTTTTGGCTCTATTGTTTTTGTTTTTGTGTACTACCTGTCATTGTGCTTCGCGGCATTTGTCTTTTTTTTTTTTTTTTAATTTAATTTATTGTGTGTGTGTGGCCTGCTCAGCCCGCCAGGGGGCGGGCTGGCTGGCATGTGGTGCTGGGGATTGAACTGCGGTCCCTGTGCTTTGTTTAGCTTAGCTTGTTCTAAGTAGGTGCTTTAGACCACTGAGCCATCTCACCAGCCCTACGGCATTTGTCTTAATACTGTTTTCTTTTATATATTCACTATTTCTCAGATTAAAATTGCTGAGAACAAAGTTGGTCTTTTGTCTTCCCGTACTTTTTACATACTTGACATATAATAAATGTTAGTGTTTTATATGTACTTAAAATATACATATCTTGGGTCCCGGGAGATGGCTCAGTGGAATAAGTGCTTCCCTGGCAAGCGCAAGGGCCTGAGTTCAATCCCCGGTTCCACCAAAAAAAATGAATGAATGAATGAATGAATGAATGAATGAATGAATGAATGAATGAAACATGTCTGTTAGAATGTGCGATACTTTTTCTTTTTTTTAGTTCTGGAGGTTGAGCTCAGGACCCTGTGCTTGCCAAGCAAGCACTTACTCTACTCAGCTATCTCCCCGGCCCACAATACTTTTTTTGGTTTTTTGGCAGAACTGGGGATTGAACTCAGACCCTTGCGCTTGCCAGAGAAGCGCTTATCCTACTGAGCCATCTCCCTGACCCCTTCCCATAATACTTTCTAAATATTAAGAGATTTGTATAAATACTGTTGCCGTTAGGCGTTTTGTTCACCTCTGTCTGGCTGGTTCTTACAGATCTGAATAATGTGTCTGCTACCACCCAAGTCCTAGTCATCGGAGCTACAAACCGACCAGACTCCTTAGACCCTGCTTTGAGGCGTGCAGGAAGGTTCGACCGAGAAATTTGCCTAGGTATTCCAGATGAAGCTTCCAGGGAAAAGTATGTTCTTAGTGAATGATGTCCTGTTGTTCCTATTTCATTATCTAGAAATACTGTGTGGCCTTTTTTCTCTTTGACACTGATTTGGAAAGGAAGAAGTCTACATTACAATGTTGCTTAAAGAAAACAATGTACTTACCCATCAATAGGATTTTTTTTTTTTTTTTTTTTTTTTTTGCAGAACCAGGGATTGAACTCAGGTCCTTTCGCTTGCCAGCCAAGTGCTTATTCCACTGAGCTATCTCCCCGTCCCTCAATAGGATAATTGATACTAGGACCTAGGTATCCACACTTCTAGGTCCAATCTTGCTAACAGGGGCTGTGGATTTTTGGTCTTTAGTGAGCCCTCCAGCTGGGGGCAGAGTCTGGAGCCATGCAAATGAGCAGTGCTGCCTGGTCCAGAGGCAGATCCTCAGCATGCGTCAGCCTCTGCACTGGCCTAAGACTGTGGGTTAGTGAGAGAGCTGGGTAGTGACTAGCTTAATTTAGTAATTGGGATTGAGTATCCAGAGAGTAAATAGATGTCTCCCAAGAAACAAAAGTATAACTACAACATAATCGAAAGCATCTCAGGAAGCACTATTCAGGTAGTAGGAGTCTGGTGAAGAATGTTCTGAAATAGCACATTTGTAATGGCTTTTCCCTTAACTTCGTGACACTAAAATTTGCTGTAATCACCAGGGACTTTGAGAAGCAGTGGTAAATAAAGGGACAGTGAGGGGCAAGGTAGAGAAAGTGATGCGATGCGCTGTGGGCTGGGGATGCAGTTTTTCAGTCCCTGGTCAGCCAGCTCCAGCACAGAAATAGGGTAACAGAGGAAAGCTGATGAGTCCATGGCTGCTAGAAAGCAGAGAGTAAAGAGTTAGATTGAAGAGAGACCCTTCAGGTCCCATGCTCAATGACCAGGCATTCTGGTCAGTTCCCAACTCCAAAGGGGAGACTTGGGGACATTTTAGATACAAATTGTAACAGCAAACTACCCGACTTGTGACAGCTAAAAGCACAGAGAAAGGGCCAGGGACAGGTTGTAGTCCCCAGGACCATGCTCATAAGACCCACTTGCCTCCACCATCCCCGCTCCTAGGGGTTCCATCAGCTAGGAGCTCGCATTGGTTGTCCCACATGATCTGCTCACTTCTCAGTAGTCATCACCTGGCGTTTGGGGGGGACATTTGAGGTCTAAACTGAGGCAGAAAACACACACACGCACACCAGCCAACTGCACATTCCTGGCTGTACTTCCAGAGGTGGCTTAGGGAGCGGTAAGGTGTGAGGATAATCTGATTGATTCTTTGACCATGAAATTTGTGCTGCTTTTTCTTTTTTGACTATAGCTAAGAGAATGCTTTTTATTTTGTTAACCATTTTTCATAGAAAAATTTTTCAATATTCCTGGGTATAGCAGAAAATGGAGTTATTTTGTGGACATTGGTCTATAGTGAAGGCTTTTCCTGGTTCCCATCATTTAAGTCAGTGAATTTTTTTTTTAATTTTATTTTTATTTATTTTATTTATTTATTTGTGTGTGTGTGGCCAGCTCAGCCCACCTGGGGGCGGGGCTGGCTGGCATGTGGTGCTGGGGGATTGAACCGCGGTCCCTGTGCTTTGCTAAGCGTGTTTTAAGTAGGTGCTGTAGACCACTGAGCCATCTCTCCAGCCCAGAATTGTTTTTCTTATGTCAGTCATGTTTATCTGCTTCTATTGTGTTTGCTTCCTTGACCCCCCTATAGTTTTTCTTTATTTGTTAGCTTGACTTTTGGAAATAATATTGTCCCTGACAGTCCGGAAATTTCAGAATGCGTTGGCTTATTGTACATCATTGTGTAAACAAACACTGGACACTTAGTATGGTTCATCCGTTGTTCTGAGTGCTTTGCAAGTGTACATTTACAACCACACTACGCTATCATGTTTCGCAAGTGAGGCCAGAGGCAAATTACTGGCTCAGGTTATGTAGAGAGAGCTGATACTCAAACTTATACAGCCTGGCTTCAAACATTCTATCTTGGATTCAGATTCTTACTTCATACCTTATCAGATTGTTCAAATTTTTTTGCTTTTTGGTTTTTTTTAATAATTATCTGCAAGCCTAGGTTTCATTGATGCACACCAAGTTGGGTTGAACAAAACTTTTCATACATGCCATACAGGGATGAAGAGTAGGTGAAGCTAAAGTGAGAGAATTGGCTAGCCTGGTATCAGTTGGGTGCTTCAGTGTGCACCGAGGTCGCATTTGGCTGTGAGTAGTGTTAGTCATTTGAGTGTAGGTGGGTGCTTTCATTTTGGGGAGATGTCTGTTTAATCTGCATTAAAAGTGCTCCCGTGGTTATTTATCTAATCTCCTCGGCAGTAATTAGGAAGACTCTTAATTTTTTTTTAAAGATTGGTCTTTGTCCTGCAAGCAGGGGCCAGGGGCTCGATCCCCAGGCCTGCCTTACTGGCAAAGGTTTGTCTTTGTGTGGCTAACAAGGCAGCACAGCTCCTAGCAAAGGCTATCTGCCAGGATCCTTTTTGGGATGAGGTCAGACATGGAGTAGTAATTTAATTTAGCAGTTGTTGAGTGGTAAATGCATTATTTGATCTTGTATTTGCAGTTATGCCATTGACAGTTTAGTACACATAAAGAACTCCAAGTAAATATATTTATTGACTTCTACTGTTGGGTCAGGAATTTGAAATGTTTTCTTTGTGTTTTCTACAGAATACTTCAGACTTTGTGCCGAAAACTCAGACTTCCTGAAACATTTAATTTTTGTCACTTAGCGCACCTCACACCAGGTTTTGTTGGTGCTGATCTGATGGCACTCTGCCGAGAGGCAGCCGTGTGTGCAGTGAACAGGGCCCTGCTGGAGCTGCAGAGGCAGCAGAAGAGAGGCTCTGAGGGCCCAGGCGGCCCGGGGGAAAAGCTGGAGACGGAGCCCGCTCCTGAAACCCAGGTGCTTTTCATTGTTCTATATTGTGTCTTCCAGAGAAGTAAATGTCAGTAGAGTTAAGGTTTAATCCTTTACCGAGCATTGCTATCTAGGCAAGTTTTCTGGTTCCCCCCCCCCACCACC
>NW_004524593.1:23767745-23778545 GCF_000260255.1 Octodon degus | reverse complement strand
TTTTTTTGCGGTACTGGGGATTGAACTCGGGACCCTGCATTTGCCAGGCAAGCGCTTATTCTACTGAGCTTTCTCCCTGGCCCCACTGGTTAACTTTTGATTAAGTAAAGTAGGGCAGCTTGCTGATGCAGCCACTCCATTTTCCCCAGCTGCTGCTCACTCTGGAGCATTGTAGGCCCTTTGCCACTCCATAACATCACCATGTAATTTGGATACAGTTTGCACAAGGGTTTCTAGCTACTATATAATTTGATCTGTGTAATTTTTCTTAATGTATTTTGTACAGGGTCTCACTATGTAGCTCAAACTCATGATCCTTCTGTTTTCAGCTTCCCCAGCACTGGGATAATAGGCATAGATTACAGGCTTCAGTGGCCCACATGACACGGGGCTGGTGTGGCATACAGTGCCAGAAATCAAACCCTGGTCCATACACTTGGTAGATAGTCAGACTGCTGAGCTGTGTCCCCCCAACCCCTTTTCTAAAATAACTCAAGACACTTAAATCTGCAACACTGGAGCTCTCTGAGGTTTACATGGACTGCACAGAGTAGGCACTTGAAGACCGGTCTTTTTGAAATCGTTTGGTTTTCCTTATTTAGAGCTAGCATTATTTCTGTTAACATAAATTAGATCAGTCGGCCGGCCTCTCTTCTCTTCTTTTGTCTTCTCTTGTCTTCTCTTCTCTTTCTGTGTAGTTCACCCAGGCCTTGAACTCACTTGGTAGCCTAGACTGGCCTGGAACTCCCAGCAGTCCTCCTCATTCATCCTCCTAAGTACTGGGATTATAGGCATGTGCCACCGTGGCCAGCAAACTAGAATTTTTGCCTTTCTTTTCTTGGGAGGGGCGATCTGTGGGTGTTCAGGGTCTCATTACTAGATCAGACTCTTAGTGATCTGCCTTTTTATAGCCTCCCAAGAGCTGGAATTACAGGTGCTTGCCACCATGCCCAGTCTCAATCACCCATCTCAGTGCACCCGGGGCTGGGGCTGGCACTGGCACTGCAGGCCTGGGGATCAAACCCCTGGCTCCTGCGCCTGTTTGCAGGCGCTTTAATCTGCTGAGCTATTTGGCCAGCCCTGAGATGGTATTTTAAATTGAATTATTCCATTTTGAAAAGAAAGTCTGAGCTCACTGCAGAACCTATTTCAGTTGTATTCTAGACATAGTAGGACAGAAGGCAGCTAGAGTGAAGCATCACACCTCCGTGGTCCAGAACAAACTCTCCCCACTCCTGAATGTGTTCTGGACCACACAGACGTGATGGTTCCCTGTCTGCTGTAGCCCGTCTCCTTTACTTCATTGAAAAAATCAGTTTCTGCTTATAATGTTTGATTATGCATGCCTATATCTTGCAGTCTGAGCAGCTACTTTGAGAGCTCGTTTGGAGGTTCTAGAGGGGAGCGCAGCTACTCGTATACCAAGGCGTGCAGCGCCAGTGCCAGCCCACCCTGGACCAAGAGACGGTCCTCCTCTGTCGGGGGTGGTCGTCCTTTTCGACCAAGCACGCAGCTTTGGGAGGGACACACATGGATCGTTGAGGGAGGAAGGGGACACCCGCCGAATCAGGAGCCAGCCAGATCAGCCGAACCATCCCTGGCGATCAGCGGGGTGATGTGTTGCAGCCAGATGGCCCTCACATCCTGAGCAGCTACTTTGAAGATAGCAGTATGCAGTACATTAACTATTGTTAATCACCATAAAAAGCAGTTCAGATAATGAAGCACTGTACCTGAATATAAAAACAAGTACACTAAGTCACGATATTTATGAGCATAGCTATATCCCTATTGGTTAAAAGATAAAGGAGAAAAAAAAAAAAAGATAAAGGAGAATATTGTCCTCTGTTATGACAAATATAAAGGAAGTAATCTTGAAGCATATTCACTAAATACATCCTCTTGTTTTGTAGTTCTGAAGCAGCTGTGGAAGTACTCTTTTGGGTCTTTAGTTGCAGCTTCAGCTTCTCAAGTGCTGGAGTTACGGACATGCTCCACCATGCCTAGCCAACCTATAATTTTTAAACAAACCTTGTGATTTGAGAATTTTTTTCCTCTCAATTGTTCTCTTTAAGGATGAATTGCAAAGGCTGCTGCGGTTGCTAAGAGACCAGGATCCCCTCTCAGATGAGCAGATGCAAGGACTCTGTATGGAACTGAATGACTTCATCGTTGCTCTTGCCTCAGTCCAACCCTCTGCCAAAAGAGAAGGCTTTGTCACTGTTCCTAATGTGACTTGGGCAGATATTGGTGCCCTGGAAGATATTAGAGAAGAGCTCACCATGGCAATACTGGTAGGTGCATTCGCTACTAGCATCATTGGCATGTAGGATGACCTGAGGCCCAGAGATGAGGTTATGTGTGTGCTTACCAAGTCATAAGTCCAAACTGATTTGACTCTGTGTAGTCTTTTTCCAGTAAAGCATTAGTTAAGTCCCAAGTCAGGGTCGAGGGTAGGGATTACCTCACAACCAGACTCCTTTACAGAGGACAGAGGCAGATAACAGTAGAGTGGAGCTAATTCAGACTTTGCCAGGAAGAAGTTTGCCATCAGTGTTGAGACTGTGTGTCTGGCTGGAGTCAAGTGTGAGCATAAAGTATCAGATGGCCACGTCTTCTGGATCAGGGTTTTATTTCTTGTTCTTCCCAGGCACCGGTACGTAACCCAGAGCAGTTCAAGGCTCTCGGCTTGGTCACTCCAGCTGGAATCCTCCTTGCTGGTCCTCCTGGCTGTGGGAAAACTCTGTTGGCAAAGGTACAGTATATGTTCAGCTCTGGTTTATTTTTCTTTTTTTTTTTGCGGAACCGGGGATTGAACTTAAGCCCTTGCATTTGCCAGGGAAGCGTCTGTTCCACTAAGTCATCATCTCCCCAGCCCCCTCTGGTTTATTTCTTAACCTCAGGCAGAATAGTATGAATATCTTTACATTTCACACTAAAATAAATGTTTTTAACCTAATGATTTTCTTCAGGAAAATCCCCGCTTATTAAATAGCAAAATCATTGAAAAGCCCTTCGATTTTAGCATGGTAATTTTCCTTTCTCTGTAGTTCAGCTTTATGTATGTATGTGCATATGTATTTGGTACAGTGTCTCACTACACAGATAGGACTCGTAAAGATCCTCCTGTTTTCAGCCTCCCAAGCGCTGGGATTACAGACATGTGCTACCACGCCCAGTCTCAATCCCTGTTTCAGCATATCCCGGGGATGGGTCTGGGGTCTGGGGTCAGGGGCAGCAGAGCAAGCTGGGGAATCAAACCCTGGTCCCTGCATCTGCCTAAGCAGGTGCTTTAATCCATTGAGCCATCTGGCCAGCCTATAGCTTTTAATAAGTATTACTACATAGTTGTAGCTTGTAGCCGATCTTGGTTCCAGCTTTGGTACAATTATAACTTTTAAGTATTTCCCTTACTTATTATCTTTAAATTGTTTTTTCACTACAGAAAATATAAATAAGCAAAGGGGAAAGGCCTTATTAACAAATCTTCCTATTTCTGTTTACTGCCAACCCATTTCATGTGTTAGCAGTCCGTCTAGATATTCTCGTGTGTTCATGTCAAGATGGTACACATACCCAAGCATGGCACCCCACACGTGTAATATCAGCAGACTGGCAAACAGCGGCAGGAGGGCTGTAGATTCACACAGTCCAGGCACCTCAGTGGCTTGTCAGGGCCCTTACTTAAAATGAAGGTCTGGTGTTGCCGCTTGTTTCAGAGGCCCCTATATTTAGTCCCCAACTGGGGGACGGGGGTTGTATGCACATACAATAATGTATTTGTGTGTGTTTCTTTTTCTGAGATGGGCTCTCGCTGTGCTGTTCAGAGTGGCCTTGAATTCACTGTGTAGCCCAGGCTGGCCTCAAGCTTCTGCTCTTTCTGACTCAGCCTTCTCAGTGCCAGGATTACCACCCGCTCCACGGAGAAGCTTGTACAGGCCAGACCATGCTTGCATGTCATTGGTTCACCAGCACTTACTACACCCATCTTTGCCAGACATTATTTCTTGTGCTGTGGATAAAGTAGTGAACATGATGTCTCTCTGATGAAATTTTCTGTTTGGAAGAGAGCAGCAGTAAACAAGTAAGATGGTAAAATTGCAGATTTGTCTGAGTTTTGATAGAAATAGTGTTTTGGTCAGCCAGTTGGGAGATGGCTTCTTTAATAGTGATGTTAACAGGGTGGTAACATCCAAATAGTCTTGAAAGACTGGTTAGCCCCATAAGGAAGCAGGGCAAGAAGGTGGAGGGAAGAGCACTTAGGGAAGCCTTCAGGCTGTACACGGTACACATTAGCCCCTCCACCCCCATGTGAAAGTAGGAAAGAGGGTGAGGCAAGAGTCTGGGGGCAAGAAAATGATCAAGCTGTGTTACGTGGATGTGTAGATCTGCTATAACGTAACCCTTTCACCTGTGTAATTTTTTTAAAAAGTCCTAAGGGAGTTTGAGAAGCAGAAAAGGAGCTGTGTTGGTCCGAGGACCACTCAGTCCCAAGGTGTTGTGAACCTTAGTCGATTTGTCACATGGCAACTGAGGATATATAGGACATGTGGTATAAACAGGGATCTGCTTTGCATTTTTTAAGGTGTTCTCTGATCTGTCAAGAATCAATTGGAGGGCTGGTGAGATGGCTCAGTGGTCTAAAGCACCCACTTAGAACAAGCTAAGCTTAAGCAAAGCACAGGGACCACAGTTCAATCCCCCAGCACCGCATGCCAGCCAGCCCCGCCCCCTGGTGGGCTGAGCTGGCCACACACACACACAATAAATAAATAAATAAAATATTTAAAAAAAAAAAAAAAAAAAGAATCAATTGGAGGGGTCGGGGAGATGGCTCAGTAGAATAAGTGTTTGCCTGGCAAGCACAAGGGCTTGAGTTCAATCCCCAGTTCCACCAAAAATAAAGGCAATAATACAATAAAAAATAAAAATGAATTTAAAAAAAAATCAATTGGAAGAAAGAAATAGAACCTTAAGGGGTTTTTTTTTCCTCTCCAGGCAAAAAGAGGATTATAGTCTGGATGAAAGTGGTGGTATACAGGAGAAACAGAAAAGGTATCAACCCACCTGTATGTGAGCATTAGGACTTACTGACAGTGGGTCACCAGGACCAGCAAGGAGAGGCTGAAGGTGGTCCAGAAACCACACATACCCAGTGAGGTGGAACAAGTGGGTCTGGGGCCAGAGGGCCTTGGGAGGGAGCCAGGAGTCCTGTTAGTAAGAGTTGGGTTCAAGTACCTATGCAGTCCACATGGAGTAGCACAAGGTGTGTTGAGCCAGAGCTGAAATAACAGGTTCCAGGGATAGAAAGGTTCTTCCCCTTATGGGTGCTGTTTCTGTGGGGGTCAGACTCGGTTTCACACATGCTGGACCAAATGTTCTACCAGTGAGCTGCATTTGTATCTCCTACTCTGGTTATTTTTAAATTCTCAGATTTTATTTGTTTCATCTTTGCATACAAATTATAGATCTTAAACACCTCTACACTTTCATGTTTCTCAGTATTGACTGTCAGAAAACTGATTCTGACATTTTGGAATTTTTGTTTACAGATAAACAAATGACTACTTTCATTGAACAAATATTTTTTCAGGCAGAAATTAAGATCTCGTTGCAATCCCAGGGTACAGTTACACATGTATTTACGCTGCTCTAAAGCATACTTTTATAAATAAAATACATAAATATTTTGTTATTCCCATTTGATTTGATGCCTATCTTAACAGTCTCTTAATTACCTTGTTATGTATTCATCTTACTGTGTCTTTGTTTACTCTTTGATAGGCGGTGGCAAATGAGTCTGGACTAAATTTTATCTCTGTCAAGGGCCCTGAATTACTAAATATGGTAAGTTGTTATCACAGCCATTATTTTATTTAGGAAAAATAATGATCTTTCAGTTATAGGATAATATAGTCTCAGATCTTGGAACAGTTTTGGCATTTTGTTAGAATGCTGTACAGTTGCGGCTGAGCTTTGCTCTGCTCTATTACTTGAGGTATGTTTCTGCACGTGCAAAGTGGAAATAATTCATTATTTACTGACATTTTAATGTGTTTACTCTGTATCATATATTTTTAAGAAATTGACATACATTAATGTTGAATAGCACTGTTAGGTATGAGCTATCCTGTGCTCTAGTGCACAGGTAAAGAAACTTTAGTGTGAAGAGGCTAAGTAACTTGCCAGAATTTGTCAGGTGGAACTAAGTAACTTGCCAGAATTTGTCAGGTGGAAATACTGTGGTGGAACTGAGACTTGAATCTGCACAGTCTGGCTCCTGATCTGCTCCCCTTGTCCTGTTGTGTGGCTCAGATGAATTAAAGTTTCCCTCTATTTAAACATTTCTGCTTCAATTTAAGACTTGAAGTTGGAGTGCATGTCTGCAATCCCAGCACTCTGGAGGCTGAAGGCCAGGCTGGCCATCTTAGGTGACTTAGCAAGAACCTATCGCAGAATTTGAAGAGGAGGGGCTGAGGATGTATTTTTTTCTATATTTACTGTATACATAGTTATCCCTATGAAATATATATTGTTTTTAAGTATAAAACTCATTGTGAGGCAGTTGGAAATTTGGGTGCTCACTGGATAGTTTACATTTGTGTGTATGTGAACACACATTTTGTTTGTGCAGTAGTAGTGCTGATGGGCTGGGGAAATGGCTCAGTAGAATAAGCGTTTGCCTGGCAAGTACAAGGGCCTGAGTTCAGTCCCTGGTTCTGCAAAAAAAAAAAAAAGTAGTGCTGACGACAAAACACCAGGACCTATACATACCAAGTGTACAGTCTACCACTGAGCAGCATGCCTAGCCCCAAGTAATTGTGGCTAATTTTTTTAAGTGTGATGATGCATTTATTTCTTAGAGATAATGAAATATTTATAAATAAAATGTGCTATTTAGGATTTACTTTAAAAAAAGAAAGGAAAAAAGTCAGAAAGAGATATAGATGACCCCAGATCAGTTGCTTGATTGGTAATACACAAGGTGGGTAGTAGATACGTATGGGGCTCAGCACTACTGTGTTTACACAGTAATGTTTGGAACTCTGTACATTATAAAGTAAAATAGGTTATGTAAGTAACTTACTTTCTTTTGCAGTATGGTTATTTTTGTTGGACATTTATATTTATCTTTGTGGCTACATTTACTTCGGTTTTTTTTGTTGTTGTTTTGTTTTTTGTGGTACTGGGGCTTAAACTCAGGACCCTGCACTTGCAAGCGCTTACTCTACTGAGCTATCTCCCTGGCCTACATTTCTTTCTTTCTTTTTTTTTTTTTTTTTTTTAACCATAATTTTATTGAGAAATAGCAGTGAGACGGTTTCAAACGAAATTGTTAGGACAGTTTCCATAATTAACACATTGCATACATTCTTCCTAGTGGTTAATTGCTGTACAAGATGCAGACTTGATATCCTATTTACAAACACCATTAGAACAAATCCCTCTATTCATTAAGAGAATGTAACTATATATCTATCCTAACCACTTTGAATACACAGATACAAAATGGACATTCATCTGTATCCCCTTTTTTTTTTTGTTAAGTTCCATCATTTAAATATTACAGGTGTATGAACTCAGCAAATATTCTAAAAGAGCTCAGTAATCCATAATAGTATTGGGTCTTCCGCTTCACTGGCCATGTCAGAAATTGTTGACCTGAGTCCCCTGCAGCTCAACATAACACCATGGCTTTACTTCTTATACTTCATTTTTATACTTTTCTGCTGGATGGTTAAGACCAAGGTAAAGCAGGACCTATGCAACAAGAGTTGTAGGTTTTGGGCCTACATTTATTTCTAATTTACTAATTTTCTGCTTGGTGCTTCATTAAATGAGTATAATCACACTTTTTAAAAATCAACGATTTTTCTTTTTTTTCTTTTTTTTTTTTTTTTGTATTTAATACAGGGTCTACAGAGTCACTACACAGATCAGACTCATAGTGATCCGCCTGTGTTCAGCCTCCCAAGTGCTGGGATTACACATGTGCTGCCAATCTATCTTCTTTTCCTATATTTAGGTTGAACATTCTGTTCATATATCCTTGGTATTTATAGAATTTTTGCCTGTAAAGTACGTGGAAATCCTTTAAGTGAAATTACTGTACCTTAGACTACATGCACTTCTAAAAATATTAGGTATTGCAAGCTTTTTTTTTTCTCCTCCGAATGCCTTCAGGGCAGGTTTGGCTGGCTTGAGTTGTGGGGATCGAACCATAGCAACCGGAGCCTGACTGCTTTGTTGAAGCAGCCACTTAAAAAACTGAGCCAAGCTTTTTTTATGAAATAGTTGTGTAAGATTTTTTCACATCCTCACTAGCACTGATGGTGTCAGATTGTTACCTTTTTTTTCCAGTGTCATGAATATGCAGTATTATTATTTCATTGTGTTCTGAAGTTCAGGTTTTTTTTTTTTTTTTTTTTTTTTAGCAGAACCAGGGATTGAACTCAGGCCCTTGCACTTGCCAGGGAAACGCTTATTCTACTGAACCATCTCCCTGGCCCCTCCTCATTGTGTTCTGGTTTGATTTTTTGGGGGGTCAGTAAGGGAAGAAGGCTGGAAGCATTGATTAGATGATCTGACCAAGGAAAGAGACATGGACATCTTGGGGTTGGAAAATAAATATACTCTAGGACATTTTAAGGAACCATTTGGGATGTTCTGTAGGTAGCATGGCATCATTCTGGATCTCAAAAGAGAATTGAGAGTTAGTATCAGCTAAGTACTACCTAGAATTTGGAAATGGGTGAACAAAATATTCTGGAACAAGTATGATAGGGGTTCTTGGCAACCCTGAGGGTGCTGATAACTCAGGAAAAGAAGAGCTAGAGAAGAGGCCTAGAGTGGTCTCAGAGACTGCCAGCCCCAAAACCAAAACTGTCAGGGTGACCACAGGGTGTAAAAGGAACTGTCGAGCTCCACATCTGGTGCATCTAAGAGTATTCTCAGTACTGGACCTTGCCAAAACCAGATCATAATGGCCAAAAACTGAATGGCTAGTAAAAAAAGATAACTATAGGCTCTTTACTTGAAATATTTCTTCTCAAAGACCTAGGTGAGACTTTTATTTGCTTATTTTTAATCACTATTACTTTGTAACAGATCAATTTTTTTTTTCTTCATTTTATGTGTTTGGTACAGGGTCTCACTATGCAGCTTGGACTTGTGCTGATCCTCCTGTTTTCGGCCCCCCTAGTGCTGGGATTACAGGCGTACACTACCACCCCTGGACTCACTGGCTCAGAGTGCCCCGGGGATCAAACCCCAGTCCCTGCCCTTGAGCTTAGTCCACTGAGCTATCTCGCTGGCCCTGAGATTAAATTTCTTTTAATCTGTCCTTTTGAAAATTTGTTTACATTGGCTTTAATTAAATTTCCTTTCATTTGATCATTTGTATTTGCTGCATGAGTCTTTCCAATTGTATTGATTGCTCCTTCCATCCCTGCCTGAAACTTTATCTCTATTAACTCACTGTTACTCATTTTCCTTTAAAATACGTACTAGCTGGGCATGGAGGCACATGCCTATAATACCAGCACTTAAGAAGTGAGGGAAGGCGATTCTCATGAATTTGAAGCCAGCCCAAACAAATTACACAGAGATCTTGATCCAATAAATGAATCAGCCAATCAACTACTGTACTTTGTTTCACATTTCAAACACAGTTTTTGCTAGGTTAGATTTTTTTACATCAGTGTACTACATTTACATTCAGCAAGATGTTAAGAGAAAACTTCAAAGACGTGACTTCTGCCCAACCACTTTACACTATAATGAAAGAAGAGCTCAAATGTCATACAGTATAAAATGTCAGAGGAAAATACATACTAATAGGAAGAATGATTAATGAGAGTCTTTTAGAATGCAAGAAGAAAGGTTGAGAAGCAAATTAAAAATCTTTTCTGAGCCAGTCATGGTAGTGCACACCTGTAATCCCAGCAATGGGAGTCAGAGGCAGCAGGTTTGCCTCAATCTGAGCTACACAGCAAAATCCAAGGCCATCACTGTCATATATGATGTTAGGGGTTGGTTGATTGGTTTTGTATTATATCTACATTTTGCAAGGTGTTAAGAGAGAAAACTGAAAAGTACTGCCCAAAAGAATATCTTTATGGAGTACAGACTGCCTTTAAATTCCTGTGTAGCCCAGGCAGGCCTCAAACTTGGGAACCTCCTGCCTCAGTCTCCCCCATGCTGAGAGTATAGGTGTGTGCCACCACATGTGGGCTTTTCCTTTGGTTGTTATAGTCATGTAGTCATTAAATCATTACATGATAGTTTAGAATAGTTGGTATTATAAAGATGATTTTTGGATTTTGCCTTAGCAGTTTTATTACGAAGTAACTTATTTTTAGTCAAATAGTTTAAATTTTACAAGAATAATTTGTCAAGTCCAGCTAAAAAATGAAACCATGTTATTATCGCATATAATTTGTCATAGTACTTAGTCCGGGTGTTACTACTGATCTTAGTGTTTTATGCTTTTAGATTTTAGCTTGTATAGTAAGGCATTATAAAACCTGTAAAAATCCTGTTGAGTTCACTTTGAATCCTTTGTTGCTGTATGACAAATGCTAAAACTAAGAATGGGATGGTAAAATTGGCTTTGTATGCATTTAGGATACTGTTGAATTAATGAAAGCCACTATTTTATATGTGTAAGGCGTAAAAGGTCAGTGCTGAAACACGGTAGAACTGTGGGAGTTTTTGAGCTCTTAGGGGGCTTATCTTCCTGGTCTTCATGTTATGATGAGGAAATTTGTCATAAGCTTACATAGTAGCTAATTATATATA
>NW_004524593.1:23742851-23767320 GCF_000260255.1 Octodon degus | reverse complement strand
GTGGCTGTGGATGCCTTTCAGCACGGCCTTTTTGGCCTTCAAAGCTTTTGCTTTGGCTTCATCTTTGGGCGGGGCAGGGGCTTCCTTCTTTGCTTTCGGCGCCATCTTGGTAAAAAGCTAGTAGCTAATTATATTAACTTGAACCATCCACAGCTACTTTTATGTCAAAAATGGTTTAATATCAGTACTTATGTATGGTTTAACTTAATTCATTTGGAGTCTGATTACTAAGTGTGATTAAAAGTAGTTTTACAGGGCCAGCAAGATAGCCCATTGGACTAAGTACCTGCTTAGGCAAGCACAGGGACCAGGGTTCACTTCCCCAGTACCACATTCCACATTCTACGCTGGTGCCCTGCCCCTGGGTGCACTAAGCTGGCCATGGAGACCGTGCACACCTATAATCCCAGGACTGGGGAGTTTGAAAAAAGGATCACAGTGAGTCTGAGCTGCATAGTGAGACCCTGTACCAAATACATAATAAATAAATAAGTTAGCTTTAGTACTATTTGGTTCAAATCTCAAGGTTCAATTACACATTTTATTTCTTTGTGTATATTTAGTATGTTGGTGAGAGTGAACGAGCTGTACGACAGGTTTTTCAGCGCGCCAAGAACTCTGCACCCTGTGTGATATTCTTTGATGAAGTGGATGCATTATGTCCTCGAAGGTCAGACAAAGAGGTGAATATTATAGATGGGATTTTTTTGGTGTTTGGTTTTTGGGGGTTTTTTTGATACTGGGAGTTTAACTCAGGACCTAGCACTTGCCAGGCAAGCACTTGTGCTACTAAGCTACATGAGACCTAGTTTTGCTTCTTTTTGTATTTATTTGTAGTACTAGGGATTTTACCCAGGGCCTTCACAACTGAGAGCCTCATTTGTTAAGTTTTGGGGTTTTTTTGTTTTTGTTTTTGTTTTTTTTTTTTGTCAGAGCTGGGGATTGAACTCAGGCCCTTGAGCTTGCCAGGGAAGCACTTATTCCAATGAGCCATCTCCCCAGCCCCTCATTTGTTAAGTTTTTAAGTGGGTCTTGCTGAATTGTGCAGGCTGAGGCTTGTCATTCTGCTGGGGTGACAGGTGTGTGCAGTCATCGCTAGCTTGTTTACAGACATTGTTACATGCATGCCATAAGCCTTGTGTAGGTTCCAGTCAATAATAACTCAGGCCCTTGTGCGTGCCAGGGAAGCACTTATTCTACTGAGCCATCTCCCTGGCCCCCATTATGATTATTTTAATGAAGAGACCTAGTAATTTGAAATCTGAGGGCCAGGTACAGAGCTCAATAGCATAAACACCTGCCTGGGAAGCACAAGGTCCTGAGTTCGATCTCCAGTACTGTCCCCCAAAAAAGAAAAAAAATCAGATAAATTTTCTAATTTGCATATATCATGTATTATTTTGATTAATGTTTTGGTGATCTTGACTGACATAATTGAATAATTATAAATGGAAGTGATAATGGTTTTGAATACTTGGCTTTATAACCTTGTATTTGAAGCATGGTAAAGCATAACATGAAGAATTTATAACATCTTAGGAATAGGTAATAAGTACCCAGATATTTTTTGTGATTTATTTACAAAGTTTTTATAGGAGAGGTGCTATTCCAAAGTCTTCTGAGGTCCAGAGCAGAACGTTGCACTTTGCTCTGCCCAGCCAGTTGGGCATGGTGTGTCTGGGTTTTACTCCTGTTTTCTTCTTTTGCTGTGAAATACTTCCTTTCTGTTAGTACAACTTCTCTCCATCCTAGTTTGTTTGTCTGGGCTGTGAATAATGGCAAGATTTTAGAGCATCTGCTGATGGCAGTGTGTGGTAACTGCCTGCGTGCAGAGGAGTGAATGCTCAGTTAACCTGATAAGATCTTGCTGTTGCCCAGGTTGACCTTGAACCTGTGGCCTTCTTGCCTTAAGCCTCTGGAGTGTCTGAAACTTCAGGCCCACAACACTGTGCCTAGTCGTTGTTAGTTACCTCTTGACAAACACCTTATTCAATTTAATAAATACGTTGTTTTGTACAGAAAAAAGGGTGATTGTTGGCTTTTTTCTCCTTTTGTATTGAAAGATGATGGAAGTAGATTTGCTTTTCTTTCAGGCTGGCGCAAGTGTCCGGGTGGTGAATCAGCTGCTTACAGAGATGGACGGTCTGGAATCACGCCAGCAGGTTTTTATCATGGCAGCCACTAACAGGCCAGGTAAGGAAGAAGACCATCTCGGAGACCAATCTAAAACTCATGGCTGTATGATTTATGTACATTCTCGCAAAGGAAGAGTAAATGGGTTAATACCTTTTTGGTTCATGAAAAAAAAAATTGCATAAGCTGTAGTAAAAAAAGCAGCTACTGATTGTTTTTTGTATAGGTACTCAGAAAGTTTTCCTGTTGGCAGAGAATGCTAGTAACATATATTTCTGATCCCAAAAGTATATTTGTGGTTTCTCCTAGGCTTATAGTTACTCTTCACTGTATCTGCAAAATGAAGATAGATTTTTAAGATTTTTGTAATGGAGCCATGTCCCTACATTTGTCTTTAATTATGGCTTAAAATTGTTTTCAAGCTCTTGTATTCTATGTAGGACATAGAAAAAAGCTCAGGAATTCAAAATAGCTGGGCATGGTAGCTCATACCTATAATCCAGGTACTGCAGGCTGAGGCAGGATTCCCATGAGTTTGAGGCCAGCCTCTGAATCTCACAGAAAGGGGAGGGGGCATGGATAGAATTCAAACATGTTCAGTGTTGCTTTTCTTTTGAATCCTAAATTTTCTTACGCTTAATATTTTGCCCTCCTCATGACCCACTCTTTTCATAGCTGTTTCTGTTATGGTGGTTATAGTTAACTGTCTCCTAGTAATACTAGATAGAATTCTTTTTTTTTCCTGGTGGAACCAGGCATTGAACTCAGGCCCTTGCACTTGCCAGGCAAGCACTTACCCTACTGAGCCATCTCCCCGGCCCCCACCAATCATACTAGGGATTTGCACTTTTGAGCTGATGTAATGATTTTCGTTTTATGTTAATTACTTTGATGAATTACTTGCATTCTGTTTCATAGTTAATGAAATTGCAAGTGTTAGTGGTGATGAGCCTGTAGCGTGCAGTGTCATGCCACAGTGGGTACATAGAGCCCTCTGTTAGCACATGGACCAAGTTGGCCCCACAGCCAAGCAGTCTGGTTTAATTGTAGTGTTGGCACCTTATGATGAACAAGTGGGTTTTGGGCGCTGCTGTTTGGGCTGCCCGTCACTGTCGGTGTTTTTAGTTTGACCATGGCAATAACAAATGCTATCCCTGGAACCCCGCTCCAGCTGTAGCGCCTATCTCTTAGTAGCTGGTCTGGTGCCAGGGTTGGTAGACTGCTTTCATGCTGACATTTGCAGAGTCATGAGTCAGTCCTGCCAACGCTGTGCTCGCCTGACTAGCCAGCACAAGTGGAGCTCTTGAGACACAGCTTAAACCACAGAACAGTGTTCTCCTTAGGGTTAGTTTCATTGCAAAGGGTGTGCATAGGGCACAGAGCTCCGATGCCCTCCCCATGGAGCTAGAGTCACCCTCTCAGCATATCCACTTGTTTACCAGCTGGGAAGTTGATCAGGATTTGGGTTCTAGAGTTTCTGTTGGGATTTCACCTTGTAGCCAACATTTGATTAACTCATTGGCCACGTGATTGAACTCAGTGTGTCCCCAGGGACACCCCAAAGATCCAGCCATCTAAGCACGTGTTTGGTCTTTTGTTGTATCCAGTCACCATTCTGAAGCTACGTGAGAAACCATCCTGAGTTACCAATTTAGCACAACACAATCACCCTTGTCATTCAGAAAATTGGAAGTATTTTGAGATTCTTTCCAGTAAGCATTGGCAAAAAACAGCTATTTTTTTAAATTATATAACAGCCTTGTACATGTATTACTTGATCTTACTGACCCATCTAAAGATAATACGTAACTATAGGATAGTTACAAAGGTTAGGTGAGGTCGGCGATACATATACCACATGGATGGTAAATGGAAGGCAGCTTCAGGGATTGCCATGGGCATGAGCAGTTGCAGTGTTTGTGCTGAGAACAGTCAATATTCATGATATTATAGTTACCTAGAAGAAATCTTGAAAGTTCCTGAAATTTAGATAGAATCAAGCCCTACCTTTTTATTTATTTATTTAGTGTTTAAAACAGGGTCTCTGTGCAGTTTGGGCCAGCCTCGTGCTCACTTTATAGCTCCCAGGCTGGAACTTGCAGCGGTCCTCCTGTCTCAACCTTCTGAGTGCTGGGATTCCAGGTGTGTGCTACCATGCCCAATTCCAGTCCTGGTCCTACCTTTTCTTAACAGACAGGTATTTTTCCTTTTTTTTTTTTTTTTTTTTTTTTTTTTTTTTTTTTTTTTTTTTTTATTTTATTTTATTTTATTAAGAAATATGAATGAGACAGCTTCAAAGCTGATTAATAGGATAGTTTTGATAATCAATACATTGTACATTGTTACCTTCTTAGTGATTATCCATAGTACAAAAAGACAGGATATCCTGTCCAACCAGTATTAGTACACATCTTTCTTCTCATTGAATTAAGTGAAAGTAGCTGTATATCTATCCTATTTTGTATATACAAATACAAAATGATCTTTCTTTTGTATCCCCTTTTTTTTGTTTAGTCCTGTCAGAGGTGGATATTTATTGGCATCTAAATACCATAGATGCTTGAATTCAGCAAAACAATCCAACACTGTCTAGCAGTCTAATATTAGTGGGTTATCCTCAGAAGTTATTGACTTGAGCCTTTTACTGCTCATCGTATTAATATGGCTTTACTTATATGCCTTGTTTTTATACTTCTCTGCTGGATGGTTAAGACCAAGATAAAGCAAGACCTATATAACAAGAAATGTAACTTTTGTATCTGATAAGGTCAGTCAAGTACCTTCAGGATTTATCCTATAACCCTGTACCGCACTTTGTAGATCCTTTGTCAGTGTCAGCCATGAGGATGAGTCACAGCCATTGCTTGACCAATTTGCTCTCTGTGAAAGCCTGAGAGAATGTTTTCTCTCCATGTGACTCTCCCCAGGCACACTACATCATTGATCACATTCCTCTGTGGCTTCATAATCACCTTGATCAGAAAATTTGGGGCACAACTGAGTTACATGATGTTACAGTACAGGTTCCTCTATGTCCCAAGTCTAGTTCATGCAGTTGTGCCTGGCTTGGGTCTGGCTACTGTGCTCAGCTCCTTATTATTGTTGCCCTTGAAGGTGGGCCTGCTGTACCCCTCTGGTAAGATGTTCTGTTCCTGGATTAGCTGCGTGGTTTTGACCCTAGTCTCACTGCATGGACCTTAGCTGCAGGGTTTCACCCCAGGCTGTATGCCAGGTCTGGGCTGGGTCTGGAGGGCTGTGAGGAGTGGGAGCGAGAGAGCGCAGAAGCTCCCACACACTCACCAGGGCTGTGCTTTGGTGGGTCTGCTGGACTCTCGAGTACAGTGGAAGTTCTCACTCACAGGGCAGGCTGTGCTGGGTCTGGACGGGCCGGGAAGGTCCCGAAAACGCAGGGAAAGGCCTCTCTCATGCTGAGGGCCTGGGCTTGGACTGGCAGGTTGGTCGGATATGGAGCGGGCCCAAGGCGCAGTGGAAGTTCTCACTCACAGGGCAGGCTATGCGAGGTCAGGCGGGCTCAGATAGATATTTTTCTATCAAATTATGAGAAAAAGACTTGTCTCTGAGAATAGATAGCCTATTTTGTCTTTAATGATGCTTTTTTTTTTTTTAAATTTTTATTTACTTGTGTGTGTGGCCAGCTCAGCCCACCAGGGGGCGGGGCTGGCTGGCATGTGGTGCTGGGGGATTGAACCGTGGTCCCTGTGCTTTGCTAAGCTTGTTTCTAAGTAGGTGCTTTAGACCACTGAGCCATCTCACCAGCCCCCAATGCTTACTCTTTTTTAATGCTTGTTTATTGTAAACTTTGCCTTTTGGTTTAATCTCGGAAGATTAAACGATAATGGGTCCTTTCAGATCACTAGATTTTCTTTAAATTTCCCTCACATATCCATGTACATCACCTTTCCACACAGGTTTCTTTCTCTAATCACTTGTCTTAGGATACGCCTTTATTGAATGTGGCAATCAGTGTTAAGTTTGAGCAGTGTTAAGAATTTCAGACAAATCCTAACCTGTGTTTTATCCTTCTCTGTGCATGTATTGTCTTCCTCTTCGCTATACCTCACTCATCACTTTTGAGCCCCATCGCATTGATAACTGCATGTGGAGACACAGAAAGATGGTCTCTATTTTATGTTTATGTTCACTGAACAGTTCTGTTGCAGTCTAGCATTGTTTTGATTTTTTGGTTTTTTTTGTTTTTGTTTTTGAGGACTTGAATCCTTTTGTATGCTGGTAAGCACTCTACCTCTGAGCTCCATCCCCATCTTTTTTAAAGTCTTATTTAGGCACAAAGTCTTCCTGTTGCCCAGGCTTAGCTCAAACTTTTTGCTTCAGCCCCCTGGGTAGCTGGGATTCCAGGAATATGCCACCATGCCCAGCATTATATTGTTTTCAGTTGCCTGTCACTCTATGCTTAGCTTTTTTAATTTTTTATTTTAGTGGTGCTAGGAATGGATCCCAGGGCCTTCTGTATGCTAGACATGTGCTCTGGCACTGCACCACACCCCAGGCCATGCTCAGCCGTAAGAAATGCTTTCTTGGATAGTGTGAGAGCGGGAAAAAAAAAAAAAGAAAGAAAAAAAAGAAATGCTTTCTTGCTACTGTTTTGGTTGGCTGTTATTGCATAAGATTTTGCTTTGCTTGCAATTTTGTAGGTCAGGAATCCAGGAGGGGCTCATAATTCACTGCTGAGCCCCATACTTGATAGCTGCAGTTGCTGCACCTCAGGATCTGCTTCCAGTTTGGCTTCATTTCTGACATATGTGGTGCCTTGTGATCCTTTTTATCTCTCCCTTTCTGTGTCTGAGTATCATTTTTCCAAGGCTGAGACAAAGGTGGAAGAAGTTTCCATTCCTCTAAAACTCCTGGCAGAAAAGGTAAATTGGCTAAGGCAGTGACAGAATGACCTAGAGGGGAGGGGAAATAGGAATTTAAAATTTTAGTGAGGGTACAGAGAAACTGGGGTTCTTATACCATTATGGATGGGAATATAAAATGGCACATTTTAAAATGTTAATTTTTTTTTTTTTAATTTTTTGCGGAACCGGAGATTGAACGCAGGCCCTTGAGCTTGCCAGGGAAACACTTATTCTACTGAGCTATCTCCCCGGCCCCCTTAAAGTGGTAATATTTTTATCTTTTGTACCTGTATTTTTTCATTGTGTTCTCTTCTTTAATTATGCAAGTTGTATACTTACCGTACAATTTGTGTTGTGGCTCCATTCTATACAGTATTCTCTTTTCTCAAATACATCCTGAGCTTTGGCTATATGCCTGATACTGTTGATCTTGGAAATTCAGAGCTCCATTCAGAAAATTCTTTTCCTGCATATGTTCTGCTTTGCTCCCATGGCATAGGCAGTGGTAATAGACAAATATGAAATAAAATAGACTGGCAAGAAGAAAATGACTGCTGCATAGCAAAGGGCTGCTGTTTTAGACACTGTGTTCCTAGGGGCCTTAAGGAAAAAAAGCTACATGTGATCATAAACACAAGTGAAGCAAAAGGCTGAGAGAAGAGCATTCCAGGTAGGGAGCAGACGGGAAGGATAAAGACCGTGGGATGGGACAGGTTATCTCTTGCAGAGAGAACAGAGGGCCAGTGCTTGTGAAATAGAGTATGTTGGGGCAGTGGTGGGGACCCAGGGCTCTTCACACCACAATTGAGGTGTGCACAAGGAAACCATCTGAGGTTTTAAGCAGTGGTATGAGTCTGGTTTTGTTCTTTTTCTTTTGTGATATGTAACTTTAACTTTGTATTTTGAGACAATAATAAATTCGTAGGAAACTACAAAAGTAGCACTTGAAGTCTCACATGCCAGTTTGCCTCAGCTATTACATTTTACCTAACTGGTGTAACGTCAAAGCTAGGAAGTAGACCTTCGCGCTGTGTGTGTGTGTGTGTGTGTGTGTGTGTGTGTGTATGTGTGTAATTTCTTTTTTAGTCTTTATTTGGTATAGCGTTTCACTACACAGCTTGGACTCCCAGTGACCATCCTGCCACAGCCTTCCCAGCACTGGGTTTACAGGCATGCACTATCTCACCAGCCCACATAGTATGCTGTTTTAGTATGAGTAGTTTTGTTGTTTGTTTGTTTTTAGACAGGGTTTTGCTATGCAGTTTGGGCTGGCCTTGTGCTCACTTTTGTAGCCCCCAGGCTGATCTCAAATTCATAGCAATCCTCCTGTCACAACTTCATGAGTGCTGGGTTTACCGGCATATACTACCTCACCTCATTCTGGGGCCAGCACACATGCCCAAGATACTGTGGTTCAAACTCTAGTCTTTGCTAGACAGGCACTTAGACTACTGAGCTATCTCCCCACTCCTGTTGAGTGTTGAGAGTTCTTTATTTATTAGAAATGTAGATACTATGCCATTTACAATATTTTATCAATTTCTAACTTGTCTCTTCATCCTCTTAAGAGCCAATTTGTGTTTTTAATTTTTATTTTATTTTTTTTTTAACTTCCTCAGAGCTTTATTCCGGAGAGGCTCAGTCCTTCTTGGCAGCTGCCTTCCTCTTGGCAGCCAGCACGTTGCTCAGCTCCTCATGCTTTTTCCTGGCACGAATGTGCATCCCTTTCCTTTTCTTGATGAACTTGAGGGCACGCTTGTCCTTGGAGACCTTGAGCAACTCCTTAGCGTGCCGCTCATAGGGGGTGAAGCCGTGCACCTCCCGACTCATGTCCCGTACGAACTTGGTGTGTTTGGTGAGACGTCCGTGGCAGCGGCTGTGCCTTGGTTTGCTCACATTCTTAGTCACCTTGTGGCCCTTGTTGAGGCCCAGGGCCATGGGATAGCAGAAGGCCATGGCTACTCTTCTTCAATGGTTGCGGTGGCCATTTGTGGTTTTAATGTCATGTCTAAGAAGTATTTGCCATACCTTACCAAAATATGTATCATTTATGGAGGAAAACTGAAACTGAAAGAAATAAAATTCTAACTTAATAATGTTAATACGTTTATGAATATGAGGACTCAGTATTGACACTTGTCAGGTTTTTCCCAACTAATTTATAGATTCATATCAATCCTGATCAGAATTTCAATAATTATCTTGTAGATATCAACTTTGTAAAGTTAATCTGAAAGAGCAAAAAGAATTGGGATAGCCAGCACAATGTTTGAGGAGAACATATGTGGAGAATTGAGCTTAATAAACTTTCAGAATCACTTAGGTGCAGCTGCTGTTTCCAGGGCAGTCTTGACCCGGATAAGTAAGTCAGTGGAACACAGTGGAAGCCTGACATAGACCGGCACACATGTAGCCCACTGCTCTTTGGCAATTAGTGAAGAAACAGGATTGTTGTTTCATTGGATGGTACTAGAACACTGTTGATGAGCAGAAGTTTTGAATTTAAATAATGTCCAAATTATACATTTTTTTATTTTTATGAAGGCCTTTTTAATTTTTTTGTTTATTCGGTGCAGGGTCTCACTCTGTAGTCCAGGCTGGTCTTGAACTCATGGCAGTCCTCCTGCCTCAGTCTCGCAAGTGCTGGGTTTGCAGCGCTGCACCACCATGCTGACTCTCATTTCACTTAACACTTTTTCCTTTCCTCTCCAGATATCATTGACCCCGCAATTCTGCGCCCAGGTCGGCTGGACAAAACACTCTTTGTGGGTCTGCCACCTCCAGCAGATCGTCTTGCCATCTTAAAAACTATTACAAAAGTAAGTAAATAGAGGGGCAGACGTGATGGGTGTTTCTGTCGTTCACTGCAGCCAAGACAGGAGCTCAGTGTAGCTAATTGCTCTCTTCTGTAGCTAGACGCACGTGCCAGGTTTCTGTCCCTAAAGTAGCTGCGGTGATCATGGAGTGCATTGTCCCCTCTCATTTTTGTTGGCTTAAAATAAGAGTAAACTAAGTGAAGGACATTTAAAATTAATTATTGAACTACTACACTTGAGATAATCACAGTAGTGGCATTTTCTATTCCTTTAGATTTCGGTTGATTTCATTAGAAGAGGTATCATCAGGCATACTTCAAGTGGAATAGAAATCTTGGAATGGGGGCTGGGGAGATGGCTCCGTAGAATAAGCGCTTCCCTGGCAAGCGTAAGGGGCTGAGTTCGATCCCCAGTCCCGCAAAAAAAATCTTGGAAAGGGAACGTAAAGAGTTACAGATCTATCCTAAATATGCAGCAAAAAAAAAATTGAGTTTTGCAACCACCATTTTGAACCCTGTCTTCCGTGTTTTCATATGCCAACTTTTTAGGGTGCCCGTAGAGATTGGCTGTAGGGGTTTTATTTGTGTGAATTATTATTACTATTATTGTTATTAAATAATAAGTAGTATATGCAAAATACAAAGAAGAGGCCAGAGATAGCTCAGTGGCATAAGTACCTGGCGAGCACAAGGTCCTGAGTTCAATTCCCAATACCAAAAAAAAAATAAAATAAAATAAAAACAAAGAAGAAAGCAAGTCACCCTAGACTGCACTATTGTAAAACCCTGGGTACTGGCATCCAGAACAGACTTACTTATGAAGTTCCCTGTGCAGCAGGGTGTTGGTGGAGTACACGAAGTGAGTGGTAAGTGAACACTTCCAGTATGGAACATTAACTTTATTGGAAACTTAAGGGCCAGGTGTAGTGACACATGATGTAATCTGCACACTAAAGGCTGAGGCAGGAGCATTACCTCAAATTCCAGGCAAGCCTGGAACTACATAGTGAGTTCAAGGCCAGCCTGAACACTATATATATACCTTGTCTTTATTTTTATTTATTTATTTATTTATTTATTTATTTATTTATTTTTGGTAGAACCAGGGAATGAACTCAAGTCCTTGCGCTTGCCAGGCAAGTGCTTATTCCACCGAACTATCCCCGGCTCCTATACCTTGTCTTTAAAAAGTACAGAATGACATTTAAAAGAATAGAGTAGAGAGAATTGTTAACTTGTGATGTGTTTCTTTATAAAGTGCTTACTTTTAAAAAGAAAAAAACCTTTAAAGAGTTTTTTAAAGGAAAGAACAAAACCAAAAAAGTAGGAAAGCCAGTGAGCAGATGAAGTCCTAAAGATGGTTTTTTTGTTTGTTTGTTTTTGTTTTTGGCGGAACCGGGGATTGAACTCAGATCCTTGCATTTGCCAGTCAAGCGCTTATCCTACTGAGCCATCTCCCCGCCCAACCTGTAAATTTTTAGTTATTTTCTATGGGTGCATATTAGTGATACGGAGTGAGATTATCTTAGTATATTGGTATGTGCACATAACATTTCGGTTCTTTTCATCCCTCTTGCTCCTCTCTCCCTTTCCTATACCTTACCCTCTCTCGTCCTACTTCCGTGTCATCTTTCCTTTTTAACCCTGAATGCCTAATCCATTTTCAGTATACCCATCACAGTACAACATATGGAAATGTTTTCCCTTCAAATTCTTGTTCGTTTTTCTAGCTAGCATGAATTTCACACAAAATTTAAAACAATTTTAATCTTTGGCATTAATGCGTTTTAAAATGCAGACTATTCCTTTAATTTAAATGTAATTCGGAGCTGGTGAGATGGCTCAGTGGTCTAAAGCACCTACTTAGAACAAGCTTAGCAAAGCACAGGCACAGGGACCACGGTTCAATCCCCAGCACCACATGCCAGCCAGCCCCGCCCCCTGGTGGGCTGAGCTGGCCACACACACACACACACACACACACACACATAAATAAAATTTAAAAAAAAAATTTAAAAATTTAAAAAATAAATGTAATTCATTTGTTCGTGAAAGAACACATGGTTCTTTACTGAGTGGGGTATATTTCACCTAACATGAAGGCCTCCATCTCCATCCATTTTCCTGCAGATAATATTTCATCTTTCATGTGGCTGGATAATACTCTGTTGTGTATATACATCACGCTTTCCTTTTCCTTCTGCTGCTAGGCCACTAGGCTGTTTCCAAGCTTAGCTGTTGCAAATTGTGCTGTTGATAACTAGGGTTTTGGTTTTTTCGTCGTTGTTTTGTTTTTTGGGGGTTTTTTTGGTTTTTTTTTTTTGCGGGTACCGGGGATAACTAGTTCTTTTGGAAAGGTGGGGGCTCTTTCACCTGGGCACAGGTTAAGGAAATCTTCACTCCGTGTGTGTGTGTGTGTTTGTGTGTGTTTGTGTGTGCACTCACATGTGTGTTTTCTTAATGACCTTGTGTCTGCTGAGTGCATGTGTGCACTATGTAAGTTATAAGTCAACAATAAGCAGACTTTCGTGGACAGGGCAGGTAATGTGGCAGACGTCAAGTCAGTGGAGACCTTGTTGCTCCCTCTGGAATGTGAGTCACAAAGAACGTCACTGAATGTGTGCTGCTGGATCGTGGTGCAGTGCAGAGACTAACCTGTATGTCAGCAGCCAGAGACTAACCTGGTCATTGTTTCTGGCATCTCCTCCCACAAGCTGACTGGGAATTGGCTCCACATTCAGCCTTGGGTTTCAGGTGAGGGCTCCACTGAGGCCCGGGTGGGTGCAGTGGGCTGGTGCCCAGTGAGGGGCAGGTTGCTCTTGCTTGTTCTCCGCAAGCTAGGTCCAGTGTGGTGCTCTCTGCTAGCCCGCTCACACCTGCGCTCTGCTTCTGTGCCTGCCAGCACTCAGCGCCACCCAAGTGTACGTCATATTTAATCAGCCCATGGGGAAGACTGTTGTGGTGGTGTTGTTCTTGGTAGTGAAGGTTGGCTTTTGCTGTGAGTGACAGATTGTTCAAACCTCATGAGCATAAAATTTTATGTTTGCCTTTAGCTTTCCAGCCTTGAAGTGTGCTTCCTTCCTCCCCTCTTCTCAACAGAAGTGGACACTCACAGAGTTGGCTCCTTTCCCTGGGTCAGAGGCCAGGCAACTTTGCTATAACTGGGATGCCCATGTGTCTTGGACATCCCAGGAGTAACCATGTCTCTGCCTTGTTTAGAATGGTACCAAGCCCCCACTGGATGCAGATGTAAATTTGGAAGCAATTGCTAGTGACCTTCGCTGTGATTGCTACTCGTAAGTGCTTAAATCTCAAGCCAGCTTACCCTTGGGGGCTGTTTCTCCTGTCTGGCCCAGGCTTTTGGGAGGGTGACGGGGTTCCCATAAGCTCCTTGTGTAGGGACCGGCTGGACCCTGCTCTTTGTCCGTGAAATTCCTAGGAGGGACAGAGACACCTGTCATGTTGCCGCAGGTGCTCACACTTCCCCAATCCCTTTGCTGTCCTTCACAGTATGCTTCAGAATGTTTGTGCAGGTATTTCATGACCGGTTGCCACATTACCCCTCTGCTGCTTCGGCATTGGGCAGAGAGTAATCTCCAAGTGCCACGTTTTCTAGGACTCTGAACTCATTTTCTGAGCCCACCTCACAGCCTGCAGTAACCACAGGAAATACATAAGTATCAAATGTCCTTTTAAAAAAAATTTTATTATAACATGGTCATATAGAGCCTGCAGACCACAAGTCAAAAATAAGACTATTATGTTACTCTGAAGTAGTGTTATAGCTCTCACTTAACCAAAAGAAGCTCTGTGCATCATTATTTTATGCAATGTGTGGGTCACCCCCATATGTCATGTTCTGTGACCTGACATGACCTTGTAGGACCATGCCAAATTGGTGTGCTGACACAGGGAATGATCTCAGAACTCCAGTGCGTGAAGCTCATTTTTCTGGGCTTCATAAAAATAAAAATTAGCTGCTTTTCAACCTGGAACAGGTGACTTCTTAATGTAATATGTAAATATGCTACTCAGCAAGTTAGCTTTTTTTTTTGACACAGGATTTCACTTGTAGTTCAGGCTGGCCTTGAACTTACTATGGAACCCAGGCTGGCCTTGAACTCATGGTGATCCTCCTGTTTCAGCCTACCAAGTGTTGGAATTGCAGGTGTGTCCCACCATGCCTGGCAGCACTTTAGCTTTCATTTGTGAAAACATTGCAGAAAATAATGTGTTACCCGCAGGATGTTTTATATTAGCCTTGGTTGCTATAGTTCTTAGGAAGGAAATGTTTAATCTTTCATTGCATAGCTTCCTCCATAAGTCTCTCACACGTAAAGATTAAAAGCATTTTATATGAAACCTTAAACCTCATGTGCCTGGGGCTGGTAAGCTTAGGTCAATTGAGCCATTTAGCAAGACCATGTCAGGTCGCCCACCGCCCTGACCAGGCCCTGCCTTACAGCAGCCATTCGTCGCCTGTGAGGGAGGAGGCTTCTGGGAGGTGTCTAACGTAGACTGTGCAGATAGGTGTCCTGAGAGAGAGAGCTAGCTGTCCCTTTGTGTACGCCCTAGTCAGACTTTCCCACCTTACAGATAGTCTTTCCTCGTTGTTCATACGGACAGTGAAGATCTGCCACCTGACTTCTGGGGTCTGCAGTATCTAAAGGGCAAATAAAACCTTCTTATTTCAGGGGTGCAGATCTCTCTGCTTTGGTACGAGAAGCTTCTCTCTGTGCCCTGAGGCAGGAAATGGCGAAAGAACAGCATGGAAATGGAAAAGGTACAATTCTCTCCAGATCTCTCAGTGAAGTTCACTGTCACTAAAACCCTAAAACCACTGCTGCTATGAAGGGGTGCTTTCTCGGCATCTTTATTCTGTGATAAAGAAAGATGCCGTTTTCTTCACCCTTAGAAAATGCTGAGCAGTATTGTGCAGTCTACTACAACACAAGCCTATTCAGTGCTTCTCTAAGGGGCATTATTAAACACCATCTGCAAGTGATCAAGTAAGGGCTGAGGAGGTAGCTCAGGCTCAGCACCTGGCTGGGGAGATAGTTACGGGGAATTGCACTCAGGACCTTATGCTTGCCAGGGAAGCACTTATTCCACTGAGCCATCTCCCCGGCCCAATAAATAAAATTAAAAAAAAAAAAGGCAACCTCAATTGGAGAGGTTAGAAATACATGTAACACGGGAGAAGTGAACATTGGAAAAGTGTATATTGGAACTTTCAAAATACACAAATAGATTGGTGTGGATTTCTCTGTGTTTACCCCAAACATACAAGTGGAGTGCTTGTGTACTGCTTGGGATGGGCCTGAGTTCAGACTGCAGCACTATAAAATCAAACAAGAAGCCCCGAGTCTGTATATTTGACTATGTGATGATTGGGGGCCATCACAGTAGCTTTGCTTTACCTTGCCATTTAACGGTGTCTTTGCTTTTATCATTCGGGTGCTTTTATGGCTAGAACACACTGCATTCTGGCTACATAGACTGGAAATGTCTATGTAAAAAGTTTACTATGTTAAAATAAAGTTCTCATCAGGTAAGTTACTATGTGAATATTTTTTTCCAAGCTATATGTAAGTTAGCAGTATTATTTCCCTTAGTAACAAGTTATATTCCCTAATACAGTATTGTGATATTTTATATTTATATAAAATATTATAACTTCCTAATATCTGAATTCCTTATATCTTAATGTGCTCTTAAGTGTATACTGTGGAGAAAACTTTTATCCTTAGTAAAATATATTTGAGGGTGGGTGAGATGGCTCAGTGGTCTAAAGCACCTACTTAGAACAAGCTTAGCAAAACACAGGGACCGCGGTTCAATCCCCCAGCACCACATGCCAACCAGCCCCGCCTCCTGGTGGGCTGAGCTGGCCACACACACACACAATCAATCAATAAAATTAAAAAAAAAAAAAAATATATATATATATACACACACACACACACACACATATATTTGAATTTTACTAACAATTCTGATTCTTTTCCATATGTATCAGCCCAGCACAAGGAAAGCAAAGTGTCTACTTAGGAGTGATGAATACTTTTGGTTGGTACAGGACTAAATCTGATTAAAGCAAAATATATCTGGTTTGATTGTTATGTTAAAGAGCCCATCCTGTCCCTGATGTCTTGTATTCCCTTGAAGGCTTGATGTTTTCCAAGAGAAATTCTAAGTTATAACTCAGTAGGATCTACTGTAATATGTGTACATATGTTCTGCAGGTGAGCTCAGGATTTGTCATATGCACTTTGAAGAAGCTTTTAAGAAAGTGAAACCATCTATATCCGTAAAGGTAAGAAACACAACTTAGGTTCTAGACCAAAGGCATTGAAGTGGTGTCATTAGGCAAGAACTCAAATTGTGAAATTATGTTATAGATCACGCTTTGTCCTTTCTGCTTTCCAAAATTTCATGTTACATTTTGAACTAAAATAATGACCTATTTGTGTTCTTGAAATTTTTTTATTTTGACTGGCATAATTCTTACTAGATTCTCAGACCACAGCTTACTGAGAGAGGACAACTGTGTTTCCTCAATTTCTTAATTCCTAGTTTCACTGAAGTATTATTTGAAGTATTATGTCTTTTTCTGACGATTTTTTTTTCGTTGATTTTGGAGCTTAAGCATACCTAAACTAAGCTATGAAGTTTATGCTTACATTTCAGAAAAGTAGTGTTTTCATCATAAGGTAGGAGAAGGTTGCACAGTCTGACTTCTTACCCAAAATGCCATGTTTTACCTATTTACATATTTTCTTTTCTTTCTCTTTTTTTTAATGGGGAGAAAAAGTAGGTATTTAGAATTAGCCAGCTGGACTCAGTTTATATGATCCCAATTTTGTTGGCAACATCCAATGCGCCATAATCGGGAGCCAATCGAACATACGCCTTCTTCTCTCCATCGGGCCTGATCAGGGGACTGACCTTGGCAACGTCAAAGTCCTAGAGCTCCCAGAGTTTTGTCATTTGATCTGGTGTTTACTGGCTCTGATATCCAGAGTGAACAAAAGTGTGGTGTCCTCGACCTTTTTCATGGGTGACTCTGTGGTCAGGGGAACTTGATGATGACCTAGTGGTCGAGCTTATTTCTCCTGGGGGCTCTCTTCAGAGGGTACTTGTGCTGCCTCCACAGCCACAGTGTCTTGGGACAGCAAAAGGTGGGCGATGTTCCTATCTTCTTTTCATGGCTATGGATGCCTTCCAGCATGGCCTTGTTGGCCTTCGAAGCTTTTGCTTTTGCTTCAGCTTTGGGAGGGGCAGGGGCTTCCTTCTCCATCTTTGCGCCATCTTGGTAAAAAGGCTTTCTCCTTACTTATTTCTTACTGTGCTCAGGTGTTTTGTGGTAAATTTAAATTAGTTGCTGTCAAATACCCAGCCCTGGAAAATGCCTGAATCTGATATTATTGTGGTAAGTTTTACCACTTGGCATTGTGCTTTTTCCAGAATATGCTTTAGCAATGAGAATCTGTTCACTGATGGTATAGTAATACTTCCCTTAAACCATAAGCCATTTATTATCCAGGTACAGCACTTCTCATGGATTGAAAACTCTCCGTCAGAGTCTCGAACTGTTGGCATAGAACAAGTGCTTTTCTCAACACTCAGGTCCGTGTGTTCTGAGAATTGACTGTGTTACTTTTACCTAAGAAAATAAGTGGCCAGGGACTTGATGGTGAGCTGTCCGTGGGCACATGATCTTTCCCACTGCAGCGGTCAGAGTAAGCCTCCCCTGTGCTCTGTCAGCATCTTGGGAGGAACAGCAGTCTGCCTACACCTGTCAGGCACTTCAGTGTAGCACAGAAGGTATTTTACTGAACATCTTCAAATAAAATTGAAATCAGAGTCTTGGAGTTAAAATTGTTGCCTTTGTCATCTGATCAAAAAGGGACTGGTACTAAAGTGACCTCCCAGAGAAATAATACTTTGCTTTCATTGGAGTTATTTCTCTTATACCAGCTGGGTTTCAAGTTTCTGCATAGCTCCTGTTTTCCTCTCATCCTCTGAGTTTAGGTTTCATGTTGAGGTTTAATTTATGTCCAGCAGTATACACAAGCTCACATGTACCCCATGTTCCCCTCTTGAGCTGTGGCCAGGGTCCTCAGCAGTGCAGTAAAAGTACAGTATGATTATTGTGGAAATTATGTCCTTTAGGGTGGGCTTCTTCCCAGAGCCCACTGACCTGATTTCCCTGATTGAACTTAAGTCAGCCTGCTATAGAGTGGTACATGGAATGAGAGGTTGTATACTCATTGGCTTCTTTGGCTCAGAGAGTATCCTTGAGATTCATATGTTTGCCTTGTTTCAGGAGTTCTTTTATCGAGCATTGTGCCATTGTGGATGTACACGGTGGTTTTCTTAGCCTTTCACCAGGGTGGACATTTGGATTGTTTCCAGGTTTTTATGATTAAACTACGTGGAAATTTTACATACATGTGTGTATATACACACACAGGCACATTAGTATAAACATATATCTTTAATTCTCCCAAGTAAATTCCAAGGTGAGTAATTGCTGGGCTATATGTGTTTCACTCCATGGGAATCCTATATACACCTGTCAGGCAGGTCTGTTTGTGCCTTACAAGAGCCCCAGTGTTTTGCTGGATGTAGAATAGTATTTAATGTATCACTGTAGTTTAAATTTGCATTTTCCAGATGACTAAAGTATGGGACATATTTTTATGTTTATTGGTTATATGTGTATCCTTTTCATCTTCATTTGCTTTTTTTAGGGGAGTGTTGAGGCCCCCCTCAGTGACCTGCCTCTTCACAACTAGTGAACTCTAGTTCCTTCATGGCCCTGTCCTTGTCCAGAAGCTTCACTTGTGAGCCTATGAGGCTCTTGGAGGACATCTCCATATAAACTGTAGCATTCTGTCCCTGGCCCCCAGAAGACCTATGTGCATCTCTTTATTTAGAGACACTTAGTGTACCTTCAAGATTACCAAAATCTGACAAGTTTCAGCATTGCTGAAGAGTTTAGGTCTAAAATCTCCTGTGAAACTTGAGGCAAATTCTTAATGACTCCCTATAAAAGTTAAAAGAAATTGGAACAGGATAAACATTCCCATTCCACAAGGGAGGAATAGGGCAGAAAGAAGTGGACCAAAGCAATACCAAAACCCAGCAGGGCAAACATTAAATCCTCCGGCTGTGTTCTACTTTTATATTTTTATTTTTATTTTTTGCGGTACCGAGGATTGAACTCAGGACCTTGCACTTACCAGGCAGGTGCTTATTCTACTGAACTATTTCCCCAGGCCTGGCTGTGTTCTAGCAACCAGGACAAGTTGTGAGATGTGAGGCTTGAGCAGTCCCGCCACCACCGTGCCTCCTGACACAGCCACAGGGGCCTTTCTTTTGGGTGCCTCCCCTTAACACCTAATGGCCCTAGTAGAACTTCCGTGTTGCTAGCTTCTCCAGCTTCCTGGGGTCTCCACTGCACTCTGGGCTTTAATTCCCACAATTTCACTTATTGCCTTCTCAGGGCACAGCTCTTCCAAAAGCTGGGTGTAAGCTTCCACCCACTAGAGTCCTCCACCTGGGGAACCATACCAAAGCTCCACAGACTATGAACGTAATCAATAGGAACTTTATGTCCTTACTGGTCTGGAGACAATGCCTGGAGCAAGGTAGCAACTTTTTCCTGAGGCATTCCTTTTCACACAGCGAGCTGTGTCTTTTTCCCCCTGTGTGTGTCTGGATCTTAACTGCCTCTTCTTACTGGGAGTCCAGATACTCAGTGTAGGGCCCAACCATTTGACTTACCTTAATCACCTCTTTAAAGGTCTTATCTGCAAATACAGCCCCATTTTTTGATATCCAGGGGTTAGGGCTGAAGCATGTGAACCTGTGAACTTACCATTCTGTACATACCCTCCTTTGCTTAGCTCTGTTCTGCCTTTTCCCCTCCCCTAAGGATCAAAAAATATATGAAGCTCTTCAGCAGTCCCTCAGCCGGTGATGTGCCAGCAGCTGGTGAGGTGAATGTGGCACACGGAGCCAGTCACACAGTAAATGGAGAAGCTAGCAAGTGCTCTGAGATGCCTGCCCTCCACTCAGCATAGATGCGGTCTCATATAAGCATTCTATTTTCAAATTAATGAGGACAAGCTAGAGCTGAAGATGCTTCGATTTGGCAAACCATGTGGAAAAACTCCCCACTTCCTCAAGAAAAAAGTTTTATTGTAAAACAAAACTTTACTTAAATAAAGTTTTTATTTTGAGACATTTTCTTCCTGAGATCTCTGAGGATGAGTGGCTGGTTTCATGTCATTATCCTAAATATTTGCATATAGAATTCCTACACACCACAGTACTCTTCACACTGCTACCATCTCATCTGTAGGACCCATTGAGCCTTCTCCATTAGTCCAAATAATATGTCAGAAAAAGTACCCAGTGTAGAACTGGCCATTTGAGGGAGTCGCCAGGCCACTGGAGTCTCCTAACAGTAATTCCTCAGGCCTGACTCTTGGCACTTTATAGGATCCTGGGCTGTTTCACTGTGCTTTCTGTGATATGTCTTCATAAGTGACTCACATTATGCATATTCATTAGGGTCATTAGGAAGTAATGCCTTGTCATCTCTGTCCTCTAACAAATACAAATAATGTTCATGTTTCCAAGTTCTTTGATATACTTTAAGCTGCTTTAATGGATTGTGGTTTAGACATCTTATGTCAAAAACTTAGTTTGGTTTTTACTGTCGTGGGAAGACTTAGCACACCATGCTCAGGAAGCAGCTCAGACTGGACACTTGTTCTGTGCTTTGTTACCTGTGATTACATCTCAAGCCCACTGTCCCAAACCTTTTCCTTACCTCTGTCTACCCAAAAGGATTCACACTACTGAAGATTCACACACTGATCAGTCCCTAGCATGAGACTGCTGGCTGTGCCCAGCTCTTTTTCTTATCTGAGCTACCCAGGGAAATCCTGTAGAACCTTTTGATTGGACTTTTGATACAGCATTTCTATACTCCATTGCTGATGGAGCCTTGCTCTCTCGACTCTTAATGCTCCTGTCAGTTCTCTTACACAAACATACAGCCTTATTTAAACCACTTATGTCAGCCTTTTTGGGTCCAGTATTTTCATATTTCTCCTTTGTCACTAGAACTCCAATCTACATGCAAGCTATAGATCATCCTTAATACTGTCATCCTGTGGGCAGTCACACTCCCTGTAACTTTATCAGTATCTTAGACTGTAAGGCTAGCAGCGGAACTCTTCTGCAACACAATGGCTTCTCTTAATCACTTCCTTCAACAGACCCTTTTATCATTGAGCATGATAAAAAATTTTGGCTCTTTTTCTTTTTTGTACCAGAGATTGAATTCAGAACCTTGCTCTTGTGCTAGGCAGGCGCTTATGCTGTTGAGCTATCTTCCCAACCCCAGAAATTTTGGCTTCCTTTAACCAGCAAAGACCATCTTCTCAAGGCCTTGAGCTCAGCCTAGATAGCTGCTGCTTGCTCTACTCCAACCACTCAGGGCCTACATCACTGTCACGGACACTTGTTTTTTCCTTCATTCTCAGGGACAGCAGTTTGGTAAAACAAGACCAAAGGCATATATCAGCACAACTTTCCTCTTTCCAACCGTTAACGGGAATGGCATTTTCTTTTGAATTTTTTTTCCATATTTTATTGAGAAACCACGAGACAATTTCAAATCAAATTGATAGCACAGTTACAATAATTAACACTTTGTGTGCTCTCTTCCTAGTGGTTATTTGCTGTACAAGATGCAGACATGATATCCTATTAGAACAAATCCCTCTTGAGAACTTCCGTTGCGCCTTGGGCCCTCCATATCCGACCAACCCCAGGCCCTGCAAGTGTGGGGAAGAGCTTCTGCTCTGTCCTGCGCCTGCCCGCCCACTGCATAAGAGGCCTTTGCCCTTGTTATCCAGACCTCCCCCGGCCGGCCAGACCCAGCGCAGCCTGCCATATGAGTAAGAACTTCTGCCATGCTCTTGGGAGTCCTGCAGACCCACCAAAACACAACACTGGTGAGTGTGTGGGAGAGCTTCTGGGCTCTCTCGCCCCTGCTCCTCATACCCCTCCAGACCCAGCCCAGACCTAGCATACCGGCTTGAGGTAAAACCCTGCAGCTAAAGTCCCCGCAGTAAGACTAGGGTCAAAACCACACAGCTAATCCAGAAACAGATCATCTTACCAGAGGTGTACAGCAGGCCCACCTCCAAAGGCAACAACAGTAAGGAGCTGGGCACAGTAGCCAACCCAAGCTAGGCACAACTGCATGAACTAGAACTTGGTATATCAGCACCTGAATTTCATTAAGTGATAACATAATTGCACAAAAGCTCTACACCAAAGGCCACAGATCAGTGTTAAAACAATAAAGACAAGGAGCAAAATGCAATCTCAGGTCTCAAGCCCACCCATAACAAGTGCAGAGGACACTAGTTCAGCTGAAATAAATGAATCAATAGTGTCGGAAGTAAATAAACAGCAGAAAGATATAGAGGAACTCAGCAGAATTAATTTCTGGAATTAAAAAAAAAAACAATGTACAGCAGCTGAACTTAAGAATCAAATGCAGAAACATATGGAGGAAACAATGCCCAACAGAACAAATGCAATGGACACTAGCTTAGCATAGTATTTTTTATGCATAGTATTTTGAAATACATGCATAAATAGCAACGGAAGTAAATAAGTACAGAAAGGCTTAAAGGAACTCAAAGCAGAATTAGTGTCTGAAATGAAAAAAGAAATCTCTAAATTCATAGCACCTGAACTAAAGAATCAAATACAGAAACATAAAGAGGAAACCCAATCTGTAAAAAACTGCAGTGAAAGAATTAATAACTGCTTCTAAAGAAGACTGATTAAAAAAATACAGGAGATTAAAAAAATGATGGATTCCTTGAATGAGCAATACAGAAAAGAAATAGATCACATGAAGCAGAGTCAGAGATGTAGAGGACCTTAAAATCTCAAATACAAGCCTGAAAAACCATTTGAGCGAAAGTGAAGCTAGAGTTTCAGATCTTGAAGACGCTCGTGCAGCTAGTGAAAAGGTAAGAAAGGATCTCTTAAAAACTAGGATGCAGGAAAAAATAATTCATCACTTGCAAGACGATACAAAGATGAACAATGTGAGAGTAATAGGCATCAATGAGAAAGAAGGAGTCAATACAAATGATAGAAAAAGAATATGGACAGAAGTAATAGCAGAAAACTTCCCAAATATGAGGAAACAATCTGATACTCATGTAGCTGAAGCATACAGAACTCCAAATTACTTCAACTCAATTAAAAACACACCAAGACATATAATAGTCAAGATCTCAGAAATCCAACATAAGAATATCATACTGAAAGCAGCTAGAGAAAACAAGCAGATCACATTCAAAGGAAAACCCATCAGAATTACAACTGACTTCTCTTCAAAAACCATGAAGGCAAGAATAGCATGGAGCAGAGTACTTCAAGTCCTACAAAAACAAATTCCAACCCAGACTACTATATCCTGCAAAACTCTCTTTCAAGTTTGATGGAGAAGTGAAATACTTTCATGACAACAACTAAAGAATTTCACAATGGCAAAACCAACCCTACACAGACTACTGAAAGATGTTCTAGAGAGAGACCAAAATGATCAGAACTCCACCAAAGAGAACAGAAGAAACCCATTAAACAGGACAAACACAGAAGAAAAAAGTTACAAAACAGCATTCAAATAACATTTCAATCGTAAGTCAACATATCTCAATAATAACCATCAGTGTAAATGGACTCAATTCACCAATTAAGAGAAATAGACTGGCACAGTGGATTAGGAAACAAAACCCAACAATATGTTGTATACAAGAAACGCATTTAACTCGTAAACTCACAGGCTGAAAAGTCAAAGGATAGAAAACAATACTACATGCCCCAGCACTTCAGAAAAAAGTAGGGGTAGCAATCTTGAGCTCAGACAGTCTCAACTTCCAACCAAGAATGATTAAACGAAATAAAGAAGGCCACTATATACTAGTTAGAGGAAAAATTCAAGAGGAAGAAATAACAATCATAAATATGTATGAACCAAACACAGGAGCACCCAACTATATAAGACAAAATTTAATAGACATGAAAAATCTAATATCCAATACAACAATCTTAACAGGAGGCCTTAACACCCCCTTATCCCAAATAGATAGATCAACCAGACAAAGAAGTAGCACAAGTGAACCAGAGCTTGGAACAAATGGACTTGGTAGACATACACAGTGTTCCACCCAACCACAGCGGAATACACACTTTTTTCAGCTGCACACGGATCATTTTCTAAAATAGATCACATACTAGTCCATAGGTCATGCTTAAGTATAAGCAAGAAAACAGAAATTATCCCATGCATATTATCTGACCACAATGCAATGAAACTGGAAATAAATAACAAACCAGAAAAACCCACTAAATACATGGAAATTAACACCCTACACAGCAATCAATGGGTTACAGATGAAGTAAAACAAGAAATTCAACAATATCTACAATTCAATGAAAATTCATCCACAGCTTATCAGAATTTATGGGATGCAATGAAAGCAGTTCTCAGGGAAATTCATAGCTGTGAACTCACACATTAGGAAAACAGAAC